>NW_022589704.1:102602359-102743392 GCF_004348235.1 Phoca vitulina
TGCATGTGGCTGTCCAATTTTCCCAACACCATTTGTTGAAGAGACTGCAAAGACAATTCTTTTTGAGGACTGTTCATGTCAGTTGAGTTGGAGAGAAATAAGGAAAAGAGCTTTTGCATATTTTTGCATTGGAAAGGAATGATCATTGTAAATATTGGCTTACATTGGCATTGTACCTCATAATTTGTAAAGTCCTTTTTAAAAAAAGATTTTATTTTATTTATTTTAGAGAGAGAGTGCTTGCATGAGTGCGCATGAGCAGGAAGAGGGGCGGGGGGGGGCGCATAAGAATCTCAAGCAGACTCCATGCTGAGTGTAGAGCCCGACTTGGGGCTTGATACCATGACCCTGAGATCAAGACCTGAGCCAAAACCAAGAGGCAGATGCTTAACTGACTGAGTCACCCAGGCGCCCCTGTAAAGTTCTTTTAAATATAATTGACCTAATTTTTTCAAGGTAGATTTTATTTTCCCAACTTTACAGAACTGTTAGAAGTTCAGAAAGAAGGTAAATGACTTCACCCAAACTAAAAAGTAGTGAGTTAGCAGCCTGCGTCGCTTTGGGGCTAGTCCATGGGACGTGGGGAATGTGAAACAGAAGAGGACTTCCAAGCACTGGGGACTTTGTCACAGGCCATGTGTCTGACTGCCCCTTCCCCATTGGACAGAGTTCAGCTGCTCTTTTCCATTCAGCCTTGGGGACGGAGTTTTGGGGAGAGCTGGTTCAGCCTAAAGTAGGTCTGGCTTGTACCCCATTCAGTACGTGGGATTTTTATGATGTTCTGAAGGACCTTTCTCTAGATGGCTTCACTTCAAGCCTACCCAGCATTTTAGTCTTAATTTTATAACAAATGCTCTTACACTTGGGTCCTGGATTTTAAGAATATATGGTCTTTTTATTTGGTTTGCTAGGGCTGCCACAATAAAATATTACAGACTGGGTGGTTTAAATGATAGACGTTTATTTTCTCCCAGTTCTGGAGTCTGGAAGTCCGAGATCAAGGTGTCAGAGGGGTTGGTTCCTTCTGAGGCCTCTCCCCTTGGCTTGTAGACAGCTGCCTTCTCCCTGTGTCCTCATGTGGTCTTCCCTTTTTGTGTGTCTGTGTCACCAGTCATTTTGGATTAGGACTCACTCATATGACCTCAGATTACCTAATTACCTCTTTAAAGGCCCAAATACAGTCACATCCTATGAACCAAGGTAAGGATTTCAACATAGGAATTTTGAGAGAACACAATTCAGTCCACCAACAGATTCTATACCTTCGATCAGGGACTGGAAAATTTAATTCTGAATGGAAGATTGACCTCACCTTTTCTATCAATCTTACTGCGTTGGAAGCTCCTTGACAGCATTTCTTCATTTACCCTTTATTTTTTTTAATGTAGTAGATGCCAATTTGCACCTCCCAGGTGTCAGTTTCAGCAAATGAAAGAGGACACGTGGCTGAATATGGGTTGTGCTCTAATGGGAGGAGGAGACCCTATGATACAGTGTGGCAAGAGTCATGCTGGCGGGTGTGGAAGGACAAGCACATTTCTCCTCTTCCCGCTCTCCCCAGGTCTGGATGATGTCCTATGAACAACAGTCCTTTAAGTGTGGCTGGTTGCAGGCCTGCCCATATGCTTTCCTGCCAAACAGAATACTTTAGCTCCCTTCCACCAGTGAGCCAAGGTCAGTAGAAGGGAGGTTCTTGAGCTTCCAAGAGAAGTTAGACTTTGGAGGAAGTGCTCCCGGGAGCTCTAGGCGAGGCCTGAGGCTAGCAGCTTAATGGGGCTGCGATAAGGACTGGGCTGCAAGCTTGGGTGCCTTTAGCCTCCAGGGCCTGTGAAGATTCACTGACGGAGAGAAAAAAAGCCACAGCACCGCTCTGGAAGGGCATGTTGAGCATCAGAAAAATGAAGTGGGATTTTCTCTCGGGGAGTCTGCAGCTCTGATTGCACATTTAGGGTCAGCAGGAGTTGAGTCCTTTATGAGGTCAGGAAAACGGAAATGCTAGGTACTTCACAAAGGGAATTTAATATGGGGACTCGTATGTTCCGGTCTTTGGAGGGCTGCAAAAGAGTGAAAAGGGAACCTTGAGGTAGGGCAGAGGTGAGTATGTAGCAAGCACTGGCCGCTGCTAAGGATGTGGGAGTAAAGAGAGAGAATGGGGTTATCAGCATCTGGTAAGTCAGATAAGGGGTCTGCAGATCAGCGGTGCTGCCCCGCTGGGGCTGCTATCCTGGGAGCATGGATTGGGGCTTGCAGACCTGAGTGCTGCCCATTGGAGCTGATGCTTTGGTGCCTTAGGAGCTCAGAGGAGAGCCCTGAGAAGCTCAGAACTCTAAGAAGATGGTGCTGCCTGGCTGGCACCTGGAGGCGCCCCACCGTGGCTGGTTCTATACGTGCCAACATGAGCTGGGGACGTGGAGCCAACTTCTGCTGTGGGAACCAGGGCCATTCCTGGGGCAGTCCTGGCAGGATCAGCAAGCTAAAGGACGGAGCACATTTCTGCTCCCCAGCTCCTGTCTTCCAGTCTCTTCCTCCAGTGATTCCTATGGCAGAAGCCAGCGGACAGGGAGACAGACATGCAGCTTGCTGAGTCCCAGGGCCAGCGGCACAAGGAAGAGGATAGAAGGTAGATTTCGAAGTGAAAGCTGGTTCCTTACTAAGTGGCACAGGCCTGGACCAGTTTAGTTCTGGAGCTGAGCACCTTGACTTATTGCCTTGGAGGGCAGAGTCTCTGTCACTCAAGGTCAAGGCCCCTGGATAGCAGAATCTCTATGTGAATGTCAGAATATGAAGGAGTTTTCTGGTGTCCTGAGAAGAGCATGGATTTAGGAATTTTGTTGGTGTGGGTTTCCATCCTACTGCTCCCCCACAGCGTGAAGCTGCGCATGGCATTCAGTGCCTTGAAGTTCTCTCATCTTCATCTACATCATGTGATCCTAATGCTCCCTGTAAGAAAGGAGGTGGCTTAGAGACATGTGTGAAATGCTTGGCAGAGTGCCCTTCTAGATGCTCCGTGGTGGGTCCTTTCCCTCACTTGTTTTCACCCTTGCCACACTGTACAATTCAAACTCCTACCTCATCTGAGGTCAGGCTGGCTTGAGGGTCACAGCCATGGATTGCTATCCTTGTGGACCCAAAGCCAACTTCTTGAGCTGCTTTCTTGGTTTCCTTTGTCAGGCAGAGGTTCTTCCCTCAGAAGCAACATAGGGGAGGTGTAGAGAGACCTCGAGGGCAGGCCTGTTCTATTGGGTGGCATCAACTCTCCTTATCATAGTCAAATGTCATGAATCCTCAAACAGAATAAGGCCAGGCCTCACAATCTCTGTAGAGTGAACAGCACGATTCCTTTTCCTAGATACCTTGGCTTTTATCTGCCCCTAAGCTCATTAGCTGTAAGGGAAAAAAAAATACCCCCGAGGTACTTCATTTTAATTCTAACTTTTAAAAATATTTTATTTATTTATTTGAGAGAGAGAGAGTGAGCGGGAGAGAGCATGGCGGGGGGCAAGGAGGGGCAGAGGGAGAGGGAGAAGCCCCAGACTCCCTGCTGAGCAGGGAGTCCGACGCGGGGCTCAATCCAGGACTCTAGGATCATGACCCAAACCGAAAGCAGACGCTTAACTGACTGAACCACCAAGGCGCCCCTAATTCTAATTTTTAACGTATGGTTTGAAAGCCCAGTTGGCAGCATTTTCAGTCCTGGTGACCTGTGGAAGGAGCTGTGGTTCTCTTTGAGGGGGTTTATATGCAGCTTTGTTTTCCTTTGTTGAGGGGAACCCTTCATGCCTGGGAACCCCCTCACACACAATGTATACACATGTTCACATTACATAGCGGTCAGCATGTACAAAGTTTGCACAAAAGTTTGCCGAAGGTTTAAAAACGAGATCACAAAGAGAAATAAGATTCGCTAGCCAGGGCCATGGTGAGTATTTAAACTGCCTGGGCTGCATTTTTTTTCCCTCTCTACTTCTCTGTCTTTTTTGAGTTTTCTTTAAACGATTCCTTTGTGAGACATAATTCCTTGACAAAAGCAGCCTTCATTTCCTTTTAACTTAGGACAACATTTGGGGGAAACTTAGTTCCACAGGAGTCTAAGTAAAGGCACACAGAAAAGATAGTTCTGTGGTCAAATAAACTTGGGTTCAACAGTTAGAGGTTCCTTTCTATTGCAGGACTTCTCAGAGCCTTTGTATGCTGATGTGCTCTGTGAGCCACCAGAGGGGGCTACTGTCTGCAGAATTTTCTTCCCAAGTTTATTTGACCTGACTTCCCCAACCCCTTTTTTTCCCTTCACATAGCATCTCTCAGCCCCATTGTTCCAGCGATAGCAATTTGAGATCTTAGCCTCAGTGTGCTATCTTCTTAGTGGGAATGTTCAGTGTTTGTGATCTTGCTCTTTGCCTGGGGTAGGAACCTTGACTCTGGTCATGGGAAATCAGAAGGATGTATCCCGGTGTCAGGTGCTAGTTTGCCAGTGCAGATGGATGTTCTTGAGAAGAGTTCCCTTTTCTCCACATCCCTGCCAATACTTGTCATCTCTTGTCTTTTCAATCACAGCCCTTCTGACAGGTGTGCAAGATTCTCACTGTGGTTTTGATTTGCATTTCCCTGATGGTGGGGGACGTTGAGTACCTTTTCATATATCTGTTAGCCATCTGTATGCCTTTTGGGATCTATTCTATTCAGATCCTCAGCCCATTTAAAAAATCAGAAATTTTTTTTTGGTTATTAAGTTGTATGAATCATTATTATATTTTGGATATTAACCCCTTATCAGATATAGGATTTGCAACTATTTTCTACCATTTTAATTTAGTTGATAGTTTTTCTTGTTTTCTGTTTTTGTACAGAAGCATTTTATTTTGATGTAGTCCCACTTGTTTATTTCTTCTTTTGTTGCTTGTACTTTTGGTGTCATAGCCAAGAAATCATTGCCAAGATCAATGTTAAGATGCTTTTTCCCTATGGAAAATTCCTTCTGGGAGTTTTATGGTTTCAAGTCTTACATTTAAGCCTGTAATTCATTTTGAGTTAATTTTTGTGAGAGGTGTAAGATAAGGGGTTCAGTGTCTTTTGCATGTGAATATCCAGTTTTCCCAACACCATTTATTGAAGAGACTATTTCTCCTTCATTGAATATTGTTGCCTCCTTGTCAAATATTAGTTAACCACATATGCATGGATTTATTTCTGTACGCTTGATTCTGTTCCATGTCAGTACCATACTGTTTTGATTACTATAGGTTTGTAGTATCATTTGAAATCAGGAAGTGTGATACCTACAGTTTTGTTCTTTTTTCTCAAGATTGCTTTGGGTGTTTGGGGTCTTTTGTGGTTCCATATGAACTTTAGAATTGTTTTTCCTATTTCTGTGAAAAATGCCATTGGAATTTTGATAGGGATTGCATTAAATTTGTAGATTACTTTGGGTGGTATGGACATTTTAACAATATTAATTCTCTGATCCATGCACATGGGATATCTTTTTATATGTCTATGTCTTCTTCGATTTCTTCCATCTATGTCTTATAGTTTTCAGTGTAAAGATCTTATACATCCTTAGGTAAAGTTTTTCTAAGTATATTTTATTGTTTTTGATAGTATTATCCATGGGATTTTTTTCTTTATCTCTTTTTCAGATAGTTTGTTGTAAGTGTATAGAAATGCAACTGGTTTTTGTATATTGATTTTGTATCCTGCAACTTCACTGAATCTGCTTATTATTTCTAACAGTTTTTTTGGTGGATTCTTCAGGGTTTTCTAAATATAAGATCATGTAATCTGTGACCAGAGACAATCTTACTTCTCTTCCTTTACAATTTGAATGGATTCTTTTTCTTGCTTGACTTCTCTTGGCATGTTGAATACCAGTGGCGAGAGGATGCCTACTTGTTTTGTCCCTGATCTTAGAGAAAAAGCTTTCAACCTTTTACTGTTAAGTATGATGTTACCTGTGGGCTTGTCATATATGGTCTGTATTATATATTGAAATACATTCCTTCTGTACCCAATTTATTGAGAGTTTTCATCATAAAAGATGTTGAATTTTGTGAAATGCTTCTTCTACATCTATTGAGATGATCAGATGATTTTTATCCTTTATTCTATTAATGTAATGTGTCACATTTATTGTTTTGCACATGTTGAACCATCCTTGCATCCTAGGAATGAATCCCACTTGATCATGGTGTATAGTCCTTTTAGTGTATTGTTGAATTTGGTTTGCTTGTATCTTGTTAACAGCTTTTGCATCTTTATTCATCAGGAATATTCGCCCGCAGTTTTCTTTTCTTATAATATCCTTGTCTGGCTTTGGTATCAGGGTAATGCTGGCCTCATAAAATGAGACCAAGAGTGTTCCCTCCTCCAGTTTTTTTATAAGAGTGTGAGAAGGATTGGCAGTGATTCTTGTTTAAGTATTTGGTAGAATTCACCAGCAAAGCCATCTCATCTTGGCTTTCCTGAGTTGGGAGGTTTTTAATTACTGATTCAATTTCCTTACTAATTGTTGGTCTGTTCAGATTTTCTATATCTTTATGATTCAGTTTTGGTAGGTTGTATGTTTCTAGGAATTTATCCATTTGTTCTAAGTTGTCCACTTTTTTGGTTTAATGGCAGTCTTTTAGGATTCTTGGTATTTCTATGGTATCAGTTATAATGTCTCCTTTTTCATTTATAATTTTAGTGATCTGGGTTCTATATTTTTTTCTTGGTTAGTCTAGCCAAAGATTTGTAGATTTTGTTTATCTTTTCAAAGAACCAACTCTTGGTTTTGTTAAATTTTTCTATTGTTTTCCTATTCCTTGTTTCATCTATTTCTGCTTTAATCTTTATTATTTACTTCCTCCTGCTAACTTTGGCTTAGTTTCTTCTTTTTATGGCTTTTTATAGCTATAAAATTTCCTCTTAGAAATGTGTTGGCTGCATTCCATAAATTCAGGTATGTGTGTTTCCATTTCTTATTGTCTTAAGATATTTTTTGATTTTCCTTTTGATTTCTTCTTTGATCCCTTGGTTGTCCAGGAGCATGTTGCTTAATTTTTACATATTTGTGAATTTACCACTTCTCTTCCTGTTATTGAGTTCTACTTTTAGACCTCTTTGTTCAGAAGAGATACTTAATATGATTTCTATCTTCTCTAATTGTTGAGACTTTATGGGGGGCCTAATACATGATATATTCTTGAAAGTGTTCCATATGCATTTGAGAAGAATATGTATTCTGCTGCTGTTGGATGGAATGCTCTGTGTATGTCTTTGAGGTCTGTTTGGTCTGTAGTATTGTCTAAATCCTTTCTGTATGTCCCTCTGATTGTCTGTATGATCTATTCATTGTTCAAAGTGAGTTTAAAGTTCCCGACTATTACTGTATTGCTGTTTTCTTTTCCTTTTTGTTCTGTTAGTATTTGCTTTATATATTTAGGTGGTGCAAAGTTGGGTGCCTAAATATTTATAAAAGTTAGGTCTTCTTAATGAATTGACTCTTTTGTCGTTATATAATGATCTTCTTTTTCTCCTGTGACCATTTTTAGCTTTAAGTCTCATTTGTCTGGTGTAAGTATAGCTACCCCTGGTTTTTTATGGCTACCATTTGCTTGGAATATCTTTTCCACCTTTTCACTATCAGCCTATGTGTGTCCTTAAAGCTAACATGAGTCTCTTATAAGAAGCATATTGTTGGATATTGTTCATTTATTCATTAGGCCATTATGCCTTTTGATTAACCCATTTACATTTAAAGTAATTATTGATAAGTAAGGACTTATTATTGGCATTTTGTTAATTGTTTTCTGACAGTTTCATAGATCTTCCGTTTCTTGCTTTCTCTCTTCCTTTGTAATTTGATGACTTTTTATGGCCGTATGCTTTGACTCCTTTCTCATAATCTTTTGTGTATATATTTTTGTGGTTACTGTGAGGCTTATACAAAACATTACAGTTACAATATCCTATTCTAAGATGATAACTTAACTTCAATAGCATGTAGAAACTTTATACTTTTCTCTCTCTTTCACATTTTAGATTATGATGTTACAGTTTACATCTTTTTTATATTGTGTATCTAATAACAAATTATTGTAGTTAGTTATTTCTAATATTTTTATTTTCAACTTCTATTTTTAATTTTTATTTTTTAAAGATTTTATTTATTTATTTAAGAGAGAGTAAGAGCAAGAGAGATCACAGAGGGAGAGGGAGAGGGAGAAGCAGACTCCCCGCTGAGCAGAGAGCCCAATGCAGGGCTTGATCCCAGGACCCTGAGATCATAACTTGAGCCAAAGGCATGCGCTTAACTGACTGAGCCACCCAGGCACCCCTATTTTCAACTTTTAAGCTAGAGTTGTATGTGATTTATGCACCACCATTACAATATTAGAGCATCAGATTTTGACTATATATTTACCTTTACTGGTGAGTTTTACACACTCGTATGTTTTCATGATGTTAATTAAATCCTTTCATTTCAACTTGAAGAGTATCTTTAGCATTTCTTGTAAGGCAGGTCTGGTGATGAATTTCTTCAGCTTTTGTTTGTTTGGGGAAGTGTTTATCTTGTCCTCATTTCTGAAGAACAGCTTTACCAGATATAGCATCATTGGTTGACAGCTTTTCTTTCAATACTTTGAATATAACATCGTTCTGTTTTGGCCAGCAAAATTTCTGCTGAGAAATCTGCTTGAGAGTCTAATGGGGGCTCCCTTGTATGTGATGAGTTCCTTTTCTCTTTCTGCTTTCAAAATTCTCTTTTTGTCTCTAACTTTGCCAGTTCAATTATAATGTGTATTGGTGTAACTTTTGAGTTCAACCTATTTGGGGTTTTTTGGGCCTCACGGATCTGGATGTCCCTTTCTTTCTCAAATTTGGGAAGTTTTTAGCCATTATTGCTTTATATATATTTTTTGTCCCTTTCTTTTTCTCTTCTCCTTCTGGGAGTCCCATATGAATATATATATTCATATGGAACTACATATTATTATATATAAATTATTGTATACATATAAAATTCAGGCAGGGACTTTTGGGCAGGCTTCCTGATTGGGTGGGGCTACTGGATATGCTCTGTGATCATGTGGGGCCACTAGCTGGGGTCTCCAATAATCTCTGGTTTGGGGGGGTCACAGGTTGTGTTCCTGGCAGGGTGGTGCCACTGGTTGGATATTACTAGTGGGCAGGGATACAGGTTGGGCTCCACCATAATTCCTGGTTGGTTGGAATGCAGCCTGTGCTCCCCAACCAGATGGTGCTGCTGGTTGGATTCTGCATCCGGGTGAGGTCTTGGTCAGGGCTTTATGGTCAGGTGGGGCTGCAAGCTGTGGCTGTGCCCTGAAGTTGGATGGGGCTGGAGGGTGGGCTTGGTGATTGGGTTGGCTGACTATTACTCTGCTGTTGGGTGAGGTTACTGGATAGGCCCTCTGGTTGGGTGGAACCTCTATCTGTACCCTGTACTTGGATGAGGCCAAAGACTGTGCTTTATGGTTGAGTGGGGTCACTGTCCAGGCTCCTTGGTCTGGCGTGGCTACAGGCTGTGTTCTGCAGTTGGGTAGGGTCACTGGCTGGGCTCCTTACCTGGGCAAGGTCACATGCTGTGTTCAATAATCAGGCAGAGCTGTAGATGGGGCTCCTCTGCTGGGCAGGGCTATTGGCTGGGCAGTAAGGTAGGCTGGGCTCTGAGGCTGCTCACGGTCACTGTTCAAGTCCCTGGTTATATAGGGCCAGGGGTTATACTCAACAGTTGGGCAGAGCTGCTGGCTTAGCTCCTTTCCTGAGTGGAATTATAGGATGGGCTCTGTGGCTGCCCAGCTTTTTATTTTGGTGGGACTAGAAGCTTTTTTCAGCAGTTGGGCAGGACTGTGAATTTGCTTCCCTGTCCATGTGCACCATAGAGGCTCCATGGCCAGTATGGCCCATCAGCTGGGGACCCAAATCAAGCAGAATTGCCTACCAAGCTCTCTGGGCAGATATGGCCACCAGATCAACTCTGCAGATACACAAAGCTGCTGGCTGGGATCTCTGCTTGGGTGCCACTGCAAGCAGAAATGTCGTCCATCAAGATCTGAGCCTTGGGTGCTATAAATTCCACTCCCTTTTTCATCTCTATTTGATCCCCAATGGTCAAGCTTCAGAGATTTCTCCAGTGAACCCGGTCAAGTGAGACCTGAGTGAGCCTTCCAGGAAGTGTCCTATAATGCTGAAGAAGCAGGATGTCCACTTGGATGTCCACTTGGGGTTCTCTTTTTCCTACTGGAGAAATCATAGGGTGGGATGGAGGGATCTTCTTGGTGTGGCAGCCTGGGTGAGAGGCTATGTGGTCAAAGTAAACCAATCCTCTTACCCTTCTAATGTGGTCCTTCTTAGTCTCAGTGGCCCATGGGGTGCTTCAACCTCACCCCCAGATTCTGGGATTTTCACAGTGGTGCCTTGTCTATTGATGGTTACTAGTTCGTATTCTTGTAAGGGGGACTGAAATTGGAAACAATCTATGTCATCATCTTGATGATGTCACTCTTGAGACATTTAAACAAAGGAAATATGGTATGGGAGCCACATCTCTGTATTCTGCAGTGTTGTGAATAAGAGATGTGTCTCCCTCCCTTTTAGCTGAATCTAATCTTTAAACAACTTTGGTTCTCCACATTCTCCTGAGATCTCAGGGAGGCCAAGTGTACTAAGAGTAGGTTTTGAGTAACACCATTTACTCACATGCTCCTTCTACATGTCTACAGAATACATCTCAACATGCACACGTGTAAATAGATGCACAAATACACTCATATCCATGGCTAGTTTCAGGGAAATCTTCTGAGTTAGAAAATTGGAGCATTTGCCTATCTACTCTGTTACCCTGTTAGGACTCAGGAGAATGAATGGTGACAGGAGAGTTTGAAATGTTAGAATGCTAATATCTGGGGATTATAAGGCTTCTGAATAAAGTCCTTCTGAACCTTTCCCCTCTGCAGTAAACTAGATATTTTCAACTTCCATGTGCTTTTGTCCTAGATGCCCAGGGAGAGTTAATTTCTCCAAGGATAATGAGAGAAAACACACAGAGTGAGCAAAAAGATTTACTTAATTTGTTTTTAAACAATTGATTGGAATTGTAGGCTCCAAGGACAGGCTAGAGATAGTTAGCAAAGGACTGAAGGAATAGTCTCTGAGAAGGGAAGAGAATGATAATATCTCCATTTATATAAAAATGGAGGAAATGCTCAGCTGTAAGTTTAAGAGGTTGTAAGCATGCTTTCTATGTGGTCATTAGAAAGTCCAGTGGGTCACTTCTTTATCAAATTAAGGTTGTGGACTGCTCACATCAGGAATCATCAAACCAGAATTATGTACACTCTCAGGAGAGGCGTGGCTAATATGACAATGACCAAGTTTGGGGTGCATGAAGAGAATATACTAAAATACTACTGCTGATGAGGGCAAGAGAGATGGTTGAAAGACTTCATGGAAACTGAGTTAACATGAATTTTGGAATCACAATTTGGGTTCAAATTGTGGCTCAACCACTTACCAGCTGGATAAGGTACATTACTTCTTTGAATCTCAGTTTCTTCATCTATAAAATAAGGAAAATGGTGTTCCCTTATTGGAGTTGTTATGAAGTTTAGAAATAACATATATAAAGTATGTACCTCAGTGCTCAACACATAGTAGATGATTGAAAAATAGAAACGATTGTGAAGATGATGGGGTGTATCTATTCCTGTATTGACTCTTGGCTGGGAATGAATGGTATCCAATGTGAGCTGGCAGAGATGACTTCAGAAGAGAATTCATTTCTTCCTGGAGAGAAAGGAGACTGAGATGAGGTCACGTACATTTTCCATGAAATAGTTTCATGTTAGAGGCTAGGATATGAAATCTTTCTTTTCATTGCAGAATATAAATATGCTCGCTGAAGGATAGAAAGTAGGTGGACAAAATCAAATAGCTTCAAGCTAGCATAAAAGAAAGATAGAGTACAAAACCAGATAAAAAAAGGACACTATGTCATATCAAGTGAATCCATGCAGCATCTCATCCACCATTTTCTGATTACATTTCAGTTTATTGGAGCCTAGAATATCAGTGAACGAGATGACAAGCTTTAAGGATGGGAAGAAGGGGGCTGCCTCCCTCGTCTTGTCTTGCTATGATGGCCGAGGGCACTAGCCAACCCTTTTAAAAATGAAAAGAACGGCTGGGGTCTGCATTCTTCAGCCTCCTTCAGAGCTGCTCCCTATCTCCCGTACCTCTTTTCCCCTTCTCGTCTCGCTTTAGGGTGATCACTTGCTGTGTCTGCCCTTGCTGGCCCTCCCAGGCTGGTGCCAGTCTGTCATCTTCTCTGAGCAGAGTCTGCTCTACTCCCTGTGTTACAATTTCCTGTTCCCTGACATGCCCCTGGACAGGTTGTGTCCTGATGTGTGACCACTCTAGGGCAGCCCTATTAGAGGGCTTCCCTTCTTTAAGCTCTGGTCTGGAAGGTGGCCTCTGCACTCTGAACAGAGGAGGGTTCCAGTAACAGTGAGACTAAAAAGAGAGGAAGGAAGAGAAATGAAGTTTGGGTCACTAAGTTCAGGCTGATAATATATAAGGTTGTGGTTTATATGAATTATTTAAATGAAATAAGGACATCATCTAGATTGATGGTTCTCAAACTCTTGTCCGAGGACAACTGGCAGGTCCCCAGATCCTTCAAGAGGATCCTTGAGGATCAAAACTATTTTCATAATACTAAGATGGTAGTAGCCTTTTTACTCATGAATATATGGTGGAGTTTTCCAGAATCTCCGTGACACATGATGACATCATCTTTCTGTGTGCTGGGTACTTTGTGTTTTAAAAATTTCTCAGTTTGAATTTCTACTTTGGCAAATGTTGACAAATATACCTTAGATAAACAAAAGCTCTTCAGAGATTCTCAGTAAATTTTGAGAGTAAAGTACTGAGAGCAAAATGTTTGAGAACCACTGTTCTGAATTATGGTTGTACATTCAACTAAGGTGAATGTGGGCATAGTCAGGAGAAAAATTCACATGGATGGGGATTATAGGATAATGAATATTCTCTAGGCTTTATCAGTACAAGGACTTGAGCAGAAAAGACATAAATCATTGCATTAATTAATTACATTTGCTCATTCCTTTGTTTATTCCATGAAGCATTTTAGTGTTTCAGAGGATCTGGTATCCATCTGCATTCAGACCCTGGCTCAGTCACTTTTTAACTCTGGGACCTTGGCAAGTTAAGGAATCTCCCTGTGACTCAGTTTCTTCATTTGTAAATGAGGATCAAAATCTTTTCTTCACGGGATTATTATGATGGCTTAAAAGAGATGACGCAGGTCAATTGTTTAGGCAATGCCTCTGTGCTGGTTATTCTTCATTTGTCCCTCTTTGACTCCACTCCCTCCCCTGCCATACATTCTGGACCTTTTTCTACTTCGCTCTGCATCCTGGGGAGGTGAGGGCAGGGCTAACCTCTACAGACTCCATCATTCAGATTTCTTTGCCTTCTGACTTCTCATTGAGTTTGGCCAGTGGGAGACATCAGCAGGAGATGAGAAGTGGGAGGAGTGAGAGGTAGGGGTATTTCTTCCCCTGCTTCTTTCCTGCTTTGGTGGAGTTTTGCACTGATGGGTCTTCTTCAGCTGCATCTGCAGCTACAGATTCTCTGGCTGGGTCCTTTTCCATGGTTCAAGGTCTTGCTGCCTCCTCACCTTCCCCTCAGTCTAGGCTGCTGCTATCCTCGGGCATCTCACCATCCTTTCTGGTTCCTTCACCTTATATATGCAATTGATTCTTTAAGTTCTTTGAAGATTCCAGTGAGCTCACCGTGTTCCTTGCTGGGATCCTGGCTAACACCCTGGCAAGTAGCAAGTTCTGAGAACACGTTAGTGGCACTGATTTGGATTCTTATATTTGTTGCTGCTAGTGTTGATGGCTGGCTGCTACTACTGCTTGCAAGATTCTCCCCTGTGCTCCTACCCAAGATAGACACGGACGGAACAGTTTTTGCTTGCAAGGAGCCAGTCTAGGTAAAGGGATTGGACATTTAGTGAGCAAAGAGTTAACCGGAAGCCTGAAGCATATATGCTAAGTGCCAGCATGGCTAGGACCCAAAATAAGTTCTCCTGGAGCTTAGAGGAGGAAGAACTGGCTCTTGAGAAGTGGGTCACTTTTCAATAGGGCGAGAAAAGAGCAAGTGCCTTGGTGGGATAAGCACGACCCAGCTTCTCTGGGTAGGGCGGGGACATCTGACTGATGTGAACAGAGCCTGCTGTGGAGGTGGAGTTATCTGGCAGGAGTCTGATCACTTAGGGCTGTGCATGGCATCTGAGGGACTGGGCCTTCATGCCATTGGTGTTACTGAAGCTTTGTAGGCACTGGTGGAAGTGGTGGTGGTGGTGGTGGTGGTGGATGAAATGTACCTGTGGTCCACATGTGGGCTAGAGCGGGGAGAATCCGGAACAGGTGAAAAGGAAGACTGGGAGGCCCAGACTGGGAAATGCTAGGAAGGGGAGAAGAGAGCTCAGCAGGAGAGAGTTTTTGAGCCTGGAAACTCCCCTCCAGGCCAGGGGATCTGCTAAGTTCTGAGTCTGAGGTCTCCCCATCAGAGGGTCAGTAGACACTTGTCAGGACCCTGGGGGGTAGCCTGTTATTTCTGCCTCTCATGTCCTGGGGGAACTTGGGTGAGCTACTTTTCCTCTCTGGGCATCTGCGTCTTTTGGTATAAGGTGTGACACGTGGTCCTCACGATCCTCTTGCTCTGACACTTAGACTCTACACTGCAAACACAGCATTGACTTTCACTTCCTCTGATAGTACTTCAACTCCAGGAGAGGTTTTATTTTCAAAGAAGAGAATGATAAGAGGAAGGACTAATAATACCGAGCTCCTGCTGCTTTCTAGATTCTGTGCTATACAATGTCCATATATTACCTTATTGAATTATCTTAGCAAACTTCCCTCAGTTAGCACTGAAAACCTGACTCACTGTGGTTTAAAGCAACAGTGTGTATTTTTTTCATAAAATAAAACACCTGGAGCCAGCTTCTTGCTGGCCTTGATTCAGTGGCTCTGATATGTCAGGACACACAGATAAGTGCTTGTCTTGGCCTTTCCCTCATGGTCACAGTAGGGCTACTGCTGCTCCAGCCATCACCTTTCTGAAGGTAGGATGTGGGGGAAAATGCAGCGCCAGGTGTATCTGTCAGTCCTTTTATATCAATAAAGGAAAGTGTTGCTAGTCTCCCTCATTTACAGAAGAGGATACTGAGGCCTAGAGAGGTTGAGTTCCTTTCTGACACTATCACCATGGCTCTTCCCAGCCCCCTCTCCTTTCATGTCTTGGACCAGCAAAACCTGCTTGGTGCTCTTGCAGATGCCTACTCCACCAAGAGGCATCTGTCTTCTAGTGGAATCCAATATCAAGGAAAGTTAATGGCTGGCAGGAATCCATATCAGGGGATGGCCTCTTGGTTTCTTTAAAATGTTGTGAAGCTGAGCGTGTGCATGGAAACTAGGCCTCCCTGCTTCTTGCGGGCGGCCTTCATCCCCTATAGTTTTGCTGCATTCGGCTTGGTGACATCCCACTCCTCCTTGTTGGCCTATTCCATCCCAACCCCATTCCCCCTCTCCGAGTCTCCTTCACAGGCTCCCTGATTTCCAGGGGATGTTCCCATGCAGGCTAAAGCATGCTGCTTGCTGAGCCAGCTCTGCCCCTCCATCCTTGACCTTGAGCAGTGCCCCGCTCAGCACCTGGGCATGCACTGTCCACAGTCCTGGACTGTGAGGGTCAGCAAATGGCATTAGGGCACAGGGCGAACATGTTTTGTTTTGATTTTTTTCCTCCACTGGAAAATGCCAGATAATTATTTTTTTTGCAGATTTAATTTAAATGGAAGCAGAGGCCTTGAAAGAAGTGGCAAATTAGAGCTAAGTGTGGAGAATTGGAAACACGAAGACCAAACTTTCTGCTCTTTTGCATTTCTCTACTGTGGGGCAAGGGGTAGGCCAAGGGCAAGTCGGAGGTGTCAGCCTAGGGTGATACCCTCATTCCCCTGCTACCAATGGTTTGTTCCAGGACTCTTCGATTTCAAATGTGGAAAGGCATTCTACTCATAAACAGGCCACCTGGGGATGGGTTGCAATGGGTGTACAGTGATATGCGGAGGGGTCAAGGGCATGTCCCTGGATGTATTTTCTTGGTCCCCAGATTTCCAGCTGATAGAGGGGCTGTTTCCTGAGTTTCAAATGAAATCTAAGCACATAACTGCCCAGCTTAAAGCTCGTTCTGGCCCCTGTACACCTTCAGAGCCCACCCCTGCCTCCTTCCCACTATTGGGCTCTTGCAGAGGTGGGCACTGCAGGCTCCTTATACATCACATGCTGATTCTCGAGGCCTTTGTCAAGTTCCTTATACATCTGGCTAATACCCATCTGTCAGGGCCCAGGAAGTTGCCCTTGTCACACCTCTTTAAAGCATTCCTTTGCAATATGGAAATTAGCCCTTTGTCTTTCCTCTCTTCATGGATCTGTGAGATCTGTGAGAACATGGTCTGTGCCTCATCCCTTCTGGATCACCAGCCCTGGCACAGAGCCTAGCCTGGAACAACATGCAGTAACCCAGCACTGAATGGATAGCATGACTGTGTCATCCACTGTTGGAGGAAGACTAGCCAAGGTTCCTTTCAGCACAGTTGAACCCTCGGGAGCTCTGGGGGCTGCTGTGGGTCTCCAGCCTCATGCCTGATCATCTCTTAAAACAGAACTGGTGTTTGAACCGGTGCAGCATGTACACCCCTCTGTATTCCTTTCTGGTGGTTCCTTCCATTTAATATTTGCACCTAGATGCACCCGTTCCTGCTAGAGGCATTTAATGGTCCACTTGACATTTTCCATTTTTTGGATGGTTGTCCCTATTAAATTGTTGTAATGAAATCAATGAACATTACTTGTTTTTTTTCTTCTTCTTCCTCAAAATCTGTTTCTAAATGGACTGTGTATCAAGCTTGCAACAACAGTAATATGTTCTCTGCATAGCTGAGCTGGTGGTTTGAAGAGATAGTAGCCAAGTGGGTATTAGAACCGGGCCTCTGGAAGGCTTCCTCCAGCTCTTTCCACTTGGACACAAGGAGGTGAAACCAGAGGAGGGAAGTCACTGCTGGGTTTACATTGTTAGAGGCAGAGTTGGCATTGCAACCTAGGAATCCTTATTGTTTGCAAGTTTATTTATCAATGAGATTGTCACCGAAGACTTTCTAATCTGCTGGACTATAGGAATAAGACTAAAAAGTGTTAGCTCATATTTTCAGCACCTGAGACAGTGACAATATTTAATATTTTTATTGGTCGGTTTTTCCATGTGTGTATATTTTATACTTGTTTTAATAAATATGCAAATACAAACAAATACTCAGTATGAAGAAGAAACTGACAAATCACTCATGGCTCAAGTCCCCTGAGTTAAGTACTGTTAGCAATTTGGCATGTAGTCTTCCAAAATGCTTTTCTCTCTCTAAATAAATAAAAAATGAGATCACCCTATTTGTCTTGTTTGGCAACTTGCTTTTTGTCACTTATTAATATACCACGGACATCTTTTAGGACCGAGAAGTACCCACAGCCTCATTTTTAATGACTGAATAACAGCCCATTGTATAGATTGTATAGATTGTACTGCACTTTGCTTATCAAAATTGTTATTAAAGGGACACCTGGATGGCTCAGTCAGTTAAGCGTCTGCCTTTGGCTCAGGTCATGATCCCAGGGTCCTGGGATCGAGCCCTGCTTCAGACTCCCTTCTCAACGGAGAGCCTGCTTCTCCTCCCTCTGTGTGCTCTCTCTCTCTCAAATAAATAAATAAAATTAAAAAAATTGTTATTAGACATGTAAGGTGTTCCCAGTTTTTGCTATTACATGTTGCACTTTGCTAAATAACGATTATGGAAGAATACGCTTTTGCACTCTATTATTTTGTTAGAAGAAATTTGCATGAGGGTAATTTATAGGTCACTGTGCTTGCACATCTTAGAGGTTTTTGACGCTATTTCTTACAGTAGCACAGGAGAAAGCTCATTTCCTCATGCCCTTATTTTGCCCCATTCAACCTTTCCTCTTATTTTATCAGTTCTGGTCATTTTGTGTCTTTGAAAATCAACCATTTCTCTGAGATTTAAAAATTCATTATCATGGAGTTGTACAGAGTTTTCTTTTATAATAAACAAACACCTCACGCCTGTGGTTGTAAGTCCTTTCCCATTGTTACTATTTTGGTAAGAAGAACAGATTCTCTGGGCTTATTTCAAAATGACTCCTTCTCCCTCCCTGTGTTGCAAGGAGATTTTTCTCTAGTTTTCACTGTGAGAACCCGGGAGCGCTGGAGGGAAAGCTAACAAAAGTGGGAAGATGTCCTCCTAAGACTAGACCCCTCTGGAGTTGTAGACTCTCAAACTGTCCACACTGAGCCTCTAGCATTTTGTCAGTTACTGTCTGTTCTCCTGCCCGGCGCTGGCTCCCATGGAGGTTTCTGCTCCTGGGCGTCCGCTCTGGTGACTTGTGATTCCCTGTTTGCACCTATCTTGGGGTCACAGCTTGTCCAGTGATGCCGATCCCCTGATGGAGTTAAGAATTGTTGGTTTGCAATTTGTTCAGCCCTGTTTGTGCTGTGAGGATGGGAATGGCAAATTCCAAGCTCCTTACCTGCGGACTGGGAACCAGAAGTCTTCCATTCTTAACATTTTGGATTTGTGTTTTTTCTATTTTTTATTGATTAGCATTGTGAGATGTTTGTCTTTATTATCAGTGTTTTCACAAAACAAGTTCTTTTTATTGATTCTCCTTTTTAGGCTTTGAATGAATTACTTTCAGCTTTTACATTTAATAATTCCTTCCTCTTTCTTTAGGGATTATTTGGATGCTGTTCTAGCTTTTTGAGTTAGCTTATCTTTATTCTACTATATCTTAATTTTACTTTGATTAGTTTGTTCTGCTAAGTTCCTTAGGGAAATGGATTATCTGTATGTTACTAGGTCCCAAGCTTCTTTAGGACAAGAATCATGCGTGTTTTCTTCACCATTGTACCTGAGTTCAGAGCACAGTATGAAGCACAAAGAAAGTACATAAACCACAAAGGTTGAATAAATGACTGAATGCTAGACTTAGGGTGTCTGTCTTCCTTATTCCATATATATTCCCTATTGGAACTTATTTGCCTGTTTCTTCAACATCCTAATTTTTCTGCACAAAAAAAGGGTTGCTTCTTTGATTCAATCACAATTTTATTTCTTGCCTGTAAAATGTAATCTGGTTATCATATTCTTATAAGGTTTTTAAGAATGTTATTATGGATTCATTCCCATTCACTGGATGTATCATATTTTACAGAACTATTAACCTATTGATGTAAATTTGAGATATTGCCAATTATTTTTGCTATTAAAAGAAATTATGTGAATATTTTAATGCCTGGCATTTTAAAAGTATTGTAGAACTTTCTTTACAATAAAAACACTGTAGTTGAGTCTATGGGTCAAAGGCATGAATATTTAATTTTTATATTTTGACAAATGGCTTTCCAAAAGGATAGTACAAAATTTGGCAGCTGCAGAAATGCATGAAGGTAATTGCTTCCCTGAAGTTTTGCTAATTTGGGGTGCCATCCTTCCCTGTCTTCCATCTCTGGCCCCATGTTCCTGGTGCTGTACTGTAATTCCTTTCTCTGTCTCTTTAGATCTTTAGAAACTTTTCCCAGTTTCTCAAATGCAAAGAAGCTGAGAGAGGGGGAAAGTTCATGAATTAAGATGATACACTTAATTATTTACTTCACTTATTCTTTATTTAAAAAAATTAAGATCGATTAAGTCTTTTTAAAGTGAAAGAAGTACAAAGGCGAAAATAAGCCCCAAATGGCTCATTTATTATTGAATACATTTCGCAGGTTGAGAAAGTCAAACCGTGTAGGGTGGGAGATTATGGAAAGTGAAAGCCTCATTTCCCATTTTCTGTTTCTCTCCCTGGAGGTAACTACTTCTAAATGTGTCTTTGATTCTTTCCAGAAAGAATTTATACACACTTACCAGCAGATTTATTATATTTTATAGAACATAAGATGCTTAGCGCCCATTTTTTGGTGTTACCTTAAAGTGTCAGTGGTCATTCTTCACCCCAACCTTGCAGCTGTCACCTGGCTGGTGGTGATGGCGACAGGTTCCGGATTCTAAGAGGCAGCCTTTTTAAAAAACAGAAATGTTACATATGCATCTCAGAGTCAGTGAAACAAGGTGTGTCTATTTCCGTATTTTTTATCTGCATAAAAGGCTCATATCATTCAGACTATTCTGTGTCTTGCAGGGAAGTTAAAAACATGACATCAGGTTACACAACTAGTAATAAGAGGAAGAGCCAGGTTTTGAAGCAGGCACAACTGCTATGGAAGTACATATCTTTTCCCGCAGTTTTATTGAGAAACAATCGACATACATCAATGTATAAGTTTAAGGCATCCAGCATGATGGTGTGATTTACATATATTGCGGAATAATTACTACAATGGGTTCAGCTAACATCCATCTTGTCATATAGAGACAATAAAAAGAAAAGAAAAAAAAGGAGAAAAATATTTCCTTATGATAAGAACTCTTAGGACTTACCTTCTTACCAAATTCCCTGTATATCATAGAGCACTGTACCTATAGTCACCATCATGTGCATTCCACCCCTAGGACTTATTTATTTTATAATTGGAAGTTTGTACCTTTTTTTTTTTTTAAAGATTTTATTTATTTATTTGAGAGAGAGAGAGAATGAGAGAGAGAGAGAGCACATGAGAGGAGAGGATCAGAGGGAGATGCAGACTCCCCGCAGAGCAGGGAGCCCGATGCGGGACTCGATCCAGGGACTCCAGGATCATGACCTGAGCCGAAGGCAGTCGCTTAACCAACTGAGCCACCCAGGTGCCCCGGAAGTTTGTACCTTTAACCGCTTTCCTCCAATTCTGTCTCCCCTGCACACCATCTCTGGTAACCACAAATCTGATCTCTCTTTTTATAAGTTGGGTTTTTTTTTTTATTCCACACGTAACATGTAAGTGAGGTCATACAGTATTTGCCTTTTCATGTCTGACTTCTTTCACTTAGCATAATGCCTTCAAGGTCCATTCATGTTGTCACAAGTACAGGATTGGAAGCACATATTTTTAACCACTGTGATATCTGCCTCCAGGATGGCACACTTGGGGCCAACAGATGGAAGTCCCAGGGAATCAGAGCCAGATTTTACATAAGAGACAACTCCAGTGGTGGGCCTTGTTCAAGGAGCTGGCTGCTTTGTGAAGGAGTGAGCTGGAGGTGTCACGTTTTGGCTAAATGAAGTTCAATCCTAGGTGGTGTGGGAATATTTTATTCGAGATGATGAACTTGCAAGTTATCTCCCATTTAGTGTAGGGGAGCTTTCCCCGGGCAAGCCCAGAGGTAGGTTAAGCAGTTGGCAGTCGAGTGTGCTTTGGGTGGAAGGCGTGAATCATGGTTATCATGTCAACTTTGCTCCTGACCAGCAATGGAATGAGCCAATCATTCCTTTGTGCCTCAGTTTCCTCATCTGTGAAACGGAAGAAGCTGGACTTAATGAATATGAATGCACCTTCTTTCTCAATGATTCCAAGACAGTTATTTTGAACCTATAGATTTGTTGGGTAGGAAGAAAAATCTTATTAGATACTGATGTTCAGGGATGAAGTCTTTGAGCTTGGGCTAGGTAGCACTGGACACGCTTCCTATTTAAAACTGTCAAAAGGGGGGTTGCTTGGGTGGCTTAATCTGTTAGGTGTCTGCCTCTTGATTTCGGCTCAGGTCATGATCTCAGGGTCGTGGGATCAAGCCCCATGCATGCAGCGGGGCTTGGGAATGACAGTTTTTCTTTTTCTTTTTTCTCTTGTTTTTATGAGGGAAATAACTCGCCTGGCATTCCTTCTTGATTGGGGCTAACTTGTCACATGGCAAAGCCACTCTGCCCTTCAAAGAGGGTAAGGTGCCTTTATCTCTGCAGACCAGATTGGGGCGTTCAAAGAGCTGTGCGTGACTCACGTGTTTATCAGCAGCTTTTCTCACGTAAAACCCCTCCTGCCTGTCTTTTCGTCCTTTCTTTTCCCCTTTTGCCTTTTTAACCTGTGTTGGCAAAATATACAGGAAGGCCCGACTCAAAGCACATAATATTTTTATTCTCCCAGTAAGAACGCCCGTCCTATAGATCTGCTTTTGGAGGAGGGTGAAGAAGAAAACGTCAGCATGCTCCCTGGCCTCTACCTAAATCACACCATCGTTATCTCTGCCGCCCAAGAGGAAAGGCAGCACATCAATCCCTCGGAAGGCTCTGAGTGCTGGGGGGGGGTGGTTTTGGACCGGCTGTTTTTCTAACAGCGGAGGTGGGAGATTTGAGGACCTCCTCACCAAGAGCTTGGTTATGGAAACCAGGTGTTCACGGAGTGCTTCTAGTAATTCAAAGGACAGCAACAAGGGTCCTAAATGCATGATGTGCCCACTATGTACTACATGCTCCTATGTGGGTCCCAGAAAGGTAGGGGCAGGTTGAAGTGTTCTCATGGCGGTGGGTCATGAACACATTTTTGTTCCCTTGAGGAAATGGCTCCAGAGACTCACTGAGTGCTTCTCTGGAGACATCAGCTCTTTTTTTTTTTTTTTTTTATTTAAATTCAATTAGCCAACATATAGTACATCATTAGTTTCAGATGTAGAATTCAATAATTTATCAGTTGTGTAAAACACCCAGTGCTCATCCCATCAAGTGCCCTCCTTAATGCCCATCACCCGGTTACCCCATCCTCCCATCTTTCTCCCCTCCAGTAACCCTCAGTTTGTTTCCTAGAGTTAAGAGCCTCTCATGGTATTTCTCCCTCTCTGGACATCCGCTCTATCTTGGGAACACTAAATAACAAGACAATGTCCACAGGACCTCTAGTGGTTACAAGTAGCCCATACCTCAAAGCCCCCTACCCCGCTGGTGGACGTCTCAGGTGGGACAGAGACAGAGACGCAAAGAGTTCTCTTGAGATCCCTTCAGTATTATTTCCACCTTGTTTTATTTCCTGGAGAGAATGTCATTTTGTCTTGACTGCGGCTAAGGCGGATGGCAAATCAAAGAAAGATTCTTAAGGTTCTAGGAAGGTGAGCTAGGGTTTATCTGTAAAATATGCTAGTTCGTCTTTCTCTCACTCAGTTTCCCCATAATGATTTTTCAGTGCTTTTTCCATCCAGTGGATGCTCTCTCCAAAAGCGCTCACTTAAATCTACGTCTCCAGAGGATAGTCTTTCTTGCTTTAAAATTGCACTGTCCAATATGGTAGCCATTAGCTAGCTACTCACTTGAAGTGCGGCCGGTCACAACTGAAATGTTTTGTTAAGTGTAAGATACACACCAGATTTCAAAGGGTTAGTATGGTTAAAAAAAAAAAAAAACCAAAGTAAAATATCTCAGTCATAATTTTTTATATTGACCACATGTTAAAATGATAATATTTGGGATATATTAGGTTAAAGAAAATGTATTTTTTTAATAATTTTTTTATTATGTTATGTTAGTCACCATACAGCACATCATTTGTTTTTGAGGTAGTGTTCCATGATTCATTGTTTGCGTATAACACCCAGTGCTCCCTTCCACTCCCCATGCTGTGCTTTCTCTGAGAGAGAGAGAAAGCACAGCATGGGGAGTAGAAGAGGGAGAGGGAGAAGCAGGCTCCCCGCTAAGCAAGGAGCCCGATGCGGGACTCTATCCCAGGACCCTGGCATCATGACCTGAGCCAAAGACAGATACTTGATCAACTGAGCCACCTAGGCATCCCTAAAGAAAATGTATTCTTAAAATTAATTTTACCTGTGTCTTTTTACTCTTCTGTAATGTGACTCCTGGAAAATTTAAAATTACGTGGCTTGCATTACATTTCTTATTGGATAAGGCTGCTTGAAAGAGCAAAAGATGCTGCCCCCACGAACCCACAGATGACTTGTCCTAAGGAGTGATGTTTCTCAAGTGAAAATGTGACCCATGGAAAAGCTCAGTCTCCGTAGCATGACTTCCAAGGCCGATTGTGATCTGGCATTTCCTGCCTTCCAGTTGCTGTAGACTCAATGTTTGTGATTCCCTAAAATTCATGGGTGGGAGCCTAATCCTTAGTGTGATGGTATTTGGAGGGGGGAGCTGTGGGAGGTAGTTAGGTTTAGATGAAGTCATGAGAGTGGGGCCCTCATCATGGGATTAGTGTCCTTGTAAAAGAGACCGCATAGAGCTACTTTGCTCCTTCTGTCATGCGAGAACATAGTGAAAAGACAGCCATCAATGAAACAGGAAGCTTCCACAAGACACACAATCTGCCAGTCATGACTTCCCAGCCTCCAGAACTGTGAGAAATACATTTCTATTGCTTATAAGCCACCTGGTCTCTGGTATTTTTGTTTAGCCCAAGTGGACTAAGAAATCAGCCTTGTCTTCTGCACTGTCTTCCTCAAACCCCAGCCCTGAAGAACTACCTTGTGAGTCCTTAACTGCCATGCAGGGTCACAGGTCTATGCCTTGCCACCTCCTGTTGCTTCTTGCCCTGTTGCAGTGGACATGAGGGTGTACATATCTCTCCGAGATCCTGATTTCAATTCTTTTGGATACATACCCCAAAGTAGGATTGCTGGATCGTATGGTAATTGTATTTTTAACTTTTTGAGGAACCTCCATACTGTTTTCCATAGTAGATGTACTGATTTACATTCCCACCAACAGTGCACAAAGGTCCTGATTTTTCTACATCTTCACTGATGACACTTGTTATCTTATGTTTTTCTTGACAATAGCCAACCTAATAGGTGTGAGGCGATATCTTATTGTGCTTTGATTTTGCATTTCCCTGATGATGATTTCCCTAATGACCTTTGGCTTTCTGTGAGGATGATATTGAGCATCTTTCATACACCTATTGGCCATTTGTATGTCTTTGGAGGAATGAACTTTTGATTTGGTGATGTGTGCTTCCTTTTCTTTGGCTTACTCTTTTCTTTTTACCTACATCCAGAGCTTAGAAGAAGTGAGAGTTTTGCTGTCCCTGCCCTCTTCCCTGCCAAGGCACCCTGGTCTCCTAGGCAGTGGACTAGATCTTTGGACTTCCAGGCACATGTGGGGCAAATAGGCAGTGTATACTAGAGTTTATTGTCTTGGCCACTGAAGGGCCAGGTTATTTTGCCTCCTAACTATAGCTGAATTCTAAAGACTTAGAGTTGTCTGAAGTTTGAGGCATTACTGTATATAATTGTGGCTAGTTCTGGGAATGCAAATATATGCACAGTTGGTGGAACAATATAAGTATATTTGATGTTTCAAAGGTGGGTGCACATGTGGGTTTATGTGTGTATATCATTGTTGCTGTTCGTATTTTTTAATAACTAATGATTCCAAGGAATAAACAGTTATTATATGCCTTGGTTGTTGGTATGGAATTTGGAAAGGAATAGATTCTGCAACTTGTGTTGAAACCTTTGGACTAAAATGTCCAGGAAAGCCATAGTAATAAAGATGGATCCAAGTTCCACAATGGTGGAGGGGCACCAGGGATGGGGTTCCTTAGCTTTAAGGATAAATTTAAGCCCTGTGGCCAAGCCTACTTGCCCAGCCCAGATCTTGCAGTGGGGGATCAGTATAGGAAAGTCAAGTCAGTATAGGAGTCACGGCACTCCAGTTCTCTCTCTGGGAAATTTCAGGATCTCCCTGCTTCTATTTTGACCTGGTCTTTTTCCTCCACGTCCCATTATGGGCTGGCCTGTCTTCTGTTTCTGGCTTTTCTTATGATTTTTGTCCTGATCTTGCCCATGGACGGGATGAGGGAAATCAGGAGCCTTAGCTGAACCTTTGGCTTTCTGTAACTTGTGTCCTACCTGGATAGCAGGGGAAACTAGAGGGGAGGGAAAGAGATTCACTGTGGAGGCCATAGAAAGGGAAGCTGGGAACATCTGAACTCTTGTTTTGTTCACTTCTCCATTTTGCCCTGTGCACAGGTAAAGATCATACCATCTAGCATAATTCCTTTGCCAGGTGGAACAAGGATAAATGGATTTAACTTCTATTTTTGGATGTCGCTCTGTCTTTGTAGTCCTTTTATCTGAATCCCTTGATCATCTAGAATAGCTTGGCAGTGCTGCATTTCAGAGCAAAGTGAGGAACAGATAAATAATTTATCAATAATAAGATTCTAGTCTGAAGAAAATAAGAAGCTGTTTTTCAGTTCTAAGTTGAGAGGGGGACTGCAGACAAATATTAACATTAGCTGATGCAAATAGGAGTATTTGTTTTCATCCCAAGCTTTCTCCTTGAGCCACTGTCAGTAATGGATAAAAGGGACCACAGAGCCGACCAGCTCAGGAGTGATGAGGCTCTCCTGAGTTGCTGCAAAGCCCAAAAAGCATATGCATAACCATTTAATTTTTGCTTTCCCTTTTCTGGGAAGAGAAAGAGAAAGGGGGCAAGTCAAAGTCTCTTCAAAATCCGATTTGGCTTTTTTCAACAGGATCATCTATCTTCTCTATCTGGTTTTGCCTGTTAAACACTAATGATGCACATTCTAAGGCATGATCTGTGAGTGCAATTTATTTCTGAATGCAGCCTTTCTTCTTAAGAGTATTTGCTATAATGGATATACTGGAATAATATCAGGGATTAAATAAAAAAGGCACTTCAGAGAAAACACCTACACCGGTGGAACAATTTTTACTTGTCTCCTCACACCCAAATTCAACAGATATCTTCTAGGGGATTTCAGCTTCCAGAAATAAAAGGAACCAATGGGCTAGTAACTGCCCGGTTAGTAGTAGCTACAGTTTATTGGATGTACCAGACACTAGGCATGTTATACTGATGATCATACTTAATCTTCAAAACATCACTGCTGACTGGCTATTATCATACCCATTGTAAGGATGGCGGGCTCAGGCCCTAAGACCTCTGAGCTCATTTCTTCTTTAAAAGACTTAGCTAAGAAATGCCAATGTTAATGGTTGTTTTTCTTCCTTTCCTATAAGGCTTGATATCCCTCCTCATAGTCCAATGACCACCACCTTCTATCAGTGGTGTCTCCATGACACCTGATCAATTGATAATGATTTCCTTTTTTCTCAGCCTGGGATTTCCCTGGAAGGCAGCTCACCAGCAGATAGACCAGACTACTGGGTAGGGGAAGGGACATTTCACAAAGGGTATTCAGGTCAATAAAAGATGAGGATGCACCTTTGCTGAGGAATACTGGGTGCTTCTTGCAGCCTTCCCTGATACCATCCACTCATCACACACTGATTCATTTGGCATTTCTACATGATGTTTGTACCATCCATTTATTACCATGGAATCATTTTCTATCTGTTTTGGGCTTACGCTATTCCTCTCAGCTGCGATGTTGTTTTTTTTTGCTTCTTGTGCATTTCTTGGGGTGCTTAGCTCTTGGTGGGAACACAGTGGCAATTCTTTGTTCAAAATATTTTTGGGCTTGTGTTATGTGTGAGCCATGGTGGCAGATGATGAGGATAAAAGGGTGAATTAAGATATGCTCTTGTCCAGGGCGCCTAGGTGGCTCAGTTGGTTAAGTGGTTGCCTTCGGCTTGGGTCATGATCTCAGGGTCCTGGGATCAAGCCCTGCATCCTGTTCCCTGCTAAGTGGGGAGCCTGCCTCTCCCTCTGCCACTCCCCCTGCTTGTGCTCTCTGTCAAATAAAAAAAAAAAGATATACTCTCGTCCTCAAAGACTTCACACTCAGATGCAGAAGATAAATCTCTAAGTAGATATTTATAAAATAATATGGCGATTGTAGGGCTAGAGACAGAAATTCAGAGGTTAAAAAGGGAGCTAAACTTAGTTTACTGGTCAGGGAAGACTTCCTGGTAGAAGAGATGTTTGATTTGAATCTCAATTCAGGATAGGTAGGACTAGCCAGATAAAGGAAGTGAGAGTGGAAGGGATGGCAAACCATAGTCTGGTATATTTGGAGATCTGCAGGCTTGGTGTAGCTAAAGTATAAATTGAGAGGTAGGGAGTGTCAGGAGATGAGACCCAGTGAATGAAATACCACTGCAAAGAGCTTGGACTTTGGTTGTGGGGAGCCCTTGAAGTTCTTTTAGGCTGTGGACTTAAATGTTCATATGTGCATTTAGATACAACTCCAGTGGGTGAAGATAGGTAATTTTTTCCTCTTCCTTGTTTTCCTTTTGCAAACATTTTACAAAAGGTCAAGGAGAAGTGGAATGTCAGCTGCACCGTTGCACCCCTTATCCTATTGCAGGACTCCTTGTGCATGTCTTCCATGGGCTAATGCCAGGTAAGCTGTCCCAGCCACTCTTCCTCTGGCATTGGCCTTGGGGATTGGTGACTTCTTTACTCTTGTTCACATTTCTTTTTGTGATATAAAAAAAGGACTGATCCCCTACAGTCACAAAGATCAAGGGTCATATTCCAGCTGTGACTTTAACTAACTGTTTGATCTTGGGCAAGACATACCAACCTCTCTGAGCCTCAATTTATTCCTCTGTAATGCGGGATAATAATGTCCAACCTCCAGGGCTATGGTGAAGAATGCTCCTGGCAGAGTACCTGGTACATAGTAGATGCTCAATGAGTGTTGATTCTCTCCCTCCATAAATATCAAATACCTCATTGATCTCTGAACTAAAGCATTCTTATTTCCTTCCAGTATTTCAAGTAGGGTGGGGCAGGGAGTAGCCCCTGAGAGTGTTGCAGTTAAATTAATGCTAGCTCTTAGTATGCGTCAGGCATTGTTCCAGGAGCTTTAGGCACTCTAAACTAAGTTTGATTCATGTATTTATTCTGAATGGAGGTGCACAGTTTTACAAACGAAGGAACTGGATCCACAGAGGTTGGATGCCTTGCCTATGATCATGTGGATGGAAATGTTAAAATCTGGGATCTTATTAAAGCTGTCTTTTTCATTATGCCAAACTTTTTACTAAATACCAGGCATTTTGTGGGACACTGGGGAATTGAAGAGTTGAATAATAGTGTTTCTCCCTGAGAAACCATGGATTAATGGGAGGAGAGGGACAGATATTTGTAGGGACCTTAGAAAACAGCGTGGAGGGCGCCTGAGTGGCTTAGATGGTTAAGCGTCTGCCTTCGGCTCAGGTCATGATCCCACGGTCCTGGGATCGAGTCCCGCATCGGGCTCCCTGCTCAGTGCAGAGGCTGCTTCTCCCTCTCCCTCTGCCATTTCCTCTGCTTGTGCTCTCTGGCTCTATCTCTCTGTCAAATAAATAAATAAAATCTTAAAACAAAACAAAACAGCATGGAAGTGCAGAGAAAGGTGAGCTTAGGATGCTATCAGAGCCAAGTGAAGAGGTGCCACCAAGGGCTGGGGGGACCCTCTGTGGGCCTTTTTTTTTCCTTGGAGTCCATCATCTGCTGGGGATTAGATGCTAATTATCGGATGGAACCTCAAAGCCAATTCCATGGAAACGCTTCAGTGGCAGAAACATTGGCCACCTCTACAAAGACTTCCTCTCTGTGTCCTCCTGGTCTTTGGTAAAGTCATATTGGGAGTCACTGGAAGATTGGTGCCTCATTGAAAAAGACCAGTTTCTGCATGGGTTCCATCCATTTGTTTGGTCTCTATGATGAGTTTTCTTTTTAATGGGCAAAGGAGCCCATTTCCCTGCCACCTGTCAGTGTTTAGCTTGCCACTGGGGCTTATTACTGCTGCCATCTGCTGCAAAGGAGAATTTTGCATGTTTTGAGTAGGGGCTCACAGAAGTCATTAGAGGAGAAGAGGCTGAGCTGAGAATCCAGGTGGAAGCATTTACTATCAGTACAATAACAACACTGTTTTCCTGCCTCCTTCCCTGATATCCAGCAAGATCACCACTCCCCACGCACCCCCCCTCCCAGGCCCTTACAGCCATCCAGCCATATTCTCCATCCTCTTCTTCATGCCACCCCTACTGGGCATGAATCCTGTCTCATTTCATCACTCAATGTTATAGACGAGCAGATTTAGCCACTATTTAGCAACGATCAAGCAGCTTGACAACATGTTGTCAACTTTTATCTCATGTATTGACTAGGTAGTAAGTGGGGCAAATTGATGTTTAAGGAGACAACAGATCCTCTGAATTTTCTGCTGTGAAAAATGAACGGCTACAGAATTGAAGAAGACATGGTTTCTGCCTCAAGGAGCTTGCAAGTGGTTGTGTTACACGTATTTGTGCATGTGTGTATGATGGAGTGAACAATTACAAGTGAGATGTGATGGATCCAATGATGGGCAGGAGTGTAGGGTACTGTAGTAGCCCAGAAGAGGGACGTAAATGCCTTGCTATAAGCTTGGGGCCGGGGGGTGGGGAGGGTATTGGGAGGGGTGGGGAGGCATGAGATTTGCATTTAGGAAAAAAGTCACTCTGATTGCAGTGTGGAGGACTAGTTAGGGCAGTTCCAGTGTAGAAGGCTAGTGTAGTAGTCCAGGAGAGAGATGGATTAGGATGTTGATAGAGATAGAAAAAACTATGTTTCAAGGACTATAAAGAGATTAAAAGAGGCTTGGTGAGACATTTACTATGATGGGTGAGTGAGAAGCAGGTGTCAGGATGACACCGATGATTCTGGCTTAAGCAACAGGATGGTTAATAGTGTTACTTACTGAGATAATAATTCTTGGAAGAGATCAGAATGGGGAGCTGGAGGGGAAGAGCAAAATTTGGTTTTAGATCCTTTGAGTATGAGATGCTTTGGGAATGCTCAAAGGGTGGTGTTAAATAAGAAGTTTTACATAAAGACCTGGAGCTGAGAAGAGGGTTCTGGACTGGTTCTATAAATGTGTAAGTCATCTTTGTTGTGGTGTAACTGAAGCTGAGGGCAGAGAAGACAGTGTTACTTAGGAAGAGAAGGAATGCTTGGAGTTAGATTTGGATGGATCCTACTCCTTATGGACAGGACAAGGGGGACAAACCTACAAAGAAGATGGAGATGATATGGCTAGAGAGGAAGAAATAGAGCCAGCATGTTGTTGGGTCATGAAAGCCCAAGGACAAGTATTTCAGAAAAGAGGAAGGGGCAACAGTGTTTAATTCTATTGAAAGGCCAATGAAGATGAGGCCTAGAAAGTGTCCACTGAACATGGCAGCATGGACTTCAGTGGGATATTAGCAAGTGCTATTTCAGTGGAATGATGCATTGGATCCAGATCAGAGTGGGTTGTGAGGTGTGTGAGAAGTGGAGAAATGGCAGCGATGAGTAAAGACAACTCTTCTTTCAAGTTTGACAGTAAAGGGAGGAGGAAGATGGGCAACAGGACTCTAGTGCTGATGGTGGGCAAATGCTTAAGAACAGAGAAGAACCAATCAGAAAGAGATTGTGAATATGGGATGGAAAAGGTTAAATAATAGTAAAAGATTCAGAAGGTGGTAGGTGGCAGTGGGATGCAAAGATCAAATGGGGGGATAGTTGTGTCAACTCCTCTCCTGTTGTCAGAGTGAGGGAGGATGGGATGGGTGCCCTTGCAGGCGTGTCTGTGTGTCTGGTTGTGGGGGTTTCCTATCTGATAGCATCTGTTTTCTCTGTAAAGTAGGAGGCAAGATCATCTGATGAGGAAGAAGAATGTTGGTGTGTAGCAGGGGCAGAAGCTTGAGAAGGGTAGATAAAGTTCGTAAAAAATTACTATGCAAAGTGACAGAGGAGATGATGTGGTAGGTTTGTCTGGCAGAGTTGTGGGTTCATTTGAGGTTGAGGGTGAAGAATGTGTAGTGAATCTGAGAGGGCCTGGTTGGCTTTTCCTGCTTGGACAATGTCTTGGAAATGGCACCCAGTTGGGTTTTCCCAGGCTTGTGTTTTATCTGGGTGGTGCAAACAAAAAGCAGCAGATGGGCTAGGGAGCTTATGATATGGGTAAAGATGTTACTAAAATCATGGGTCATAGAGACCAAGTTAAAATCAGTAAGTAAAGAGAGGAGAGGGCTGAGGACCTGGGAGAAACGAGAGGTCAAGAGTGGTCACAGTGAGAGTAGTTGAATAAGCAAGGTAGAATAAGCTGGAAGGGCTTGCATTAGTGATTCTAGGAGTAGAACACTTAATAGGTAATGCAAATTTGGAGTGAGAGGTGGAGGGAGAAGAAGACCACTGGAATTGAATAGGTCAGGAGACTAAATAAGAGGTCATCTATCTATTGGGTCATCCACGTGGGTGCTGCCATCACCCAGGATGATGGCAAAGCCCGGGGTGGAAAACCAAAATAACATAGATCAGCCTTCATTGAATGAATGCTAGTGATAGGCAGATTGGCAGATTAGAGCAGCTCAAAGGAAGAGGAGGATTAGATTCTATGGTATTTCACCCAGAAAAACTTGTAACAAATGGCTCTCAACCTTCTTTCAGAGGGCATCAGTAAATCATTATAGCTATTCTTAATGCATTTATTCACACATTTGTTTAACATCTATTGACTGTTGAATATTAACATTATTGAGCATTCTCTATTTGCCAGGCACATGGTTAGAAACTGGTGTGACAAATAAGTGAGACACATTTCCCAGGGACTACCTATTTAGTAGAAGACCTAGTACAAAGACATGAACCTACAATGCAATGCATTGTGTTATTTCTGAAGTAGACGAACAATTTTCATGATGGCACAGAGGAGTGACTAATTACTTCTTATTGGAGAAGGTGAACAAAGTGTCCCAGAAGAGATGCTTATTTAGGCTGGAAGTTGGAAAGTGAGTAATTTTACCATATGGTGAAGGGTGGTGGCGGAAATAAGATTTTCGGCAGAAGAATGAGCAAGAGGAAAGGCTCAGAGGTGTGAGAGTATACTGGGAATATAACATCTCTCATCAGCATCTTTTCCATTTTGCCTGGTGGGTGATGGTTTGCTGCTCTGAGAGTGAGCTTCTCAGAAGATAAAGTAAAAATAAAAAAGGAGTTCTCGGGTGCTGGGTCCAGGGAGATGGTAAGACAGGGCAGTGCTGCCTTGAAGGGTGAAAGATGAAAGAGGAATGTATAGTGTCATAACTCATACAGGATGACAGTGATGTGGTTACAGAAGAGGATGCCATATGCAACTCTACATCCAGGGATCCAAGAGGGCTGTTTTTCATCCACTGGGGAATAAACTTTCCCGTTAACCTGGAAGTTGGCATAGGCTTAGCTCATAATTATACAAGGATACTCTAATGTTTGATGACAACTTTACCTTCGAGGGTTTAAAAAAAAAACTGTATTTATTTACAGCAAAGGCCACACATGAAGTCTTAATTGTCCACCATTGAATTTGACATCAAGTAGAATGTCTGGCATGCTCTGCTTGCCATGCATGTTATTTTTGTGAACTTTTGTTCCCGACAACTCTATTCTGTTGAAGCTATTGTGATTAATCTTAACCTTAATCAGAAGGAAGGTTAAGTAAATTTCACTGTTAGTATTGATCTGACTGAGTTCTGGTGCTAGACAGTAAGGTTTTTGAGAGCACAAATCATGTGTTATTGATCTCTTTACTTTTTATACTGAGCACTGTGCCGACATTGGGCTTGGTAGGGCAATCATGACACATGTACTGCCATGTGCATTCTGTGCCCACAGCAGGCATCACCAATCAATCATCGCACATTTCCTGTGGAGTCGGAATGGCCTCAGTGTTCTCAACAGAGTGATCTGGACAGTCACTACTAATTGATGGAGTTGACCCATGAGATGAATCAACTGCCAACTGAATGGGCTTCATAGGACTGCCATAGTACCAAAAACCAGGTGGCTTAAAACAACAGAAATGCATTCTCTCAGAGCTGTGGAGGCCAGAAGTCCAAGATTAAAGTATCTACGGGGGTGGTTCCTTTTGGAGGCTCTGAGTGAGCACCCATTCCATGTCTCTCCTAGTTCCTGGTGGCTGCTGGCAATCCATGGCTTTCCTTGTTTTCTAGCTGTATAGTTCCAGTCTCTGCATCCATCTTCACATGGCCTACTCACCTGTGTTGCTGGGGTGTCAAATCTCCCTCCCTTTTCTCTTGTAAGAACACCACTCATTGGATTTAGGGCCCACCTTAAATCCAGGATGATCTTATCTGGAGAGTCTTAATTCTATCCGCAAAAACTATTTCCAAAAAGATCAAACTCACAGGTACTGAGGGTTAGTACCTGCATCTATCTTTTGGGACCACCGTTCAACCCACTGAACCATCCCTGTAATTGGCATTAGTTCATGCCCAGGCACCTGGGTAAGAGGCACCTGCTTGTCTTTCTTGTTCCTGAGTGTCTGAGTCCTTCGGCAAGACCTTCCCAGTTTCAATCTCTGTAGTCCTAGGGTCTACCTTATGTCTTATTAGTCTTATCTCTTACCATAGGCCAAAGACCCATCCCTGAGCCATGAGCTCAAAGCCCTGTGTCATGCCACTATGCTGCTTTGGTGCTGACTGCTGGCTGTTGAAGGGTTTCTACTGTGAGACTTCCCGTGGCCTGTCATTACCTCTCTCCAAATGCATGCAGGCTTACAGGCACCCTGTTGGAGTTTCCAGCAGCTTATTCCCATACATCAGAGGTTCCCTCCACACTCCTTTTCCTCTCACCATCCAGAACCTGCTTGTTGGGTTCTAGGCTTATATCTTTCATCCTGGATCTAGGTACCTGGCCTCTGTCTCTCTGACCAATCACTTCTTACTCATCCTTTTTTTGGATGGCTTGGTTTTTGATTCTGGCCATGACATTTGCAGCCTCACAAGTCAACTCTGACTTAACCCCGTGCCCAGCCCTGGATCCTAGAATTTTTCTGACCTGGCTGTTATCATGGATGAACATCTGTGTATAGGCCTTTACTAGTGAGAAAGAACTCATCCCATACCTGCTGTATCTTCTGCGCACGACTGATCCTATTTTTGTTGTAAGAGATGACTAGAGGGAAGATTATAATTGTGCATTTTATAAGGATGCCCCAAGGACAGTGACCTATCCACCAGAGGGGTCTCCTTAATGTGGACTCAAAGGAGAAATTTCTCTCAGATCATATTACTGGACAAAGCTGGGATTCACCCGTGAAAATGTTTGGCTGCATTACTTTAATTTTTCTAATGGATACATTTGGAATTGCAGCCCAGCTCAAATTAGCTGTTCCTCCTCACCTCTGGTGGGGGACCCCAACCTGCTACTTTGAATAATGTTATCCACTGCTATGGACTAAATTATGTTCCTCCCAAAGTCCTGTTGAAGCCCTAATCCCACCCAGTGTGATGGTGTTTGGACATGGGGACTTTGAGAGACAATTAGGTTCAGATGAGGTCATGATGTTGGGGACCTCATGATGGGATTAATGCTCTTCCGAGAAAGGAGAGAGAAGCAGGTGCACCAAGATAAATATTGTTGAAGGACAGGCAGCTGATACTTCCTGGGACCCAGAAAGAGTTTGTTGCTGGTACTGTCCTTCCTGGGACCTGGTAACTTTCTCACTCTTAGGTTCTACAGATTCAATCTTAAGTTTTTTTTTTTTTAATTCTTATAAAGGTAGCTTGAAATCAGGGGTCCAGGAGAAGTCAAGACCATGCAGAGGTTGGTGGTTGACCTGGGGTTCCTTCAGCTGGACAGTCGGTCTTTTGCCCCAAAGGAAAATTATGTTGGCCTGACATGACTTGTTTTCAAAGCACATTGTTTACTTTTCCCCTAGTTTGCTCTTGCTTTGCCAGCAGTTGCTGATTGGTGAGTTATTTGTGGTTATTCTTCAGAACACACCATGAATAGTCTCAATTATGGCTCCAAACAATTGCGATTTCTGTTATTGAGGATTTATAGAAGCACTTACATTTCTAAACATCCTTTTATGACACTCTATTTCTATTGTAACCTAGATAGGCTGCTCAGTACACATGGGCACTTCTTTGGGAAAACCTGATAGAAGAAAATCTGAATTTACAGAAGAGATAAATAAGAGGTTGGCTATTCACATGGTTTTATAGAGGATTCACAGATAGCAGGCTCCTCTAGTGCATTCGGTACATTCCCTATTCTCTTTACAGATCATGAACAATGTCTTACACATAATAGGGTCTGAATGAAAATTTTGTTGATTGATTGATGAGCCACTTGGGAAGGAGAGAAATGTGAAGCTGGGGTTATAGTTTGGGCTGCCAATTGGAGATAAATCAGAAAGGAACAGAAAGCATCCTGAGTAGATAGCCAGAGTCAGTGGGGAAATGGGACTCAATTTTTAAAAATGTGATTCCCATACAGTTTTTTGGAAGCTACTTTCTGCATCAAGCAAGATATACATGAATTTTTCACATCAGTGTGCCTGAAGGCCCAAGAGATTGGACCTTGCCCAGGATCACAGCACTAAGCAGCCAGAGGAGAAGGTAGGCACCTTGTGCCTGACCTGGCCCAGTGTTTTTGCAGAGAGGAGTTGCTTTTCATTTTCTAAGGCTCAGGTCGCTCTGAGAAGGATTGCATTTTGCAAACCTGAGACCTTGACTAGCACAGGGAGCAGGGGCTACTTTGACTATCTTTTTGTCAAAGGCCTGCATTTGTAAGGACTCTTGGTTGCAAAGAGCAGAGCAAAGAGCCCTTGTCCACTGGAGCTGGTTTGAACAAGAAAGGGGAATTTATTATAAGGAAACAGAGCTGCTTTCTAGACTCTGAGGTCAGGAAAGCGGCTGGGCCTTGGACAGGGTTGACCTAGGAGGTGAAAGGGTGTGAGCAATGAAGGCAGCTCCTGTCTGCATGCTTGTTCCATCCTTTTCTGTCAGGGTCTGGCTTTATCTGCTCCTGCATGGGGGCACACTGTGGTGAAGGAGGTCATCGACAGCCCACAGACAACTTGCACAGTGTTGACTCCAACCTTTGGGGCAAGCCTGAGAAAGTGTGCCCTATAGCAACTGATGAGCTCTGAGAAATAAAGTTGAATCAAGAGCTACCAGTAGATAATTTCGATTCTATAAGAATTCACCAAACACCCCTTGTGTATCTGTCCCTGTGATAGGTGCTAAGAGATAAAATAAATAAGAACATGCCCTAGCCTTGTCAGTTCATTGTCTAGCGGGCACAATGTTAGATAAGTAAAGAAATATATCATGGAAATTGCTGGGATGGAGATAGTCACAGATTTTGGGGGGATTCAAAGGAGGGGTGTGTGGCATTTCTGTGTGCATTTATTCATTCAATAAACATTCTTGGGCCAGAAACTTCTCCAGGGCCCGGGAATACAACAAGTACCTGGTAGACAAAGCCACTGCCCTCAGGGGAGGAATGGGCCACAAATGTAAGCAAATACATCACCAACACAACTTTGCGGGTGATATAGTGTGAGGGGGAGGGAGAAAGAAAGACCACTGGAAATGAGTAGACCACGAAAGTGAGGAAAAGGCCATTGTGTGGGCATGCACGTGGGAGCTGACATAAACCAGGATGGTGGTAGAGCCTGGGGTAGAAACAATAATATACGCCAGCCTTCAGTGAACAATGAAGAATCAAGAGTGATAATGCTAAACAAGGTAACTTCAAAGAGTGACAGGGGCTAGGAAGGTAGAAACAAGGGGTGTGTTAGGGAGTCTAGGGCAGGGGCTATTTTAGTTGAAAGGTCCAGTAGGCCTCTGTGAGGAGGCGTCATGCCCTGTTGAAGAGACATTTCAGGCATGGAGAGTGGCAAGTGCAAAAGCCATGAGGAGAAATGAGCTGGATGTGTGCATGAGAACTAACAAGGGGTTAACATGGGTTGGGCATCAAGGTCAAAGAGGGGGGCAGGGGCCAGATCACAACTTTGTGATCCTTGTGGGCTGTGATGAGGACTTGGACTTTATTTTAAGCGCCACTGGAAGCTAGTGAATGAAGGTTTTTGTCAGGGTTGGCTTTCTTAGTATCGGGAAAAGACCATTGTGATTGCTGGGTGGAGGAGGGGAAGCGAAGGGCATGGGAGGAAGTGGGGAGCACAGTGAGGAGGCTCCTGCCATGCCCAGTGGGGAGGAGAGGTCAGGTCATGGAGCCTGAGATTAGTGGTCATGGTAGAAGGGAAAAGAAGTTACAGGTATCCCCTGCTTGTGAAAAATTCATGTTATGCCACTTACCTTGTACAGAAGACCTACCTGCCTTAATCCCTGTGTTCATTAACTGAAAGAAATCTGAAGAGGGATTTTGCTTTTATGAAAAAAAGGTAGAAAGTGAAAATAGCATTCAGCGTTTGTTTTGTAGGGAGCCACTATAGAGGCGGCGAGCACCCTGGGCAGCGAGAGTGGTGCCTCCAAGCCCCTTCCCTGGGAATGACACTCAGCATCTCAGCATCAAGCTGCCAGAGGTTAGAACTGTGTCTGAGCATCTGTGCTTTACCTGCATTTATTTTGTGCATCTGTTAGCAAGATGTGTCTTAAGGTATCAGTAAAGCCTAATAGAGGTTATTTTTTGGGTCTGGGAATGCTAAAAATTTTGTTCATATAAATTAATAGTAATTGCTTTTTTGCTTTACGCCATTTTGACTTACAAAAGTTGTCATGGGAATGCTCTACTTTGAGACAGTGGGGGAAACCCATACCCAGACTGGGGACATATTTTGAAGGTAGACTCATGAGGACTTGCAAATAGGTTGGATGTAGGGAGTGAAAGAAAGAGAGGACTCAAGGATGAATTCTTAGGTTTGGTTTTTTTTTTTTTAAAGATTAATTTATTCATTTTGGAGAGAGAGAGAGCTTGAACAGGGGGAAGGGCAGAGGGAGAGGGAGAAGGAGAGAGAATCTCAAGCAGACTCCCCACTGAGTGCTGAGTCCGATGCTGGGCTCAATCCCAAGATCCTGAGATCATGACCTGAGCCAAAATCAAGAGTTGGAAGCTCAACTGACTGAGCCATCAGGTACCCCACTAATTCTCAGGTTTTTAATCAAGCAAGTGGGGAAATGGTGGTGCCATTTATGGAGAAGCGGAAAAGTAAGGGAGAAAAAAACGTGTGTCGGAGGTCTGGTGAGGGGGGAAGCCAAGAGTTCTATCTCATCCTATCAAATGGGAGGTTTCTCTTGGATGTCCAAGTGGAGATGTGGGGGGGACAGAGGAAGGTAAGAGTCTGGTATTCTAAGCAGCACTGTTCAATGGAAATATAGCATGAACCACAAATGGGAGCCACATGGGTGGTTTTTTAAAAAAAGATGTTTTTATTTGAATAGAGTTGACACACAATATTACATTTGCATGGGTTGTTTTTAAATTCACTAGAAGCTTTAAAAAAAAAAGGAGGGGGGTGGCACCTGGGTGGCTCAGTCAGTTAAGCGTCAGCCTTCAGCTCAGGTCATGATCCTGGAGTCCTGGAATCGAGCCCTGAGTTGGGCTTCCTGCTCAGCGGGAGTCTGTTTCTTCTTCTGCCCCTCACCTCACTCGTGCTTTTTCTCTCACTCTCTCAAATAAATAACTAAAATCTTTGAAAAAAATAAATTCGCTAGAAGCCACATTAAAAAAGTAAAAAAGAAATGTGAAATTAATTTTGATATATTTTTTTAATCCAACATATCTCAAATATTGTAATCTCAGTGTGCGGTTAATATAAAACAGTGAGGCATCTCATTATTAACTTGTTAAAATCTAGTGCATATCTCCCATCTCAGCTCCTCTCAATTCAACCTAGTCACATTTTAAGTGCTCAATGGCCCCATGTGCGTAGTGGTTACTGGATTGGAAGGTGGACCTCTAGAGAAAGTTGAGGTTAGTGACTTACATTTGGAGGTTATCATCATAGAGGGGGGCATGGGATTGCCTAGGAACACCTAGGGAGTGCAGATGGAGAAGGTGACTGAAAAGCCAGCCTGGGACACTCCAAAATTGACAGCTTGGATAGAGAAGGGACAGCAGGGGAGCCTGGGAAAGAATGAGAAGACACGGTAGAGAAGAATTTGGAGTGTGGAGAGTCTAAGAAGCCGAGACCAAGTGATTCCAGGATTCTAGAAGGCTCCATGGCCGAGTCCTGAAGTATGAGCCATGAAGAAGAGGGAAAGGGCCTTGTTGAATGTCAGGGACAGCAGGACCAAAGCAGTGGGATTGCTGGTGGGCACGTGAAAGGGACCAGGAGAGTGGATTTTTCCAGAGTGGCCGGGGAGGAGGGTGGAGGGACGAGGGTACTGGAGCTGAGGGTCTTGTGTTTATGCCAAGGACTCAGAGCTTCATTGTTTGGGTCAGTGGTTTAGGCCACATTTAAACCACACCAGGAGAGACACACACACACACACACACACACACACTCATTTCCCCGGTCACTCTGAGGTCAGGTATATTGGGCTGTCTGCTAGGGCTAGTCCTGCTTTCCCTCCTATTCAAGAATAAAGAATGAGAGTCACGGTCTCTTCGGATTAATTGTTTGACTTTATAAACAAAAATTGCATTTCTAAATTTTAGTTTCTATTAATAATGAATCACTCACAACATACCTTGCAGGGGATTGCAACATACTGGTGCGTCCCCAGGCAGCAGCTGAGAACTTCTGCCCTGGGTCATGGGGAGCCTCTGGAGCGCTTTCCGCAGGAAAGAGGCAGCTCCGCATCTGCATTGGAGAGACACAGCCTGGCAGCACTATGAAGGGTGAGTCTGCCCGTTGGTTGCGGACCCCTTGTCCTAGCTGCCTTCTCTGTCCCCTAAGTCCCTCTGCATGTTTTCATCTCTCAGTTTCACCTTCCATAATGAGCAGATCAAAAGCTGTACCCTGCTTGGTGGCTTGGGATCCCTGTGCAGTCTTCTTGGCGGACAGATTTTTAAACAACACCGAATATGCCAAACACAGGCATCACAGATCACACGCAGAGCCGCGGAAGGGTGTGAACTGAACGAGGCAGGCGGGCGCTCGGGAGCCCTCTGCTGCACTCATGCACGTCTGCCTAATCAGCCCCAAAGAAGAGACCCCACGGGCAGCCACCAGCACCAGCGCCCAGCTGCTCCCGGATCCGTGGGCTGTATGATTCTCGGGCAAAACCTGAGATGTTGAGGCCAAGGTCCTGGGCTCCATCTCCATGCTTTATTCATTTCTTTACTCAATAATATAGAAATATATTATTGAAAGCTTACTCTGTGGCAGGCATTGTTTCTGGTGGTTAAAAAAAAAAAAAAAAGACAGGAGTCCCTGCTCTTACAAAGCATCTATATAGTCCAACAGAGGAGGCAGATGTTACACAAACATCCCAATATGTAGATTATTTTAAATTGTAAGTGCCATAAAAAAAAGTGCTGGATTCTTTTAGAGAGAACTGCCCAGGTATCTATGGCCATTTGGAGGAAGTGACATTTAAGTTAAGGCCACTTACTCCTCCTTGGCCCCAGAGCTCATAGCTGACCCTGCTGCTTTAGGTGACAGGTTGTAGGTGGGCCAGGCAGGGAAGGACGAGCCAGCATGGTAGTCAGGGCGTCACTGCACTGGGACTCAGAAGATCTGGGTGAGCCCGTGGGTGGGGCAGTTAAGCTCTCAAGGTTTCATTTCCGAGCAGTGAGAAGAGTCTCCAGTAGAATTACCTCTAGGAGATCAGGCAAGGCCTCGCTGATGAACTTGCTTTCAAAATCATGTAACACTGCACAAATAGAAGATGTTATTGCTTATGCAGGCGACATTGTTGTGCCAGCTCCATGCCAGGAGCTGGGGCTGATTCAGTGGTTTGTAAGATGTAGCCCTTATTCACAAAGCCTCATAATCCAGTGAGAGAGCCTGAGCTGCAGATACAAGGCAAGAACATGTATGTTACATGTTTTCTCCCAGAACTGGCCATTGACTGCCAAGTGATGCTCTGAGAACAACCAGATTGTGACTCCCCTATAGATTTAAACCTTTCAGTGTTCCTTTGGCCCCATTACCTGCTTCACTCCAATGCCTCAGATCTTTCTTCCCATGGAGCTTTTCTTATTTCCCTGTTACCCAGTCCTCATAGTCCGTGTGCTGTTACTTACTCTCTTCTCCGTGCTAATTCACTTCTCACGTGAGCATCTGCCTTTTTTTTTTTTTTTAAGATTTTATTTATTTGAGAGAGAGAATGAGATAGAGAGAGAGCATGAGAGGGGGAGGGTCAGAGGGAGAAGCAGACTCCCTGCTGAGCAGGGAGCCCGATGCGGGACTCAATCCCAGGACGCCAGGATCATGACCTGAGCCAAAGGCAGTCGCTTAACCAACTGAGCCACCCAGGCGCCCCAGCATCTGCCTTTTTGCCTGTAGCAGGCACTACTCTTGAGTATTTCTTTCTGTCTGTAAAAAGGACTCATTAGTTGCAAGTAACTGAAATCTGATCAAACCAGATTAAATTTTTTAAAAAGTGATTTTGGTTGTTGTGGTTGTTCTTCTAGGTAGTTAATGAAACTAGGAAATTCAAGAAGTGAAGCTGGCTTCAGGTGCAGCTGGATCCAAGGGTGTGTTATTAAGATGGTATCCCTTTTCCCCATTGATGGCTCAAGATTTTCTCTACTGAGCATTGCTCAGGCAGACTCCGCCTGGTGAACGTGGATGCTAACAGCTCCAGGCTGTGCTGAAGAGGAGAGAGCTCTTCTTTTCCAGTAGTTTCAGTGAAAGTTCCAGACTGACTCAGGCACATGCCCATCCTTGAGCCAGCTGTATAGTTGGCATATGAACACTCTGACTGGCCAGGTGTGGGTCACATGCCACAGACGTTAGAGACAGCCAGCTCCAACTGGAACTACGTGGGCTCAGAAGTGTGGTTCTTCAGAGGAAAACAGGCACTATTGTTGGAAGAAGGGATTCTGGACAAGCAAACACCATAAATGCCCACTTTGGTCTTACCTTCAAACTTCTTACTTAGACAGTATAACCTTTGAGGACCAAAGTCATGTCTTTCTGCCCCTCTGTGACTACTATCCTGGGGCTGGGACATAATGTTCAGTAAATATTTAACAAACAAATATATTCAGAGGAGAAGAGACTGTGTCAGAACTGGGGAAGCCATGCCCAGCTGTGTGGATGGAGTGGGTAGGATGTAAGGTGGAATTTAACCGGTGGGTGGAAATGGGTGTTTATAAATCAGGGTCTGGAGCTCAAGAGGGAGGTCATCACTGGCCCTAAAAATCTGAGCATTTTAAAGGAGAAACTGTGGGAGCAAAGGTGCCCTCTCAGAAACAGAGTGCAAGGTAAAAAGGGCCTAGGCCCCTATCTTGGGAAAGGCCCTCAGGCGGAGCTGGAGAAGGAAGACAAGCCAGTGACCATGGCAGGGCCCAATCAAAGGAACAGAGACAGAGGCATGAGACTCACAGAAGCAGGGAGGAAAGCTTCCTGGAAGAGGCAGTTCAAAATGGAAGTTGATTCCAATGGTCAAAGGGCTTTAGCTCCAAAAAGACCTTCATGTGTAGCATTTAAAGGGCCTGGGTGATTGTCAAGAAAGCAGTGTGGGGTGTCATAGGAGGGTAAGAGGCAGACCCCAGGCAGCTGAGAGATAAGAGGAGAGACCTAGAATAGCCGCAGAGCCTTCTGAACATCGACCACCAGAGTGAGCCCAGACCTGCAGGCCCGGAGCACCATTGTTCCTTGATGGTGTACCATCACATGGATAAATTGGGTCTCAATTTATCCCCTTCTAAAGTTTGGATTGAAATACCAGCTGCTCCTAAACTTAATATTAAATTTTTAAGTGGCTTCGGACTCGGAGTGAAGGGTGGGGAAATACGATTTTTTTTCTGACACACTTCTCCTTTTGAAGGTAATGAGTGAGGATGGGAATTCACATTTGAAATCAATATTTTTAGAAGACTTAATGGCAGCATGACAATTGCACATTTGTGGCTCTCAAAAGGGCAGATCTGTGCAAATCAGAGAAGATAGAGCAAAAATCGGTAATTTTGTGTCTTGCTCGAGAAGGAGCCCTCGCAGAGAATTTTAACGAGGACTCAGTTGCTAGGAGGGGCCCCTCTCATGTTAGTTCTTCTTCTAAGACTCTTGGTAACAAATTCAAGGTGCAGCTGTTGAAAAAAGGATTCATTAATTAAAAAACTGCAGTGATTTCCTTTTGTCTATAGAAATTAATTCTTATTCTTACATTTTCAGGCCAACTTGCATTTCACATTCTTTTTGCTGCAAAAATCCATTGCCCCTTGGACATTACTGGCCCTCATTGCTGGCCTTTCCCCCACTTATTCATTCCACAGATGTTAGTGGGTACCTGCTATGTGCCCGGCCCTGATTTAGGCACAGGGGATTAAAATCACACCCTTGTCCTCTGTCCATTGCCTGTATGCCCTGATGCGAAGAGCACGATGCAACAGCAAGACCACGGCTCAGACTGCTAGGTTAGAATCTAGGCCCAGTCATGTGCCAACCATGTGATTCTGGGGGAAATCTTTTCTCCTCTCCAAGCATCAGTTTTCTCTCAGAATACAAACTTTGGTGCAGGGATTAATGAGAAAATGTATGTAATAGGCTTGACACATAGTTGGTCCCAATTTACTGTTGGCTTCATTATTACTATTGAAATCTCTTCCCAGAATGTCCTTCTGCATCAGGCTTGTAGGTTGGCCTGGAAACAGAACCACTAAACTTAACATTGTCCCTGTGAGAACGCATTCTCGAATTGTCTTCTCTGACAAGTGAGGAGCTCTGGCTTTATTAATCCAGGGGAGCATAAGACTCTGAGGAAAGTGAGAGGGATGGTGTGATTGGAGCCAGGGTTCCAGTTAGGTACCATGAGAATAATCACATGACACATGATGGGGAAGAATGTAGTAACATAGATATGAGTCATCTAGAAGCAGGGGAAGGAGAGCTTTTGAACCTGAGAGAGAAGTGGGTTCATGATTAGAAATTGGGAAGCAAAGAGAGAGGAGCTGGTTCTAGGGGAGAAGAAGTGGAGTTCAGTTTTATCCAAGAGTTCTAGAGTGTTCTCATAGTTCCTTGGAACCATCAAGGTAGGGGCTGGCAAGGGAGGTTATTTCAATCCTTCCTAGCTCATGACCCAATCAAATTGAATACTTAGCACCAGAAACTTAAAATTTAGAACTTACTGATCTGGGTGAAGTGGCTGAAGAAGGGTGTAAGGCATGGATTGCTTAGTGCCCTGACCACCCCTCTTGGGCAGGAGGCAGAATATTTTCATGGCCTGTGTTCTCCCCCAGGATGGATCTTGCAGCATGGGTGGGAGGCCATGTTGCATATGGCGAACCATGGCTTGGCTGTTATCTGGCTCCTAGCTCTGCTTGGCTTTGAAAAGAAGGAGGCCTATGTGTTGAGACTGTGAACCAGCAGTGCTCTCACCTCCCAGCTGGGCTCTATCTCTGCCAGGCTTTCCCAGTGCTTCAGCCAGGAGCTAGCTTTCTTGTCCCCTTCCTCCCTTGCTTGCCACATGGGGACTGGGACTTACTTCTTACTGATGTATTTACTCAGAGTCTCTGTTCTTACCAGCAGGGGCTGACCTTCTGTTGCTCATGTACTTCCTCTTGCTGTGTGAGACACATTTTAATAATACCTGGCATCACAACACTGGTGTGGTCAGCAAGACCACACCAAGAGTGTAGGGTCTAATTTTACCCTCTTGTCAACACTCCTGATGCCCATAAATACCTGAACACTGCCTTCTCTAGTCTTCCTGTCACCAAGCAGGGTAGTCCCAAAAGGACTTTAAGACAGTGTCTATACAGCAAAATGGACAGAGGTGCTGGTGTTGTAATAGGGAAAATATTCAGCAGGCAGCTGAGAATGTGGACCTGGAGTGTGAGATCGAGTGCAGCTCTGGAAGTTGTCACTCTAGCTGAAGCTGGGGAGAGAATGAGATTTTGGGGGAGCACATAAAGGGTAGAGGAGGAAGAGGAGGCAGCAGAACTGAGAAGGGAGGGAAGAAGAGAGGCAGGATCCATAAGGAACACTTACCCTAACCCTAACCCTGCTCTAGACTGCTATGGAACCAGGGAAGAGAGGGTTCTATGGATGTGAAAGACAAGGTTGATGAAAGCCATTGGAGCTTGGGGAGTTGTGACAAAGGAGAAGGGCTCAGAGGCAGATGGCAGGAGGTTGAGTTGAAAGCTGGGGATGAGGAAGCAGAGGTGGTAAGAGTGGCAAAATGGCATCTTGCCACTCAGCCTGAGAATCAGGTGTTTGCATGGAGCAGGGAAGGACCAAGAGAACCTCAGAGAAGCAGAGCTGCATTCCTGGAACTCACAGCAGGAGTCGCCATACTTCTGGACTTCTTGGTTGTGAAGAAACACATTTGTAACTGGTTAAGCCCTTTTGAGTCAGGGTTTTCTGTTTCCTACAGCTAGACACATCCAGTGACGTTTCATGATCTACCAGAATGTCAACTCCAGGAAGGCAGGAATCCCACCATCTTGAATACCTAGGGCGTCGAATAGTGGCTGACATGTATGGATAGATATTTTTGAATGAAATACCTTTAACAAGGTAGCTCTAATATATATTATTAGTAAAGAGTGATGGAATTGGTTAGATAAGAAAGTAGGTGCATGCCTCCGGGAGCTTCTCCAAAATCCCAATTTCCCTGTAAAAGACTCAGGATGTGTGGGCAGAGGGTCTGGCACCAGCTGACTGAAAACCAGCATTATCTACAAATACCACCCAGTGCCATTACAGGGTCATTTTTCTTGAACCAAAGGCCCAGAGCAATGGTTCTTAACCAGAGGTGTATATGAAAATCACTTGGGAGTTTTTTTCTAAACTACATATGCCTGCTTGACCTGCTTAACTACAAAAAAGACATTTTTGGGACAACTGAGGAAATTTGATTATGGGTTAGTTCTGCAGCATCCAATAGAAATATAACATAAACCATGTAAATAATTTTAAGTTTTCTAGTAGTCACATTTTATAAAAGAAAAAAAAGAAAAAAAAGAAAAAAAAGAAACAGGTGAAATTAAATTGAATATATATTTTTTTACTTCAGTTTATACAAATGTTATCATTTCAATGTGTAATCCATATAAAAAACTATTAATGCAGAAATTTACATCCTTCTCATGGGTGAATGTGCGAACCATGAAATTTGAGTTGCCCAGGGAAGGGGGTGCCATGGGAAGACTCCACCTTAAGAGGTGCCTCTGATCCTGGAGAGACCAAGTAGCTTGCTGTGTGTGCTCTGGCAACTGGTTTCCTTCTCTGGACTTTTGTTGCTTTTTCTATAAAAAGGCTCAATGCATATGGCAACCTGAAGCTTCAAAATGAGTATTTGGAGTAATACTCACCCAGTCCACCTGTGAAGGTGCTGAGGCTCAAAAAGGTTGAGTACTTTGCTTGGGTTTTGTAGCTTGTGAAGGTGGGATCCATAGGGAACTCAGGTTTGCCTGACCCTGTGCATTACTCTTTCCACATCGTTGCCCTTTCAAACCCTCTCCTTTTTGGACCAGAAACCTCACAGGAAGTGAACACCATCTTTCCTCCTCACTCTAGCATCCTGGTAAGAGCTGCAAGATTCTCCTCTCCTTTCCGATCTCCCAGGCAGAACCTATGGACACTGGGGAGAGGGTGCGCGTAGTGGGCATAGCAGCTGCCCATAGTTTTTGTCTAAAAATACATGGAATAATGCAATGTCTGAATGGCCCTGCCTTAGAACGCAAAGGCATGATTTGCTCTACAAAACAAAGCGGGTCAGGGCGTTGCTTGATATTTATAGGGAAGACTTCTGCTTGCTGGTAACGAGACTGATCCCCCCCCCCCCCCCCCGGCATCCCACTGCGGCTGGGCACCAGGAGGAATACACTGATCGAAAAGCACTTTCTGCTATGCTTAGCAGCCAGACGAAGGGAAGTTTGAAGGTAAAATTAGCTTGAGCGTTGCTGGTGCAAATATATTCTTCTCAATGGAGTGACTGAAGCATGACAATTTAGCAATCGACAGCCATTTTCCCAATAATAACCAAAATAATAATTCGTAATTAGAAGAGGTCTAATAAAGAATTGCTTCAAAACCAGATGCAAAACATTTATTCCCTATTTCCATCCTTTACTTCTTTTATTTCCACTGACTCATTTAAATAATTCTCATTTCCTTTTCTCCTGCCAAAGGATGAAAGTGGCTATTTTGCCCTTAAGTAAAAATAAGGATAATTTTCTTCCAGTGGGCTTACCAGCAATTCACCGTTGACTTACCACAAAGGCCAATTAATAGACAATCACCATCATTTGCTAATATCACATGCCTTATGAGAGGCTGTGAATTGAAATCGAGTTGATCTGAGAGGGGCTGGCCCTGGTCTGGGCTTTTCACGAGAAGCACAATGCCCACCTGGGGGGATTCTCAAGAACTGGGTACAGGTCCCTCATTAGCCCACTGTTCCCCTGGCTCTGCCTTCATTGCTTTGATGGAGGCTTGAGAGGTGTGGCAGCCCAAGCTTTGAAGGTGACTAATTAAGCTCCTGCCACCTATGCCCTGAGCTTCCTGGACTGAGCATGAGGATGAAGGGACCTCTTGTGGACGGTGTGGCTGTGAAGTAGCAGGAGAATATGTAGGAGCAGTTAATGTTGCTTCTAATTTCCGAGACGGGTTGGAGGTGCTGAAGGCATGGTGTCCTGGGAATTTATTTTCAATGTTAATGGAGATAATTTGAGAAAACCACTTTCAACTGTCCATGCTCATGGCCCCTTCCATTTTGCACTGCCTACACACAATTAACTAATTTTTATAGCGGGAGCAACTTAACCTTGAAAGAGAACAAGCTATGTGCTGGAATGCAGGAAGAAGCAAGGACTCTGGGTTTCTCAGCTGTTCTAGTAAGAGAGTCTGAGAGCAAGAACAGGCCTGAGGGATTGCCCAGCTGACTCTCTCACTTACAGATCTACCTTCTTTAAGGGAGAAACTGGCGTGGCAAGGGGCAATGAACCTCTCAGTGCTTCATTGGTCCAGGGCAGAGATGTGAGGGCCAGAACCAATTGGATGTGGGGTTGAAGAGGAGGTGACAGAAGGACAGAAGTGAGATTCCTGACCTGCGTCCCCAGTATGCATTGCTGATGTCCATGGAGGAGCACCAGTGGATAGGGTATACCCTTCTATTTCCTTCTGGTAATGAAGCTAAGAGATCACAGATCCAGGAAAGAACTTGGGTGCAACCTCTTGGTCTTCCTTCTGTAAGTTACTGTGGTTGAAATCACCAGTGACCTGAAAAGTAGGCGATTTTGAACCCAATGTTTCCCCACCAGGGGTTACAGATACAAATACTTGTAACTCTACCATTTGGAGTTCCAAGCAGAATGCAAGTGCTTCTGGGAGGAGCCAGTACCTTTAACCAGGATCCCTGAGCATACAGCAAACTATGATCATGGCACAGTAGAATGGGACTTGGAATAGGTTTCAGGAGAGGGAGACAACAAAGGAATAGACAAAGAGATATGTAGTACACTCCTGATATATAAGTATGTGCAAATATTATAGAGGAAAAATAAAGCCAAGCAAGAGGTCAGGGAGAGCAGGGGAGGGGGATGTTGCTTTGTATTGCATGATCAGGAAAGGCCATTCTGAAAAGGTGACAGGGAAAGGGTGGAGTCCTCTTCACTCCTTTCATTGGTGGTTAGGAACTGGGGTGCAATTATTGGGAACCCAGAGTTCTGAGGATCCTTCTTGACTCATTAATCAGAGAATGTCCAACTGCACACTGAGCATCTCCTTTGGGATGTTCCATTAATTTTAAATTCAATATTATCCAATCAAAATCTCTTATTGCTCCCTATAATGTCTTTTCATACTGTGATTTTTTAGGGAAGATTGTCCACCATCAACCTGCTCCCAATAGGAAACCCCAAGTCCTTCCTTGCTTGCTCTCTCCCCGCCTGTGCATTAAGTCAAGCCCTTCTGGTGATACCCCTCCCAGTAATCTGAATCTGCCCACTTGTGGCCCCAGCACCCACACTGCTGTGTTCCAGACTGCCCCGTCTCTAACCTGGATGACTGCAACAGCTGTCCACTGGTTATCTCCCTTCCACCCTTGCTCTGCTGTGAACGTCTCTTCCAGCTGGCTGCCACGAAGGCCTCCTAACCCACCCATGTGACTGAGCCAGTCCTTCACTTAAAACCTCCAATGGCTGCTCACTGCCTTGAGGACCAAATCCAAATTATTTAATGTGACTTATTTACTGACTTATTTATTTAATCACCATTCCTCTTCTCTTCCTTTTTATTTATTTTTTAAATTTTTTATTGTTATGTTAATCCCCATACATTACATCATTAGTTTTAGATGTAGTGTTCCATGATTCATTGTTTGTGCATAACACCCAGTGCTCCATGCAGAACGTGCCCTCCTCAATACCCATCACCAGGCTAACCCATCCTCCCACTCCCCTCCCCTCTAGAACCCTCAGTTTGTTTTTCAGAGTCCATCATCTCTCATGGTTCGTCTACCCCTCCGATTTCCCCCCCTTCATTCTTCCCCTCCTGCTACCTTCTTCTTTTTTTTTTTTTCTTAACATATATTACATTATTTGTTTCAGAGGTACAGATCTGAGATTCAACAGTCTTGCACAATTCACAGCGCTTACCAGAGCACATACCCTCCCCAGTGTCTATCACCCAGTCACCCCATCCCTCCCACCCCACCCCCCACTCCAGCAACCCTCAGTTTCTTTCCTGAGATTAAGAATTCCTCATATCACTGAGGTCATATGATACATGTCTTTCTCTGTTTGACTTATTTTGCTCAGCATAATACCCTCCAGTTCCATCCATGTCGTTGCAAATGGCAAGATCTCATTCCTTTTGATGGCTGCATAATATTCCATTGTATATATATACCACTTTTTCTTTATCCATTCATCTGTCGATGGACATCTTGGCTCTTTCCACAGTTTGGCTATTGTGGACATTGCTGCTATAAACATCGGGGTGCACGTACCCTTTCGGATCCCTACTTTTGTATCTTTGGGGTAAATACCCAGTAGTGCAATTGCTGGATCGTATGGTAGCTCTATTTTCAACTTTTTGAGGAACCTCCATACTGTTTTCCAGAGTGGCTGCACCAGCTTGCATTCCCACCAACAGTGTAGGAGGGTTCCCCTTTCTCCGCATCCCCGCCAACATTTGTCGTTTCCTGACATGTTAATTTTAGCCATTCTGACTGGTGTGAGGTGATATCTCATTGAGGTTTTGATTTGGATTTCCCTGATGCCGAGCGATATTGAGCACTTTTTCATGTGTCTGTTGGCCATTTGGATGTCTTCTTTGGAAAAATGTCTGTTCATGTCTTCTGCCCATTTCTTGATTGGATTCTTTGTTCTTTGGGTGTTGAGTTTGATGAGTTCTTTATAGATTTTGGATACTAGCCCTTTATCTGATATGTCATTTGCAAATATCTTCTCCCATTCTGTCGGTTGTCTTTTGGTTTCGTTGACTGTTTCCTTTGCTTTGCAAAAGCTTTTTATCTTGATGAAGTCCCAATAGTTCATTTTTGCCCTTGCTTCCCTTGCCTTGGCAATGTTTCTAGGAAGAAGTTGCTGTGGCTGAGGTCGAAGAGGCTGCTGCCAGTGTTCTCCTTTAGGATTTTGATGGACTCCTGTCTCACATTTAGGCCTTTCAACCATTTGGAGTCTATTTTTGTGTGTGGTGTAAGGAAATGGTCCAGTTTCATTCTTCTGCATGTGGCTATCCAATTTTCCCAACACCATTTGTTGAAAAGACTGTCTTTTTTCCATTGGACATTCTTTCCTGCTTTGTCAAAAATTAGTTGACCATAGAGTTGAGGGTCCATTTCTGGGCTCTCTATTCTGTTCCATTGATCTATGTGTCTGTTTTTGTGCCAGTACTATACTGTCTTGATGATGACAGCTTTGTAATAGAGCTGGAAGTCCGGAATTGTGATGCCGCCAGCTTTGCTTTTCTTTTTCAACATTCCTCTGGCTATGCGGGGTCTTTTCTGGTTCCATACAAATTTTAGGATTATTTGTTCCATTTCTTTGAAAAAAGTGGATGGTATTTTGATGGGGATTGCATTGAATGTGTAGATTGCTCTAGGTAGCATTGACATCTTCACCATATTTGTTCTTCCAATCCATGAGCATGGAACGTTTTTCCATTTCTTTGTGTCTTCCTCAATTTCTTTCATGAGTATTTTATAGTTTTCTGAGTACAGATCCTTTGCCTCTTTGGTTAGATTTATTCCTAGGTATCTTATGGTTTTGGGTGCAATTGTAAATGGGATTGACTCCTTAATTTCTCTTTCTTCTGTCTTGTTGTTGGTGTATAGGAATGCCACTGACTTCTGTGCATTGATTTTATATCCTGCCGCTTTACTGAATTCCTGTATGAGTTGTAGAAGTTTTGGGGTGGAGTCTTTGGGATTTTCCACATAAAGTATCATATCATCTGCAAAGAGTGAGAGAGTTTGACTCCTTCTTTGCCAATTTGGATGCCTTTTATTTCTTTTTGTTGTCTGATTGCTGTGGCTAGGACTTCCAATACTATGTTGAATAGCAGTGGTGATAGTGGACATCCCTGCTGCGTTCCTGACAGGGGGAAAGCTCTCAGTTTTTCCCCATTGAGAATGATATTAGCTGTGGGTTTTTCATAGATGGCTTTTATGATATTGAGGTACATACCCTCTATCCCTATACTCTGAAGAGTTTTGATCAAGAAAGGATGCTGTACTTTGTCAAATGCTTTTTCTGCATCTATTGAGAGGATCATATGATTCTTGTTCTTTCTTTTGTTAATGTATTGTATCACGTTGATTGATTTGTGGATGTTGAACCAACCTTGCAGCCCAGGGATAAATCCCACTTGGTCATGGTGAATAATCCTTTTAATGTACTGTTGGATCCTATTGGCTAGTATTTTGGTGAGAACTTTTGCATCCATGTTCAACAGGGATATTGGTCTGTAATTCTCCTTTTTGATGGGGTCTTTGTCTGGTTTTGGGATCAAGGTAATGGTGGCCTCATAAAATGAGTTTGGAAGTTTTCCTTCCATTTCTATTTTTTGGAACAGTTTCAGAGGAATAGGTATTAATTCTTCTTTAAATGTTTGGTAGAATTCCCCTGGGAAGCCATCTGGCCCTGGGCTTTTGTTTTTTGGGAGATTTTTGATGACTGCTTCAATTTCCTTAGTGGTTATAGGTCTGTTCAGGTTTTGTATTTCTTCCTGGTTCAGTTTTGGTAGTTGATACATCTGTAGGAATGCATCCATTTCTTCCAGATGATCTAATTTGCTGGCATAGAGTTGCTCATAATATGTTCTTATAATTGTTTGTATTTCTTTGGTGTTGGTGGTGATCTCTCCTCTTTCATTCATGATTTTGTTGATTTGGGTCCTTTCTCTTTTCTTTTTGATAAGTCTGGCCAGGGGTTTATCAATCTTGTTAATTCTTTCAAAGAACTAGCTCCTAGTTCCGTTGATCTGTTCTACTGTTCTTTTAGTTTCTATTTCATTGATTTCTGCTCTGATCTTTATTATTTCTCTTCTCCTGCTGGGTTTAGGCTTTATTTGCTGTTCTTTCTCCAGCTCCTTTAGGTGTAGGGTTAGATTGTGTACTTGAGCCCTTTCTTGTTTCTTGAGAAAGGCTTGTATTGCTATATACTTGCCTCTTAGGACTGCCTTTGCTGCATCCCAAAGATTTTGAATAGTTGTGTTTTCATTTTCATTGGTTTCCATGAATTTTTTAAATTCTTCTTTAATTTCCTGGTTGACCCATTCATTCTTCAGTAGGATGCTCTTTAGCCTCCACGTATTTGAGTTCTTCCGACTTTCCTCTTGTGATTGAGTTCTAGTTTCAAAGCATTGTGGTCTGAAAATAGGCAGGGAAGGATCCCAATCTTTTGGTACCAGTTGAGACCTGATTTATGACCTAGGATGTGATCTATTCTGGAGAATGTTCCATGGGCACTAGAGAAGAATGTGTATTCCGTTGCTTTGGGATGGAATGTTCTGAATATGTCTGTGAAGTCCATTTGGTCCAGTGTGTCATTTAAAGCCTTTATTTCCTTGCTGATCTCTTGCTTAGACGATCTGTCCATTTCAGTGAGGGGGGTGTTAAAGTCCCCCACTATTATTGTATTGTTGTCTATGTGTTTCTTTGCTTTTGTTATTAATTGCCTTATATAATTGGATGCTCCCATGTTAGGGGCATAGATATTTACAGTTGTTAGATCTTCTTGTTGGACAGACCCTTTAAGAAGGATATAGTGTCCTTCCTCATCTCTTATTACAGTCTTTGGTTTAAAATCTAATTTGTCTGATATAAGGATTGCCACCCCAGCTTTCTTTTGGTGTCCATTAGCATGGTAAATGGTTTTCCACCCCCTCACTTTCAATCTGGGGGTGTCTTTGGGTCTAAAATGAGTCTCTTGCAGACAGCATATCGATGGGTCTTGTTTTTTAATCCAATCTGATAGCCTGTGTCTTTTGATTGGGGCATTTAACCCATTTACATTCAGGGTAACTATTGAAAGATAGGAATTTAGTGCCATTGTATTGCCTGGAAGGTGACTGTTACTGTATATTGTCTGTGTTCCTTTCTGGTCTATGTTGCTTTTAGGCTCTCTCTTTGCTTAGAGGACCCCTTTCAAGATTTCTTGTAGGACTGGTTTCGTGTTTGCAGATTCCTTTAGTTTTTGTTTGTCCTGGAAGCTTTTTATCTCTCCTTCAATTTTCAATGACAGCCTAGCTGGATATAGTATTCTTGGCTGCATATTTTTCTCATTTAGTGCTCTGAATATATCCTGCCAGTCCTTTCTGGCCTGCCAGGTCTCTGTGGATAGGTCTGTTGCCAATCTAATGTTTCTACCATTGTAGGTTACATATCTCTTCTCCCGAGCTGCTGTCAGGATTTTCTCTTTGTCTCTGAGACTCGTAAGTTTTACTATTAGATATCGGGGTGTTGACCTATTTTTACTGATTTTGAGAGGGGTTCTCTGTGCTTCCTCGATTTTGATGCCTGTTTCCTTCCCCAAATTAGGGAAGTTCTCTACTATAATTTGCTCCATTATACCTTCTGCCCCTCTCTCTCTTTCTTCTCCTTCTGGGATCCCAATTATTCTAATGTTGTTTTGTCTTATGGTATCGCTTATCTCTCGAATTCTGCCCTCGTGATCCAGTAATTGTTTATCTCTCTTTTTCTCAGCTTCTTTATTTTCCATCATTTGGTCTTCTATCTCACTGATTCTCTCTTCTGCCTCATTTATCCTAGCAGTTAGCGCCCCCATATTTGATTGCACCTCATTAATAGCCTTTTTGATTTCTACTTGGTTAGATTTTAGTCTTTTACTTCTCCAGAAAGGGTTTCTCTAAAAACTTCCATGCTTTTTTCAAGCCCAGCTAGTATCTTTAAAGTGATGATTCTGAACTCTAGATCTGACATCATACTAATGTCTGTATTGAGTAGGTCCCTGGCAGTTGGTACTACCTCTTGTTCTTTTTGTTGAGGTGATTTTTTCCATCTTGTCATTTTGTGCAGAGGAGAATAGATTAATGAGAGAACAAAATGCTAGCAGGGTAACAACGTGCCCAGAAAATATACTCTAAACTAATCAGAAAAGACCTGAAGCAGTGGGAAAAGAAAGGGAAAGAGAGAAAAAAGAAAAAGAAAAAGATAAAGATAAAAACAAACAAAAACAGAACAAAACAAAAAAAACCAGAATGTGATCAAATATGATCAGGCTGGTATATAGATCAGTGCCACACACTAGATTTTGGGTGTATTTTGGTCCATTAGAAGAAAGTGCCTCCCAAAATTTTAAAGAAAGAAAAACTTATATAGGTACAAAAATAAGGGTTGATATGATGAAGGGATGGAATATGACTGTAAAGATGGAAATTATAAAAAATTTTATAAAAGGAATTGATAAGAAGTTGTTTGAAAAAAGAAAGAAGAGGATTTAAAAAAAAAAAAAGAAAAAAAAAAGGGAGAGAATGTGATCAGGCAGGGGAGTAGAAAAAAACCATACACTAGAGATTTAGAGTATATTTTGATCTGTTAGAAGAAACTATCTCAAAATTTTAAAGAGAGAACAACTTATATATATATGCCAAAAATACGGGTAACTACTATGAAGGGATAGACTATGACTCTAAAAATGAAAAATAAGAATGTTTTTTAAGAAAGGGATTGATAAGATGTTGGTTGAAAAAGGGAAAAAGAAAAATTCAAAAAAAAAAAGAAAAAAAGACAGTTAAAAAAAAGAATTAACTTTGAAAGACTAAAGAATCATGGTAAAAAAGCCATGAATTCTATGTGCAGTATTCCCCTAGTGCTGGAGTTCTGCCATTCTCATTGATCGGTAAACTTGGTCTTGGCTGGCTGTTCTCGCTGATCTTCTGGGGGAGGGGCCTGTTGCCGTGGTTTCCAAATGTCTTTGCTGGAGGCAGAATTGCCCCGCCCTTGCCCGGTCAGGGCTAAGTAATCTGCTCGGGTTTGCTCTCTGGAGCTTTTGTTCCCTGCAAGCTTTCCGTACAACTTTGGAGGCCGAGAGTGAAAATGGCGGCCTCCCAATCTCCGCCTCGGAGGAGCCAAGAACTCGGGGCCCCGCTCCTCAGTGAGCCCCCAGAGAAAAGTAGTCAATCACTCCCGTGTCCCCGGTCTCCGGCCGCACTCCGTGCTCACCCGGCCTGTGACCGCGCGTTTCTATCTCTGGCACCCGACCCCGGGTGGAGTCTCCAAACCCAGCAGATCCCTGTGGTGCGCTCCCGCACCTCTCCTCCCGGGGGGAAGAAGGTGAGTCTCCCCGGATCTGCCGTTTGTTGAGTCCCTGCTGGAGGAGCAGTCCCCGCTCTGATACCTGGGAGCTCTGCTGCACTCAGGCATCCCCAGTCTTTCTGTGACCCCGAGGGTCCTGAGACCACACTGTCCCAGCAAGGGTCCACCCCCCACTTAGCCACCGGAGTGACCTCCCTCAGTGGAGCCGACTTCTAAAAGTTCTGATTTTGTGCTCCGTGGTTCTATCACTTGCCAGAAGCGGTGGACGGAGGCCCCTCCCCCACCGTCTATCCTCCCGAATATCGCCCCGGATTCACTTCTCTGCACGTCCTACCTTCCAGAAAGTGGTTGCTTTTCTGTTCAGAGAGTTGTTGCTATTCTTTTCTTCGATCTCCTGTTGAGTTTGTAGGTATTCAGAGTGGTTTGATCCCTATCCAGCTGAATTCCTGAGACCAGACGAAATCCAGGTCTCCTACTCCTCCGCCATCTTGCTCCACCCACCCCTATTCCTTTTTTTTAAAATATTTTTTTAAAGATTTTATTTATTTATTTGAGGGAGAGCGAGTGAGTGAGTGAGAGAGTGCACACGAGTGGGGGAGGGGCAGAGGCAGAGGGAGAAGCAGGCTTCCTGAGGAGCAGGGAGCCCGATGCAGGACTCGATCCCAGGACCCTGGGACCACGACCTGAGCTGAAGACAGACACTTAACGGACTGAGCCACCCAGGCTCTCCTCCTCTCCTAGTCCTAACTAACGTCACACCACACTTTCTCTGAATGTCCACAACCGTCTCCTTCCACATCTCTGAGGAAATCTGAAGCACGGAAGCCTTGTGTCTTCTTCTTATCCCACATCTTTATCCCCTTATGCTGTTTTCTTTTCCCCCAGGGTACTTACCGTCACTGGCCATAGTATATATTTATTTGTTCATTTTCTGTTTCTGCACGTGAACACATAACTGGAGAAGAGTCCAGTGTGTCTGTTTTGACCCTTGCTATATGCCCAGAGTTTAGCACAGCGCTAGGCCCATGGAAGGCACTCCATAAGTAGTTCTGATGGATCCATTTCCAGCTGCTGACACCACGCACTCCTTCGTTCACTGAAAGTGACAAACCCACCTCACGCTAACAAGCAAATCAGATAATTTATTGGCTTCTGTGACTGAAAAGTGTAAAAGCGAAATTTAAATGTGTTTCTATAGCTACAGCAGGTTCTTTCCCTGAGTAAGCAGAATGACTCCGGCCAGCCACAGCTTATCAGCTTAGTGATTCCAACAGAAAAGCAAAGACTTTGCTGGTGGCTCTAGGGGGAAAGTTCCAGGGAGGATCCTGGCCAACCAGACTTGCCCACCTGTGGGAGTGGGGTTGGGCTAGCACAGGGGCATTGGCCACTGGCAGGGAAGAGGGGTTCTAGAGGGTTCTGGCTTGTTCCTCCCTGCCCCTCTGTTCTGGCATTTGTAAAGCAAGAAGGGAGCTAATATATGCACAGGCACTATCTGGAAATTCTGTTTTCTGTGGATTGCTGGGTCCCTGCAGGGAGGCCCACATCTTGGTGGAGGAGGTAAGAGAACACTTGTCAGAAGGTATTTGATAAATGTGGAAAGACAAGTGTAGGAGGTTGTGGTATTTTGATGGATGGCAGCATATTCATATTGGTGTAAAAAATGTATTAAAAAGATATAAAACACCAACATCTCTTAATAATGGAAATAAATTAAGTTCAATTAAAATACTTGCTGTTGTTTTTCAAGCACAGGGCCAAATTATAGAAACCAAAGGTTCTTACAAGTCTCAGAAAAAGAACAACGAGTCTGTTAGAAAAACAATTTGCAAAACACTCATTAGTCCAAAAGCGTCCCTGAGAATTCTGCCTCCAGGCCTCTAATGGGCCATGAAACTTGAATTCAATAAAAAATGATTTAACCGTCAAATGGGTGAACTGGGTAGACTTCTGCTTCCTTGCTCTCTCATTATGGAGTTTATTTTTTGGAGGCTGTTTGTGTAAATACTATTTGTTTTGCTGAAGTTCAAAGAAGCTTTGCGTGAAAATGGTATTTTGCTCCACTGAAGGAGCTGGTGTGGGCTGACCTCCTGTCTGTTTTTCCTGCTGCTCTTCTGGCCTGCTCCCTCCTCTGATGGTGTCATGGTCACCTCAGACCTAAGCGCTGTGATTGCACAGTGAGTTAGCTAGTCTGGGGAACTTTGAGAGCTTGTACATTAGATTCTTGCTTTCCAACCCATTAATTTTGTTGTTCGAGGCCTGTTGGGAGCCTTCTTGCTGCTTGTAAGAATAACATCACTGCTGATGCTTTAGGCGTCTGTTGCTCAGACAGCTGTTTTCCAGAAGCTTTGCCTCTGTGGGGTCACTGGTCATCGTGTGCATGTGCCTCATGGTCAGTTTCATGCAGGTGGGTCTTCTCCTCAAGGACGGGGTGCGTCTTCACTGTACCTTTCTGGAAAGAGTACTCAGCCTTTCCTCTGAGATGGAGGAGCATAGAAAATCCTTCCAAATTGTTTACAAATAATCAGAGGAATCTGTCCATGACACAGTGGTTGGTTTTTTCTTCTGAGGGGTTTACATCTCTGGCCATCAAGAAGTGCATCCAGGAACCTGGCCCTGGGCGGCAGCTTGCTGTCTGCTGGAGGGGTTTGAGATTCTTGGTGGAGAGCACAGTGCTTGGCAGAGGTGGTCAGCAGCGGGCCAGTCAGAGTGGGAGGTGGACATGTGGTAGGTATGGATGAGCAGGCTGGATGGGTCTTGTCTGCTCATCTTTTGTTGCACAGGTTTCGGGTGTTTGATCAACCTTGAGGCCTAGTGGCCATCTAATTCAGTGAGGGGGACTCTTCTCCCCTTCCAGCTCTGATGCAGGTTTCTGCAGTGAGCTGGCGGCTCAGTGGGAGTTGGGGGCCCACATGATATGATAGAGAAGGTAAGGGCTTTGGAGCACAATCGTCCTACTTACCAGCTGCGTGACATTTGAAAATTTACTCAACCTCTCTGATTCTCCATTTCCTCATTTTAAAATGGGGATGGGGTGCCTGGGTGTCTCAGTCGGTTGAGCGTCTGACTCTTGGTTTCGGCTCAGGTCATGATCTCAGGGTTGTGAGAACCAGCCCTGCGTCAGGGCTCCACACTGAGCCTGGAGTCTGCTTGAGATTCTCTCTCTCTCCCTCTCTCTGCTCTTCCCCTCTGCTTGTGCGTGCACACAAACACACACACTCTCTCTCTAAAAATAAATAAATAAATCTTAGAAAAAATAAAATGGGCATAAGAAGACCTACCTCTTTGATTCATTGTAAAGACTCAGTTAGGAAGGGTGGATTTGAGACTCAGACAAAGCTAAGAACCTTGAACCTGCAGGCCCCTGCGCCTCCTTTGTGGGTCCGAGGATGCTAGCTTCCCTTTGCATCAAGACCTGGAAGACTTTCTCCAGGGGGAGGCCCCATTCCCCTAAGGTGGCACGTCAACATCAACTTACCGCCCCTGAGGTGGCCTACACTGTGACAGGCAGGACAATGGCCACCAAGATGTCCACATCCTAATCTCTGTAATCTTTGAATATGTTCATTTATATGGCAAAAAAAAAAAAAAAACCCTTTGTAAATGGAATTAGTTAAGGACCTTGAGATGGAGAGATTCTCCCGGATTATCTGGGTGGGCCCAATGTAATCATCAGGGGCCTTGAAAGTGGGAGATAAGGTAGAAGAAAATCAGAGAGATGTGATTACGGAGGCATGGTCAGAGAAATGCAGTGCTGCTGGCCCTGAGGATGAAAGGGGGAGTCGTGAGCCAAGGAACACAGGCACAGTTTCTAGAAGCTGGAACAGAAAGGGAGATGCATTTCCCCTAGAGTGTTGGGAAAGGGGTGCAGCCCTTCTGACACCTTGATTTTAGCACAGTGAGACATGTGTCAGCTTTCTGACCTAGTGAACTGTAAGGTAATGGAGCTGTTTTGTGTGAAGGCACTAAGTTAGTGGCAATTTGTTGTGGCAGATAGAGAAAACTAATACATACACCTGTCACCAGTGTCAGATCTCAGCGTACTGTAGGGAACGGGCATCTGGATCTGGGCAAGGAGGAGATACATTATACTCCAGAGTCCGTGCACAGTTTGGCTAATTTATATTGGTGGAAACCCAAGAATATGTGGAAATGGATTCTAAAGATTTTAGAAGAAGGAGGATGAAATCGAGCCATATCAAGAGGAATTTATTGATATAGGTTCACTTTTAGAGATTTTAGATTTAATGCATTGGCTTGTGCAGCTAGAAGTAGATCTAATAGTTTGCTTGATTGGTTGACTAAAATTATACATGGTGTGGCCTCCTTAAACGAGGTTGAGAAGCTAGAACTTTCCTGGTATGATGTGGGGAAGGAATCCAGAGCTTAGGGAGATTGGGATGCTGAAGAGGCTTTGTCATGTGCTGTCTGCAGCTCCTTCCCCTTCTCCATCCCGTGAGGGAGCTCAGTGGACAACCTCTTCACTAAGGTCTTGAGAAGCACATTAGTAGCCTTAAAAAGCTTGGTGGTGGCTGGTCTCTGGAGGCCTGGGATGATGGTGGCAAGTGCTGCCATTTAGACAGGTACCCTGATTTCAGTGGATTTTGGAATGGCGGGAGCCAAGTGGCAAGGCTCACCTGCCTGAGACTGGGCAAGTGCATCTGTCATAATGGACAGCAGAGATGAGCTGGTAACCAGAATATTCTGACCTGCAGTTATCTTTAGCAGTGAGGTTGTCCCTAGGAAAGCAGTAGATGGGCAGTTAACTGAAGTATTACTTGATCTATGTAATAAGGAAAAGTCTAGGTCTGTTGGTTAGAAACCTTACTTGAGTCACCATCACATAGAGTCATGGAGTTTCGCCCAATTTTCAGACCTAAGTTGACTCACAGACCCAGAACCCCTTGTTTGAAAGGGAGTCCATGTGTCTTGAGGAAGGACCTCACAGCACTGCCACAAATACATCCTGTAAATCTTCCTCCAAGCCATCCCCAAAGGGTCCTGGGTCCCTTTACTAGAGTAACTGTTCAGATAAATGGAAAAGGGAGATACCCAGTCCTCTCAGGAATTACTCAGTGCTGGCTGTTATGAATGCAAATTCTGGGGGAACTCAAAAAGCTGCGGTCCACCTGTCAGCTCATGGACCCACCTGTGGTTATTTCCCTACCCTCTGGATGTTTGATCTGAATGGATATTATCAGCAATGACTAGAACTCCACACAAGCTTCAGGCCCATGGAATGAGGGCTATGATGGCAGAAAGGCTGAGTGGAATTCCCTGGAACATCCCCTTCTTACCTGGATAGAAACCCAAAGCAGTGTTCTACCCTAGGGGAGCTGCTGGCCTCATGGACCAGATACCAAGAGAAGTGCAACATGGCTGTATGTTCACATGAGGATATCCTTTAGATGCCTTTTGGCTGGACTGGATCTGTCAAGCACAGGTGCTCAAGGAAAGATGAGAGCTGAGTGTGAAGAGGGTAGGGTTGGACCCGGCAGTCCTGTGTTTGAATTCCAACTCTACCACTTAATGACAGTGTGACTTGCGATGCGGTACCAGGTAGACCAAGAATCAGTCTTCACTGGAAAAGCAGAGAGCCTGCTAGGTAAGAGATTTCTGGAATCAGATTGGACTCCTCTACTTACTTGGTAGCTGTGTGAACTTGGGCAAGTTACTTAACCCCTCTGTGCCAGAGTTTCTATTTCTCTAAAGAGCTGTTAAAATCTCTACTCACTGGCTTCTTGTGAGAGTTAAGTGATATAATGGATACAAAGTGCTTGGTGCGTAACAAGCACTCCAAATGAAGTGATATCATCATTGTATTAGTTATTTAGAAGAAGGAGCGGTTTGGCAAGTGACAGCTAAAGCAGATGTGAATGAACAGAAAGAAGTGAGGCAGTTGCATATGAAGCCTGGCCAATTAGGCTTTACTCCCTAAACAAACCAACAAACAAATCAACAGCAAAAATGCCCATCCTACTGATTGAAATCGTTGTTATGCCAATCCAGTCTTGCATGGCATGGGGTGATGGGGCACAGGGGTTAGGGGTGGCTGGGGACGGAGGGTGGATGCTGAGAGGGGGATTTATCCCAGTGGGGTCTGAGGAGGCCCCACAGGTCTCTAAACAGGGCAGGGACCAGCGGGAAATCCTGCGGCTCCAGGGTCTCTGTTGGATTAAATTGCATTTCATGCCCATCTCAGCGTCTTCCCTCAGACACAGCCCGCTGCTGGGCTGATGTGCTCATTTGCATACCTGTACTGATCCTGAGGTTCACTACCATGTTTATACACAAAGAGTGGGGATTCTATAGGCCCTGTTTGAAGTAGCATCGACTCCGCCCACAGTGGGTGCCACGTACTGTGTGAGCGACCTCACCCATTGCTGGTTTCTCACAAAGCAGAGCTACTCAGGGGCACCTGGGTGGGGCAGTTGGTTAAAGTGTCCAACTCTTGGTTTCCGCTCAGGTCATGATCTCAGGGTCGTGAGATTGAGCCCTGCGTCAGGCTCCGCGCTCAGCATGGAGCCTGCTTGGGAGTCTCTTTCCCTCTCCCTCTGCCCCTGCTTGCTCTCTCTCTCTTTCCAATAAATAAATAAATCTTTAAAAACAAAGCAAAGTGGAGCTACTCATTTCATTGGAAAGAGAGAAAGCTAATGACAGCAATGGCCGACATGTACTGAGTGCTGCTACGGGCCAAACACTGGGTTAAGGATTGTGCATGTATTAAGTTGCTTCATCGCTACAGTGAGCCTATGAAAGTGGCATTGTCTTTATTCCCATCTCATAGAGGAGAAAGCTGAGGCACAGAGAGGTTACGTAGATGGGTCAAGTAAGTGCTCTGGCCGGGACTTTCAGCAGAGGACAGTGTGATTCTAAAGCCTGTGCTTTGCCACAGTCACTGGATTTTCCCCAATGGCGAAGAGTCAGATGAGTTCCGCCCGTGCTGAGAAGTGGGGCTGGGCTATGTTGGGGAGGTGGGGAGGTGGAAAGGTGTGATGACAGGTGGGCCTGTTGTCTTTCAAAAGAAGGGAGTGGAGGGAATTTGTATTCTCCCCAACAGTCCAGTTTATTTTAAACAAAGGAACAAAAAAACCAGTTGGAATCTGCCGCATGCGGCCTTCGCCAGATGCTTGTGGCCACGGTCCTGGTCCTCCGAGTCTCCCAGATGGACATCCAGGGGCATTTGATGCTTCAGGCCTTCCCTACTACCATTCTGTGCCTCATGGAGCAAGGCACTGCTGTTGGCTGCTGGCTGGGCAGCTAGAATGTGCCAGACACTGCGCTCACCACCAGCATGTGCGAGCTAGCTTCCTTCATCCCCTGCACCGACTTCAAAATTGCTCTTCTTATCCTGGTTTATCGAGGAAGATACTGCAACGTATGTGAATTGGCTGAGCTCTCTTAGCTGGTAGGAGGACGCTTATTTCCAGGCCTTTGGACTTTTAACACAAGTGCCCTTTCCACTGTCCGTTGCTGGCCTCTGTATGGAATAATTTGAGGGCCTCTTTCAAAATACTCTCTGTCTCCAACTGACCCTGAAGTTCTCCCATGAGAGCTGACAGGGGCACGTTGGGGTGACATGGGGTGACTGCTCTGTGGGCAGAGACTGCCTGTCTTACTCACTGTTTAATTCGCAGCCCAGTGCTGGGCACAGAGAAAGCTCCCGGGAATGCTTGACTAGAGAGTAAACATCACCCCTTCTCATATCCTTTTACCCAGGAAGAGAGAAAGCAAGATATGTGTGCCCCTTAAAGTGGGTGGGTTAGAAGGTGCAGGCGAGCTGAGGGTGTGGAGAACGCAGGAAGACAGTGATGTGGCAAAGGAAGGTGTTATGTCTGGTAATTAATTATGAAATAATTCTATGGTGGCCCAGTCCCCACACTGCATTCCAGAGTCCAAACCCCTTCTGTGCCCCTGGGGCCCCATGATTGAATCCAGAATGCTCTGTCTTGTTTTTTCAGAGGAACACTGAAGTTGCCGACCCACGGATGGCGACCACACACCACCTGTCACGACGCCACCTTCAAGAACATCCTGCCCTCCCCCCCGACCTGTGCCCAACTCATTCTGTTACAATTTCAGTTTACAAAGCTCGTTTTTTTCACTGTCAGCCTGAAAGAGTCAAATACAGTCTCTGTCTGAGTGCATTTTTTAACGCCCTGTGTTAGCTTATTTATTCTCTTCCTTAACACACAAATGGCTTCTAAAAAGAGGAGTTTAATTTTGCAGCCCACTGGTTCATCATGTGCACCAGGCGCTCTAGTGGTTACATCATGCTGTCTCTCGTCAATGCAGTCCCTGTCAGGAGTCCAGGGCTGCTGTTTGGTATCTGGGAGTGGGGATGGACTTTGTGAGGAGAGACCCCAGGAGAGGCAGGATTTAGCCCTGACTCTGCTGGCGGCCATTTCGACACTGGGCCTTTGTTTTCTTATTTGTGAAATGAGAGAATTTGATGGGGTAGTGTCTAAGACTTTTTCCCTTTCCGATCGACTTCCACATCATTTTCCCCATATCAGGGACTCTGCTAAGGCATGACGATGATGAAGCAAACACAACTCTGTTCCCCAAGGTTATAGGTCAGGGATATACATAAATATTGTAAAAGTAACTGTATAATCAATATAACCAGGTAGGTGCTGTCCCAGAATAAGGTGTGCTTTGAGGATACACCTAAAGGAAAGATTCGTTCTGTCTGGTAGGACTGTCTGTGGGATGGAGTGGGGGGCGGGGGGGAGCAGGCGAGGGAAGGTGGGGAAGGCTGCAGGGAGGTGAGGATGAGTGGGTTGGACCTGTATGTGTGGGTGAGCAGTTCCCCGGCAGTGGGGTTGGGGAAGAGGGCAAGAAGTACCAGGAAGAACATGGGCCTGTGGCAGGCAGCTAAGTTCCTCCTGCCAAATAGCTAAGTATCCTATCAAGTTGAAGCTCTGTGATTTAGGGAAAGTTGAAGATTTGATAAGAATTCATAGAAAAAGGAAGGCTTTAGACAACAGCAAATGCCCTTCTCTTATTAGAAAATGTGCTACTTTAGGATCACGCTAGGGCCTATCCCGGGGGTTTTGTTAAAAAAGGGCAGGTAGGAAGGGGAACCCTCCTACACTGTTGGTGGGAATGCAAGCTGGTGCAGCCACTCTGGAAAACAGTATGGAGGTTCCTCAAAAAGTTGAAAATAGAACTACCCTACAACCCAGCAATTGCACTACTGGGTATTTACCCCAAAGATACAAATGTAGTGATCCGAACGGGTACATGCACCCCAATATTTATAGCAGTAATGTCCACAATAGCCAAACTATGGAAAGAGCCAAGATATCCATCAACAGATGAATGGATAAAGAAGATGTGGTATATATACACAATGGAATATTATATAGCCATCAAAAGGAATGAGATCTTGCCATTTGCAACGACATGGATGGAACTGGAGGGTGTTATGTTGAGCGAAATAAGTCAATCAGACAAAGACATGTATCATATGACCTCACTGATATGAGGAATTCTTTTTTTTTTTTTTTTTTTTAAAGATTTTATTTATTTGACAGAGAGAGACACAGCAAGAGAGGGAATACAAGCACGGGGAGTGGGAGAGGGAGAAGCAGGCCTCCTGCGGAGTGGGGAGCCTGATGCGGGGCTTGATCCCAGGGCCCTGAGATCATGACCTGAGCTGAAGGCAGACGCTTAACGGCTGAGCCACCCAGGCACCCCTGATATGAGGAATTCTTAATCTCAGGAAACAAACTGAGGGTTGCTGGAGTGGTTGGGGGGGGAGGGATAGGGTGGCTGGGTGATAGACATTGGGGAGGGTATGTGCTATGGTGAGCGCTGTGAATTGTGTAAGACTGATGAATCACAGGTCTGTACCTCTGAAACAAATAATACATTATATGTTAAAAAAAAAAGATAGTAGGAAGGGAAAAATGGGGGGCGGAAATCGGAGGGGGAGACGAACCATAAGAGACTATGGACTCTGAGAAACAAATTGAGGGTTCTAGAGGGGAGGGGGGTGGGGGATGGGTTAGCCTGGTGATGGGTATTAAAGAGGGCATGTACTGCATGGAGCACTGGGTATTATATGCAAACAATGAATCATGGAACACTCCATCAAAAACTAATGATGTAATGTATGGTGACTAACATAACATAATAAAATAAAATTAAAAAAAGAAAAGAAAAAAAGAAAAATGGTAGAAAAATATAAAAAAAAAGGACAGGTAAGAAATATTTTCAGCTTTACAGGCCCTGTGGTCTCTGTTGGGACTGCTCAGCTCTGCTGCTGGAGTGCTAAAGGAGTCATGGACAATATGTACATGATTGCACATGGTTGTATTCCGATAAAACTTTATTTACAGAAACAGGTGGTGGGCTGCATTGGCCCGTGGGCGGTAGCTTGCTGACCCCTGTGGTATATACCAACAGGTAGAACTGAGATATAATCTTTAAAATTCAAGATGTCTATTATTGTTGGTGCTATTTTATGACAATTTTTTTTATTTTTAAGATTTTATTTATTTGACAGAGAGAGACACAGCGAGAGATGGAACACAAGCAGGGAGAGTGGGAGAGGGAGAAGCAGGCTTCCTGCTGAGCAGGGAGCCTGATGCGGGGCTCGATCCCAGGATCCTGGGATCATGACCTGAGCCGAAGGCAGACGCTTAATGACTGAGCCACCCAGGTGTCTCTGCAATTTTTTTTTTCTTTTAAAGATTCCACCTATTTATTTGAGAGAGAGCGAGCAAGAGCAGGGGGGAGGAGCAGAGGGAGAGGGAGAAGCAGATTCCCTACTGAGCAAGGAGGCTGACGTGGGGCTTGATTCCAGGACCTAGGGCCATGACCTGAACCAAAGGCAGACATCCAACCAACTGAGCCACCCAGGTGCCCCTCTGACACTTTTTTTGAAAACTGCACATGGCATGTGTGGTCTTTTTTTTTTTTTTTTAAAGATTTTATTTATCTGACAGAGAGATACAGCGAGAGAGGGAACACAAGCAGGGGGAGTGGGAGAGGGAGAAGCAGGCTTCCCGCGGTGCAGGGAGCCCGATGTGGGGCTCGATCCCAGGACCCTGGGATCATGACCTGAGCCGAAGGCAGACGTTTAGCGACTGAGCCACCCAGGCGCCCCTGTGTGGTCTTTTTTAAACTGTGTGGTGGGTCGTCAGTGGACAGTTGGTGGTATCTGCATACAACTTGGGCAAAGAGGAAGCTGTCTTGGGGGCCATGAGCACCCTGCTCCCACCGGGCCCTGATCACTGCATGATTATGCAATCGAAAAGACTTCCTGACTTTCCTTGGAGCCCCTTCCTTCATTCCTCCTCCTCCTGCAGTCCCTCTACCTTCCCCATGCCCATACCTACATGGCACTCCTGCCACCTCCCTGCAGAGGCTCACTCTCTCCCAGGTCCCCAAATACCAACTTTGACTGAGTCCCTACTTCACGCCGAGCATTGCAATAGGGATTCCATGATAAATAAGGCTAGGACTTGGCCTTTCCTTCCTCACATCCTCGGGTTTGTTGTCTTCTTCCTAAGGTCTGGTAGAAAAGCTGTAGGATCCAAAGGCCGACTTGGACACTAATTGGTCATCAATGAATCACTTCTTTCTGGGTCTCTCATCTGAAGAAGCTGGCCTTAGGAATATCCTGGTTAACATCAGCTCTTGCATACTGTGGCTAATTATGGACATAAGACTTGGATGGATTGTTTCCATTTATCCTGGTAGGAAAAAGTGGTTGACAACTCAGAGCTTCAACTGCAGATGTATTTGTGTAAGTGGGTCTGTGGGGCCTCAGACCCCAGTTTATGGCCACCTGTCCACTCCGTGCCCAGATAGCGAGAACCTTCCTTTTTGGGCCCTCAGTTCCTTGGATTCAGGATTCTGTCTTGGATGGTAGTTCAGAGAGGAGCCTGTAGGACACTGTCCTGGTGGCCTGCACTGGTGTGTCTGCCTGTCTGTCTCTCCCCTGGACCTGAGCTCCTCTGGCAGCGATGGGATCCAGTTTATCCACGTCATTTCCGGCAGTTCACACAGTGTCCAGCATATAGTTGGTGATCAGTAAAGGCTTGTTGAAAGCTTCATGACAATTTTTGATATTTGTGTGGGAGACTTGGAGGCTACCCCAAAGAAAACAAGCCTACTTTTGACAGGAGAATTATTTACCGGGGAAGCCACGAACATTTATGAGCACTTTGTGCTGGGGCTTGGCACTCATTTAGTTCTTATAATGGTACATATAATTTCTATTTTACAAATGAGTAACTATATCAAATCAATATGCCAAGCCAATATCTTTTTGTTGATAAAATATATTGATTGTATGAGCCAGGTACTACACTATTCTGTACATTCATGTTTATATGTAATTCTAACTGTAACACTGGGCAGTTTATATTGTTACCTCCATTTCAGAGATGAGTAAACTGAGTCCTTGCCTAAGGTCCCCAGGGTAGTAAGTAGCACTGTCTGACTCCAATGCTTCTACTTTGATGTGTCAAATTTGACTTGGAGCTTCCTGGAAATCAGGGTGAAAAACTTGATGGGTTTCAGAGGTTTTTGTTATGAGGATCTGTCCTAGAAGGATCTGTCTTTAGGATAAAAAGCTATATGAATAACAGAAACATCCTCAACAACACTTTTACAATCTAACAAGGAACAAATTTGGGTATGGTATTTCTATAAAGACTCTTGATTAATGTTCCCAAATTTCATTTTTTAAAGGAGTGATACTCCACCCTGGTTGCACATTTAGAACCCCCTTTATATATATAGAAAAACAATGCCCAGGCTGATCCTAGGCGAAGTAAATGAGATCACTGGGGTCTTAACATGGATATATTTTTAAAAGACAATTAAGAACCTTTGTAGCAAGCATAGCTGGGTGGGGAGGATTCGCATGCTTCTTCACATATACAGTTCAGGAATATAATTCCTGGCAGTCTAACTTGTTATAAAGGCCACACTCTGGATGCTTTGAAGAGGGAGAGGAGATCATGACCCCTAGGCCTTCTTCCTCAAATGTGATTTATCTTAGAAGCACTTTTGATAGAACCTGGATGGGAGAGAATGCCAAGTAGCACTTGCTCCTGGAGCTGTGGGTGTGAGTGCCCTGGGTGTCTGACTGAAGGTCAAGTGTACAGTTGGTTGCTATCTTTCTTTTCAGTGACCTCTGTGATCTTTGCCCTCAGCAGCTGCACACACAAGTGGTGACCATGGTTAGAACAGCATCTTCAGAGAAGAGCGATGACCAGGGACAATAGAGGAACAAAAGCTAGGGACCCATTAATTTATTGCATTTGCGGAGTGTTTGAAATTTTCAAATCTTTTCCATGTTGTCTATCTTATCTAACTCTGATAATATTCTTTTTCTTTTTTTAGAGATAGAGTATGTGTGTGTGTGCATGCACACACATGCCAGAGGGAGAGGGAGAGAGACACTCTTAAGCAGGCTGTGTGCCCAGCATGGAGCCTGATGTGGGGTTTGATCTCACAACCCTGAGATCATGACCTGAACTGAAATAGAGTTGGATGCTTACCCGACTGAGCCACTCAGGTGCCCCTCTGATAACATTCTCTTTAGCTTCCTGCAGAAGGCTCCTCATGATAGGGCCCTGGGTTACTTTTCTAGCCACTTCTCCTGCCTCCTTCCCTAAGCACCTGTGCCCCCCACCATTCAGAGTCATTGGCGGTCTTTCCTACCTGCATATGATTACTTGGACTGACTTCTCTCTCTCTGAATCTTTTCACCTATGTCCACTCAGTAAGTCCCTGCCATCCTTCAGGATCAAGTGGACTGATTCCTTCTCCATCGGACCTTCCTCACGGTCCCTCACAACTCACTGGCTGAGATTCATCAAGGTCATCCTCTCTACTAGACTGTGAGAACTTCAAGGGCAAGTCGCTGGTTCAGTTCATTGTTTGCTTGTCTAGTGCTGTTCCAGTGTCTGGAAAATAGTATGTGTTTGATTAATGTTTGTTGAGTTAGTGAAAGAGATTTTGGAAGAGCAGGAAAAGAGTAAGCAATTTGCCAGGTTGTAAGTCACTGGCTGTTTCTCCCAATGCGATCCTTTTAAATGGATTTGTTCCATCCACACAGGGCAAAGCCCAGTGTCATGAATAAAAGATCCTGAGAAAAATGGGAATGATGTGGTCTCTGGAAGGGAGGAGGGTGACGGGGGTGGGGTGGGAGAAGGCAGGCCTGGGAGTGGGAGGGAGCCTTGTTTTTCAGTGAGTGCCCTTTTGACACTTTTTTTCTTTTTCTTTTATTGAAGTATAATTAACATACAGTGTTATATTAGCTTCAGGTATACAATATAATGATTCTGCAATTCTATACTCAGTGCTCATCATGATCAGTGTGCTCTTAACCCCCTTCACCTAATCCACCCATTCCCCCCACCCCCACCTCTCCTCTGGCAACCACCAGTTTGTTCTCCGTGTTTAAGAGTATATTTTTGTTGTTGTTGTTTGTCTCTTTCTTTCTTTGTTTTGTTTCTTAAATTCCACATATGAGTGAAACCATATGGTATTTGTCTTTCTCTGACTGACTTATTTCAGTTAGCGTAATAACCTCTAGTTCCATCCATGTTGTTGCAAATGACAAAATCTCATCCGTTTCTATGGCTGAATAATATTCCATTGTACATATATATACCACATCTTCTTTATCCACTCATCAATCAATGGGCACTTGAGTAGCTTCCATATCTTGGCTATTGTAAGTAATGTTGCAATAAACATTGGGGTGCATATACCTTTTCAAATTAGTGTTTTCATGTTCTTTGGGTAAATAACCAGTAATGAAATTACTGGATCATATGGTGATTCTATTTTCAATTTTTTTTAAAAGAGATACACATTTTCTTTTTTTTTTTAAGACTTTATTTATTTATTTGACAGAGAGAGACACAGTGAGAGGGGGAACACAAGCAGGAGGAGTGGGAGAGGGAGAAGCAGGCTTCCTGTGGAGCAGAGAGCCCGATGTGGGACTCGATCCCAGGACCCTGGGATCATGACCTGAGCCAAAGGCAGATACTTAACGGCTGAGCCACCCAGGCGCCCCATCTGTTTTCAATTTTTGAGGAAGCTCCATACTGTTTTCCACAGTGGCTGCACCAGTTCGCATTCCTACCAATAGTGCATGAGTGTTCCTGTTACTCCCCATCTTCACCAACACTTGTTATTTCTTGTGTTTTTGATTTTAGCTATTCTGACTGGTGTGAGGTGATATCTCATTGTGTTTTTTTAAACATTTTTTAAATTTAAATTCAATTAGCCAACTGATAGTACATCATTAGTTTCAGGTGTAATGTTCAATAAATTATAAGTTGCATATAACACCCAATGCTCATCACATCATTGTGGTTCTGATTTGCATTCCCCTGGTGATTAGTAATGTTAAGACCTTTTCATGTGTCTGTTGGCCATCTGTATGTCTTCTCTGGAAAAATGTCTCTTCAGGTCCTTTGCCATTTTGAATTGGGTTGTCTTTTTGGTGTCAAGTTGTATAAGTTCTTTATATAATTTGGATACTAACCCCTTATATGGATATACCATCTGAAAATATTTTCTCCAATTCAGTAGGTTGCCTTACATTTTGAATTCTGTAACATTACATGTAAGTAATGTGCTACCTATTCAAAAGGTAGTTTAATTTACATGTATTACCTATTCAAAAGTAAAATATAACATGGAAATAATCACTGCATAGGGACTGAGTTTAGTGTGAGTGCTGAGCACACTGGGCTTTGGAGTCAGATCTGGGTTTGATTCTTAACCTGAGCAAATTTCTTAGCCCACTGAAGCCTCAGTTTCTCTATTTTAATATAAATATAATAACAGCAACTCTTTAACAAGTTAATAAAGGAAAAAAAGCAACCCCTGCAAGCCAGGAGCTGGCCTAGCATGCACGGCCAATTGTGGGTGTTCTCCTGTGAACATAACATTACCAGACCCCAGCAGCAGACAAGGCCGCTCTGTGACTGCAACTGAGCAGAAAGAAAACCAAATCACTTCATAACCATGTCTGAATACAGATAAAAGCAGAACATGGTCCAAATCACAGAAATGATAAAACGTCCCCCATGCTGGCTTTTTTTTTTTAAATTTTATTATGTTATGTTAGTCACCATACAATACATCATTAGTTTTTGATGTAGTGATCCACAATCCATTGTTTTTGTATAACACCCAGTGCTCCATGCAGTACGTGCCCTCCTTAATACCCATCACTGGGCTAACCAATCACCCCCCCCCCAAAGCCCTGTTTGTTTCTCAGAGTCCATAGTCTCTCATGGTTCATCTCTCCCTCCAATCCCCGCCCCCCATTTTTCCCTTCCTTCTCCTAGTGTCCTCCATGCTATTCCTTATGTTCCACAAATAAGTGAAACCATATGATAATTGACTTTCTCTGCTTGACTTATTTCACTTAGCATAATCTCCTCCAGTCCCAACCATGTTGATGTAAAAGTTGGGTATTCATCCTTTCTGATGGCTGAGTAATATTCCATTGTATATATGGACCACATCTTCTTTATCCATTCATCTGCAAATATCATCCTCAATGGGGAAAAGCTGAGAGCCTTTCCCTTAAGATCAGGTACACATCAAGGATGCCCACTCTCACCACTGTTGTTCAACATAGTACTAGACGTCCTAGCAACAGCAATCAGACAACAAAAAGAAATAAAAGGTATTCAAATTGGCAAAGAAGAAGTCAAACTCTCTTTTCGCAGATGACATGATACTTTATGTGGAAAACCCAAAAGACTCCACCCCCAAATTACTAGAACTCATCCAGCAATTCAGTAATGTGGCAGGATACAAAATCAATGCACAGAAATCAGTTGCTTTCTTATACACTAACAACGCAACTGTAGAAAGAGAAATTAGAGAAACGATTCCATTTACAATAGCACCAAAAACCATAAGATACCTCGGAATAAACCTAACCAAGGAGGTAAAGGATCTATACTCTGGAAACTACAGAACACTCATGAAAGAAATTGAAGAAGACACAAAAAGATGGAAAAATATTCCATGCTCATGGATTGGAAGAATAAACATTGTTAAAATGTCTATGCTACCCAGAGCAATCTATACCTTCAATGCTATCCCGATCAAAAATCCAATGACATTTTCCAAAGTGCTGGAACAAACAATCCTAAAATTTGTATGGAATCAGAAAAGACCCCGAATCGCCAAGGAAATGTTGAAAAAGAAAAACAAAGCTGGGGGCATCATGTTGCCCGATTTCAAGCTATATTACAAAGCTGTGATCACTAAGACAGCATGGTACTGGCCCATGCTGGCTTTTGTAAACTGCGGCTTGTTTATTAATAAGCTTCAATTTGTTCTTTCCGCCTTATGGATAAGAATTGTTAAGGTAATGAAATACTGGATTCCTTCTCCTTCCTGAAAGTTTCCAATCCAGAGCCAAGCCCCTCTGTCTCAGACCCTTCCCCAGACCTCTTAATAAAAGCTCAAAACCTATTCTATATCTTTTTTACCATCCTCTTACTGAGTCGCCATTTGGTATGCATTTTCTTTCATTGCAATGAGTCAGTAAGCCTTGCTTTGTTCCATTGCAGATATATTCCTGGTCCTTTTGGCTGGAAGACATTGACAGGTTTTCATTGCCATCACCATCATCATCATTACCATCATCATCATCATCATCACCTCTTTCTCTCTGTTGCCTCTCCTGTTTGGATTTAACTGAGATCAGACAACAGCAAGATCTTTCAACTGCATTGTGGGAAATAATAATACTTTAGCACAAGCGGAAAAAAAAAAAAGACTCTTATTTCCCAGAGAATCCCAGCTGAGCAGTCCTTGTCAATGTCAGCTTTTGCTGAAGATGTCCTGGGCAGACCTGAAGTATACTCTGAGCATATTATGGATTCTTTGGGAGTCTCTGCAGTCCAAGGAAGCCAAGCAAACTCAAAGACTCACAACAAATCGACACAACTGCTTAAAGAACTAGTACCTGAGCTCGGGAACCTATGAGAAAAGTGTATGGAATATTCATTACCCTTCAGGAATGGCCAGGGGTGACCTTCAGGAGATGAAGGTCATCTCAGTGCAAAGATAACCCTGGAGGCAGAGAAAGGGGCTCATTGTAGGGAATTCTTTTCTAGGTTTCTTTGGCTGCCATGAAAAAGAGTTTGAGCATCTTAGTACTTGGGAATACTTAGTACTACTTTTTGCTCACTCTCATTTTGGGCTAAAAATGAGAAAGGAATTATTGTTTGTGTTCAGGAATAATAAGGAGTTTTTACCATGGGAAGATGCTAATACTCTAAAGTGGCACTAAAGAGGGGCATATAAAATATACATACCTTATGATTAAAGCTTAATAAAAGTTATATAGAGAAGAAAATCTGGGGGAAAAGTCCCGGAATGTTAATTGTCCCTGTGTGGTGGGACAGCTAGTGATTGTCGGACTCTTTCGTATTTTTTAAATGTCCTACGATGAGCATGTATTGCTTTTATAATGGAAAAAGTGAATGATAATACAAAATGTTCATTTTTGTACTGATAGGGCTTGAATGTAAGCAACTGGAAGACTTGAAGGATGCAGATGATGGTGACTGAGGGTCACATCGGGGGGCCCAGGCAGCAAGTGCAGGCTGACCCCTGATGGCAGGGGGATTAGAAGCTTCCAGAGGCCCCTATTTCTTCCTCAGAGAAGGCACAAAGCCACTGGGAGTCTGCTCTCGATATGTATACAGAAGATTAAGTATGATGATGGCACCATTCAGACGAGGAGGGGACTTCTGGCCGGGATGAGCTGTAAATAACCCCTGAGTTCAGCCCTGTGGCCAGCATCCCACTACCCAGTTCTGTGGAGTATTCTTGGTGGCCAGCCTCCACAAGCAGGTGTTCAGGGAGGTATGAGAAACTTAACTGAGTTCAACTGTGGTACAGTAAGCTTGCAGGGATGAGAGATGAGGCTGGGTGGGGAGAATTGAGAGCATGGTGGGAGGTGGGAACATGTGTGGGAGGTGGGTGTGGTTCCCTAGGTGGGTGCTACTTACATTTGGGTACCACATCCTTCTGGGGTAGTGTGATATAAGGCATAATAGCATAAACATATCTTCTTGGAGATTCAATTTGATTTGATTTTTCCCAGGGTGAGGGCAGAGAAAGTCAAGAAATTTAACTGCTAAGTATTTTATATAATTTTTTTATATTAAACAGATACATTGGGCACTGAAATGTGAAATCTGCATGAATTATTAAAAGATAAAACAGTAGAGCACAAAGAAATTCTGGGCTTGCAGGGGGCTGCTTTGTGGCTCATCTTCAAACCCGTAGGCATTCACTCTTGGCCAGTTTGGCATATTTTTTCTTTTTCACCAGAAACTGATTTATGGAGCAGAGAATGGAAAACTCTCTGGGAGAGTGAATTTGGGGACCAGTTTCCCAATTCTTTCTTTTTTGAAGGAGCTGTGGAAAGTTTAGAAGTAGCTCATGATAAATTTTTTTTAAAGATTTTATTTATTTATTTGAGAGAGAAAGAGAGAGAGAATAAACAGGGAGGAAGGGCAGAGGGAGAGAGAGAGAAGCAGACTCCCCACTGAGTAGGGAGCCCAATGCGGGACTCAGTCCTAGGACCCGGAGATCATGACCTGAGTGGAAGGCAGACACTTAACCGAGTGATCCACCCAGGCGCCCCCATGATAAATTTTTAAAAGCAAATAACATGCATATAAAATTCTGAAAAAAACACATTAGATCCAGGGAATGGTCTTTTTATCACTTTAAAAGGATGTGAAATGGGTCTTCGTGGGCTACACAGGTGGGGGAATGAGGCATTTGTTACATCATCGAAGCTTAATTTTGTGTGGATCACTCCCCACTCTGAAAGTATCATGCATGAATGCACGCATTCATTCATTCATTCATTCATTTGACAAAGACTTATTGAGTCCCTACTATGTGGAAATCCCTATACACAGAACGATTTCCTGCTCCCCTGGGGCTTGAGCCTCTGGATCCAACAGTGGTACAGCCTGGAACTAAAGCATCCTTGTGGTTACCGGGAAGTGTATCTTGGACTCTGTGCTGCTGAACCTAGATTCTTGTCCAGCTCAGCTAGTGTGACTGATTGGCCTTGGGCAGGTCACGTGACTTTAAGGATCTGAATGTATGTATGTATGTGTATTTCCTCCTCTATAAACTAAGGACATGGCCCATCTATCTCAGCTAGTCCTGCCGATTTCTCAGTGTGGCTGTGGGATTTGCTAATACATATGCAAGGGCTTCATCATCTGCAACATGTTCTACTGGGTTAAGCTGATAATATAAATAACAAAATAATAATTTCAAAGTGTTATTATTATAATCATTATACCATTATAATGAGGGTTTTTTTTTTTTTTTTCAGCTGTGAAGGTCATAAAATCAAGGTTAAGAGGTGTTTTTGAGAGAAAGTCTAAAGCAAAACTTCACAGTGAAGCTGAGGGAGAATGGAGCATTGCCTTCAGCCTCCCTCCAGCAGGTCTGGGGACCTGCAGACCCTCCTGGGGATGTGGGCTCCCAGCACTGCCTTGTCTCCTACCCTCCCACGAAGAAGCAGAAAGGCCTAAGCATTCGGCTTGATTTCAATGTCGTCTGGAGGTTGAGGCACAGAATTATCTCACATTCAAAACAAGCTCAGTTTACAAGGAGTGCGGAGCCGCCTTTCATACATGAGATTGTGTCCGCACCATCCATCCTTTCTCCAAGGAATAGGGCCTTTGGGGGAGTCCTGAGGGGAGGAAGTGGACTGCCTGCCACTTAGGAACGACAGGCAGAGGACATCGTGTGCAGTGGTGGCCCGCATTCCATGCTGCTCTTCACAACCCACGTACAGGCAACAGAAGGGAAAGTCTTAGAGGGTTTGCTGTGTGCTAGACCTTTGTTTGAAGCCCTGGACCTGTACCAGCTTGGTTAATCCTCAAAGAAACCTAGTGAAGCAGGCACTATTTTATTACCATTTTACAGTTAGGGAAACAGAGGCATAGCAAGGTAAAGTAACTTACCAAAGTCACATAAATCATGAATGGGAGTGAACCTGGGTTTTAAAAGCAGAGCCTGCCCCTCAAAACTACAGCACTATGGTGTCTCTCAGTCTGCTTCCATTTTAATCTCTTGTTTTTTGAGAAATGTATCTTTTTCCTTCATGATTCCCCGCTTTTTTGGGGGGGTAGTTGGGCTTTACTACTGATGGGGAACATGGTTAATAAAAGATTCTATCTATCTCTCATCTATCTATCTATCTATCTATCTATCTATCTATCTATCTATCTATCTATCATCTATCTCTATCTATCTATCTATCATCTATCTATCTATCTATCTATCTATCTATCTATCTATCTATCTATCTATCTATCATCTATCTATCATCATCTATCATCTATCTATCTATCTATCTATCTATCTATCTATCTATCTGTCTATCTATCTATCATCTATCTATCTATCTATCTATCTATTATCCATCATCTGTCATCCATCCATCCATCCATCCATCCATCCATCCATCCATCCATCTGTCTAGTAATCACTTATTCAGGAATATTGAGTGGGCAGACTCATTTCACATAGCGGAAAACTTTTCCACTGTGGAATCAGAGATGTCTGGATTTATAGCCAAACTTCCATGTGTGACCTTGAATAAACCAGTCTCCATGAACCATAGTTTCCTGATATGCGAAATGGGAATTAGAATACCTATTTTGATTGCAGAAATGCTGGAATTAGAAATAATACTCTTAACATATCTAGCACAGAGTAAATGCTTGATAAATGTTAACTCTGCCTCGAGAAAAAAAAAGTATACAGTTTATTCTCTGCATTCCCTATTTATATTTGACTGTAACTTGCTACCTCTACCAAAGCATAATAAACCTGGGTCACCTGCTGTCTTGTTGATATTAGTGTTGTCCGTATAGCTCTGATGACCGTGAACATGGAACGGCGGCACGGGAACATCGCTGAGCTCTGCTGCACCTGGGGAGAAAGTGTCTCACACTGAGAATATATTGGTTAAGCTAGGCTAGGCTAAGATGCAGTAACAAACAGCCCCACATCTCAGTGTTTAAGCTTAACATAATAAACTTTTATTTATCTCTCACTCTACGTGTGTACTGTGCCCATGAGAAGGCCCTGCTCCCCACAGTCTCTCATGGGTCCAGAATGATGGAGGCTCCATCACCATTGAGCTGCACCGTCTGAGATTCATGAGCTTCTTGGCGGCTGTTGTAGGGGAAGAGAATGCTAAAGAATCTGTACTGGGAGTTCAAGCTTCAGGCTGGAAGCAGCACACATCCCTTCAGCCCACAGCCTGCAGGCCTATCATGACCCTACCTGACTGCACAGGGCAGGGAAGTCATGCCCCACATTGAAGGGAGAGGAGAAACGGATGTGGACCGTCACTCTGAGACCCTCCTCAGGTGGGATCTTGTTTCTGTTTGGTCATTTCTTTGCAGCTTGGATCCCAATCAGAAAAGGATGCCTTTCTGCTAAGACATGGAAAACCTCCTTCCTTTTTCATTGTAGACAGGCAGGAGGCCCCCAATAGGGGTAAGACAGGGATCCCTCAACACCAACCAGAGAAAAAAGTCCGTGGGTTTGTGTTTCTGGGTTGAGATGTTGAGAGGGGGTTGAGCCAAGGGAGAAGCATTATGTTATCCCACCACAGAGTGTTCCAATATAAGAATGTCAGCATTACAGTGATGGCAAATCAGAGGTTGGGCTTTAGAGGTTAAAACACCTGGACTGTCTAGTCCCAGTGCTGAGATGAGCTTGGCTTGTGCCAGGATTCTGGAGATGTGAACATCGACATTAGTATCAACTTCAGATGTAAAGATGGGCAACATTTTCTCTGCTAACTCATCAGAACTGTATCATTCATATAATAATTAGTAATTTTGAAGCCCTTGGAGGATATAATTTTGTTTGGAGCTCTTCCTCCTCTAAGGCCCAAATGCATGGTGTTGTGATGGGAGAAGATCGATGTGGGGTCCCTTAGCTATCACTCGTCAGCTGTTTGACTTTGGGCTTACTTCTTCAGCCTCAGTTTCCTTATCAGTAAAATGGGGACAGTGATAACTCTGATTGTGCAGGGCATGACCATCAAATGAAATATGACCCTCAAATGAAAGAGCCTGGTGCTACACTCAGTCATGGCTGATTAAATGCCAGGCATTATTTTGTGTTTCCTACATTTGCTTATTGCTGGTTAGATGGGGGCGTCAGGGTACGCTCCTATACACCCTTGGCAACCTGTCAGTGATGCTGGGGTCTGAATCACAAAGTAATGCTCTTTCCTCTCATCCATTCACTCGGGCTTCTTTCTGTACTAATGAGACCCAACATTCCAAGCTGGTGCTCATCTAATAACTCCCCTCTTGTCCCCAAATGAAGCTTGATGATTTTGTCCTGCCACTGTTAGCAGGACCCCTCAAACCACCTGTCTCCCACCCCTACCATCAGCGAGGGGGTTGGTGAGCCCTGTTTTGGGTGGGGGGTGGGGGGGAGAACATATCAGAAGATGATAGTCACTGCCTACAGAGCAAGTGACGCTGGGGGACAAAAGCGAGAAAAGAGACAGGACGGGGGGACAGAAAATAAATCTCCCTCAGTAAATGGCTTTATTCTGGAGCGATGTTGGTGCATTTAAGAAATGGATGTGGTTGAATTGCAAGAGCAGAGCAGTGCTTTGCTGTTGACCAGGCTCTGTGATAACACAGGTGTTTATCTGAAGACCTTCTTACACGTGCATACATGACGACTTTTTCTAGTTAATTAGAAACGGAGTTTTATTGCCGGCACGTCCCATCTCCCATCAATCTCTGGGGCAGACAACTGCTTGATGGAAGTAAATTTTCCAGTTTTGATGGCATTCGTGATTGGGGTAAGAAGGACCTTGATGAGTCATTGCGTTAGCAGCCTCTGCCCACAGGCTGTCCCGTGTGGGGACACATATATGTCACATTGCAGCAATGGTGCCAGTCTTTCCACTGATTCTTCTTGTCAATGACAATATAGTGAGTAATAATTAAAAATAAATAGCTAACATTTATTAAGTTGTTGCCTACATGCTAAGTGCTTTGCACTAATTCTCTCATTTTATGATAATAACTCCTGGAGGGATAGACTATTGCTATCCTGTTACATAGACAAGTTTTGGAAGGTTAAGATATGGGCACCAAAGACAGAGTTGTGACCAGGAGGGGGTCACAGCCCTGCCTTCCAGGAGCTTATAGTCCAGCAAGGACACACGTGCTGAGGAAATGCCGTGTGTTAAGGATGGGCAGCAAAGACACTGTGCTCTGGAACTACACGGAAGCCAAGTTAGCCCAGCATTGGGATGTCAAGGCAGGCTTCCTGGAGGAGGTGATACTTGGACTGAGACCTGAATAGTCAGGCAGGCAAAAGATGGGATGGAGGGGCCCTACCCTGCAGACCTTACCGGGTGTGGCTTTCAGCAGCCTCCTCTGGCTTGTTTCAGTCTACCAGTTACGGTCAATGCAAAAATGGCAAATTGGAGGTTAAGGCTTTCGAGGTTGAAAAACAAAGAACACCAGGACTGTCTCATATTTCAAAGAACAGCTGCCCAGTCTCTGCGGCTGAATAGCTCTTGAATTTGGCTTCTGAGTACAAGAGCAAGTACCAGGAGGAGAAGGCAGCACAATCTTTCATGTGGTGGATGGGCCATGTGGTTCCGTGCAAGGGTCGGGGGAGGAGTGGAGTGAAGAAAGGCTGGAGAGGGGGCTGGGCCTGTGCCCCGAAATCTCATAAGCCAGTTAAAGGGTTTGAAAGCAGTAGGGGTCCACGGGAGGCTGTTCAACATAAAAAGACAGGCTGGCCTTGTATTTCAGAAATGTGGCTTTGACTGAAGTAAGAGAAGTGGATTGAATAGGGAAAGCTGAGAGTTGGGGAGACCAAACAGGGAGGTGAGTCAGTGATCTGGGCAGATGACAGGTGACAGAGCTGGACTAGAGTCATGGTGATGGAGACAGAGGGGAGCGGACACCTGTGTAGGAAGGAAGGGATGCAGCGCACAGGTCCTGGTGATGGACAGCTATGCCGGGGGTGGGGAGCAGAGGATCCCGCCCGGGTTACTGGATACTTGGGTTACTGGAGAGATGGTGGTGGCATCTGTCAGGGTAAGAAATAGCACATCGCAAAGGACATTGTAAGTAAGCAGAAATAATGAGGCATCATCACGCAAGCAATTTTATTTATTTATTTTTTATCTCTTACTATTCCTTTAAGTCTGTTGAGTTGGGTGAAAGCTTGGACAGGTCTTAGGGCTCTTGTGGTCTCTTAGGTGACACCAGGTCCTCAGTTACTTTAAGTCACATACACAGCCTCAGTAAACAAGCAAAGGGTCCAGTCCAATATATTAGTGAGCCCTCCAATCCTCATTTAAGTGTTGGGTCCCCACCTCCGTCCCACTGAGGCCCTCTGTTCTCAGCGGCTCTTATCTTCCCCCACTTCCCAGCTGCCGAGTCTGATCCTACTAGTGTGGGAGTGAGGTAGAGGAGGGGGCTGGGATGGGGAAGTGAGCTAGCTCTGCCCTCCCTCTGCCCGGCAGGTGCTCAAGGCACTCTCTCAGGCACTTTTATGGATTCTCTGCTGACTCCCTACTGGGCCCTCTTTCATGGGAAATACTTCTCTTTCAAGAGGATGGCCCATTCACTCTTCAGCTTCCGTTTTCCACCCGTTTGTCCTTCTGTCTTAGGCTGAGGCCCCCACCCTGGCAGGATTGATTTAGAGCAGCTCAGGGTCAACATTTCTTTCTTCTTCTTTTTTTTTGTTATGTTATGTTAGTTACTATACGGTACATAATTAGTTTTGGATGTAGTGTTCCATGATTCCTTGTTGTGTATAGCACCCAGTGCTCGTCACAACTCGTGCCCTCCTTAATACCCATCACCGGGTTACCTCATCCCCTCACCCACCTCCCCTCTGAAACCCTCAGATTGTTTCCCCGGAGTCCATAGTCTCTCATGGTTCATCGTCTCCCCCACTGAAGGGAGGTGAATCAGAGGGGTCGACATTTCTATCACGGGTTCATCTCCAGCCTGCAGGCTTCCCTTGCTTTGATCTGCTTTTTGATCTGTGCTTACTTCCCAGACACAGGACTGAATTCTGCTACCACAGCTTGCCTTCTCGTGCAGGACTCAGGGTGAATTTGCTGTGTTCCCCATCTGTGGGGAGTGCATATCAAAGCCTCTCACCAGCTGGTGTCTGTGGGTAGCACCCCTCCATCTCTCCCCAGTGGGGGTGGTTGATACTCCCAGCTCCCAGTGACCATCTCTAAAGGAATCTTTCTTCAAAAAATAAATTTCTTTCTTTCTTTAAAAAAATTGAAATGTAATTGACACACAATGGTACATTAGTTTCAGGTGTACAACATAGTGTTGAGGTAAGTCTATACGTTATGCTGTGCTCACCACACATGTAGTTCCCATCTATCACCATACAGTGATATTACAATATCATTGACTATATTCCCCATGCTGTATCTTTAACTGCTATGACTTATTCATTCCATAACTGGAAGCCTGGGTCTCTGACTCTCCTTCACCCATTTTGCCCATCCCCCACCCCCTCCCTTCTGTCAACTATCAGTTTGTTTATTCATCTGTTTTGATTTTTAGATTCCATATACCAGTGAAGTCATATGGTATTTTTCTTTCTCTGTTTGACTTTTTTCACTTAGCGTAATACCCTCTAGGTCCATCCGTCTTGGTGCAAATGGCAAGATCTTCTACTTTTTTATGGCTGAATAATATTCCATTGTGTTTGTGTGTGTGTGTATGTGTGTGAGTGCGTACACATGTGTGTATCTATATGTACATATATATTTACCTACCGCACCTTCTTTACCCGTTCATCTATCAGTGGACACTTGGGCTGCTTCCGTAATTTGGCTATTGTAGATAATGCTACTGTAAACATAGGGGTGCATGTATCTTATCAAGATATGTGTTCACTGTTTTTGCCTTCTTTGAATCAATACCCAGGAGTGGAATTACTGGATCATATGGTATTTCTATAAAAAATAAATTTCTTAATATTTATTATATTTTAAAATATGTTTATGGACAATTGATCATTTAGCTGGTTCTCATCATCATGTTTGAAATGTCACACTGATGTCTGTACTATGCCTGATTTTGGAGTCTGGCATCTATTGCGTGTTGCAATCTCCTTTGAAACCTCCACTTTAATAGCCTGTTGCATTATACTTTCAACCTTTTCCACCTTCTCTGTTAGAGTCTTATAGCTGTGCTGTGAAGTGGGTAGAGAAAGCATCTTGTCTCTATATTTCAGCTCAGGAGCTAGAGAAACTGGGACAATAAATGAATGAACATTGTTAGCCCAGATTAATTGACTAAAAGCCTGTGGAAGTGGCTGAGTCAGGAGGGGTGGGCTCAGCAGCCTTGGCTACCTCTGGACCAGGCTGTAGCAATGACCCCACAAAGCTGTGCCTGAAGTCAGCATTCCTGTGTGGGACAGAGCCTCAGTAGCATGGATGCCACCCAAGCTGGGGCTGCCTGAGAAATAAACTTGAGCCAAGAGCTCACCCAGGGCCCTGGCCTGTGTCCTCAGGCAGGAAGAGGCAGAGTAGAGCTTCAAGCTGAACTGTGTTCAGTTCCTGTGATCTGGAGCAAGTCCCTTAAGCTCTCTGGGCCTCAGTTTCCTTATTTGTTAAATAGAAGTAATAATAGCTTCTTTCCAATGTTGTCACAAGGACTAGATGAGATAACATCTACAAAATTCCGGCATACTGCTTGCCTAGCACATAGGGTAGATGATAAATAGTAGACACTGTCCTAAAGCTTAGATCAGGGCTATTGAGAAGACTCTATGGCCCTCTATGAAGGTGGAGTCTGAAGAATGGAAGGATTAATAGGACCTTCCCTCAGAATTGGAAGCAGAAGGCAGAAGTCCCAAGTGTTCATCTTTCTTGGTGATTTGTATAATCTGCTTTCTCTTAGTATTGAGCATTCTGGCTTGTTTTTTTGGAACAGCAAGGGAGCCATGAGCTGGGAGATTTTCAGGCTGTTCTCAGCAGGTTGGGGGATTGCGACCCCAGTGGGCAGAGTGAAGGCTGTGAAGTCTTCTCTATTCTAATTCTAGCAATTATGACCAAGAGGAGAAAGTAGGCTGTTTCTAGGTCCAAAGGAAGAGAAGGCAAGAGTGTTCAGGATGCTGGCCTTGAGAAGAGGGGAGCCCTGAAGGCCCCGGAGCTGGAGGCCTGTGAACAAGGTGGCATTGCCCAGAAGGTGGGGGCTCACAGCAAAGACTCAAGGGCCAGTCCGAACCCACTAGGGCCCTTGAACCACCTGTTAGCTTTGCTTGAGTTGAATCTCAACGTATGCAAACATAGGAAATCCATCTGTAGGTACTGCCTCTGTTATCTTCAGGCCTTATAAGGCTACCTGCTTGGATTCATACATACTTTAAAATGGAATACAGTGAACCACGGAGACAGTAACAAGATCGGTGGTTGCCAGGGTTTTTTTGCAGGAGTAAGAGTGGGATGGGGAGATGACTAGGTGAAGCACAGAAGACTTTGAGGGCAGTGAAAATATTCCATATAACACCATAATGATGGATATGTATTATACATCTGTCCAAAGCCATGGGATGTACAGCATCAAGAATAAACCCTAATGTAATCTAGGACTTCGAGTGATAATGATGTGTCCGTGCAGGCTCATCAGTTGTAACAAATGTATCTTCTGGCAGGGGATGTTGGTAAAGGGGGAGCCTAGCCCTGCATGTACCTCCCTCTGTACCTCCCTCTCAATTTTGCCATGACCTGCTCTAAAGAATAACATCTTTGTAAAAACTAGAATATGTTTTGTGTTTAGTCTCACTATCGCTCTTGTTCATCACGACATGAGTAATGATTCTGCAGAGCATGGAGGTCCTGCTCCATTGCAGCCCAGGGATCCCACTACTGCTGGGTTTACCTTAACTGATGTGACTGGCGTCTTGTCCCCACAGAGTGTTTGTAGGTGTGTGCACGCTTGCATGTGCATGTGCATTTAGGAGGAGACAACAGGTGGGAGATGGTGAAGACGACAAAATGTGACGAGCACTTACTTTAGCTGTAAAGCTTCTGGCTTCTACCTGCTATTCTACAATGATGTTTCTGTTAAGCATAAGTGATGGAGCAATCCTTAGTAGTGGGAAAATGTCATCAGGGCATTTTTCCCATGAACATTTGCTGAGATGGTTACCACGTAGGAATTCGGTACCTTGCAAATATGTACTTCCTGTATAAGGAGATGTATTTATCTATGTGCTGGGGTGTGGCTGGGGGCTCATCTTATGGCAGCCTGTACCCTGAAAAGTGTGTTGAGGCTTTGTTTGTAGTACATAGCGGGCCTGGTAAAATTGATCGATTGGGTGATTGATGGGTTCTGTGATTTGGGGTCTCAAGCTTGAGCATGCCTCAGAATCACCTGTGGCGCTTGTTCAAACACAGACTGTCTCTTGCCCCATGCCCGGGCTGTCTGATTCAGTACGCCAGGTAATTTTCCAGGTGACTGAGGCTGCTGGTCGAAGGACCACGGTTTGAGGACCATAGGGCCTGTAAGCAATTATAATAAAATTTCATGTCATCCCTTTTAGGCACCTAAACTAATTGTTTACTCTTAGGGGTTTAGAGTGTTCCATGGTCAAAAGGAAAGTGACATGCAGCTTTTTTACCTGGGCCATTCCCAGGAATCTGAAAGCAAAGCTCAGGTCAAACCTATGTGGAGAACAGACTCTAGGCCTCAGGCAAGATGTGGTTTCCACACCCCATCCTGGATCCAGCCTTTGGTGATGAGTGAGTGGCAGAGACTGTGAGTTTGGTGTTGTCCGCCAGTGAGTCCAGGCTCCCCAGAGGCCATGCCCAAGTACTGAGGCAGAACTGGCCAAACAAAGGCAGGGTTCCCACCTCAGCCTCCTCATTCACATCTGCGGGGTCCTTCTTATGTCCCTTGTTGTCACATGCGGACACACCTGGGCTTGTCTTGTAGACATGACCCTCATATCACCCAGCTCGCCTGCTGGGCCCATAGCTGGGGGAGAAGGCGGGCCTGCCCCTTCCTCTTGGCTCTATTTCCTTGCCACTGGCTGGCTGGAGAAGTCTTCTCAAAAATCCATGTTTTCACTGTTACTTTTCTCAAGGAGAAGAGCAAATTGGAGTGAGGACAGAGCAGGTAGAAAGTCTTTCCCAGAACTTCACTATGTAGGAAGAGGGGGTACAAATGGTCTTCTTTGTGGACCAAAGTTAAAAGATGAAGTGGGCAGAGAAAGGTTTCCTCCCTCTCTCGTGATGGTGTGATATTGATAATTATGTCTCCACAACACATTTACTTACTCTTACTATAGTATCTTTCATAAAAAAACACCAGAGACAATGTGTGGGATAAATGAGATACTCAAAATGTCTTCAGATCTGTTCTGTCATGGGATCCTCATAACAACACATCATGGCTGACGCGTTGGACAGATAGGATGAAGCTTTTCCCTATGTAACTCATAAATGAACTAGATGGGAAGGAAGAGGAGAAGTAGCCATCTACTACACAGGCGTCATTGTGCTACTCACAGATTTTTAATCCTCACCTTGTCATTCCATGGATATCGCTGATCTCATTTTATGAATGATGACATGGAGTCTCAGAGAGGATTAAGTGACTGGCTTATCGTCACACAGCTGGTAAGTGGTGGGGTCAGGTCTTCAAATGCTGGTGACAATTTTGTCCTTGGAATAATTGAACCACTTTCTCAGGTTACATCTTTGAGTGGGATAGCCCTTATCCTGATGCATGATTTCTGGTCGAGTGTCTCAAAAAGCCTTTCACATGATTTCGGATTTCATCTTCCACATACACTCAAATGTCTGTTATGAAGAGAGACATAAAGCAAATGTTTGATTTGCTTCAAGATTACCAGACTGGCTAGGGGTGGGTCTGGACTTCAAATCAGCCTCCCTGGCTCCAGGCCAGGCATTCTTTGTGCCCAGTGATAACTACGGGAAGTGCTCAGGGCATCTGTTTCTCCTTTCCCACATCCCCAAATTGGGGGCGGGGTGAAGCGTGTGGATCCAGGGATAATATTTTCATGCTGTTTCTGCTAAAGGTCAAAGTGGCAATGCTGCTCTGGCCATATCTGGTGTCTCCGGTGAGTTATTTATGCCTGTGTACACAGCTCACGGACCATTTACACATGCACAGGCCCCGTCTATGCATCTGAAGGATGGTTATGACCACAGCCTCTCTATTATTTTACAAAAAGCGCCAGGAAATATGGTGTTTTCACAGAACGCCGATATAAAAGTTGATATAAAGATTGACGGTGTGTAAGCTTTGACATTACATAAATATATATAGGCATTGTAAAAGTTAACAACCATTTTATTTATAATTATATTGCAGATTGATATTTTTATATCCACATTGTCAACAGTAACCTTTCCGCCTTCACTTCAGTCTTGGCCTCGAATGTTTATACTAGATTTTTATGTCTGGTTTTCCTTCTGTGACATCAGGGCGCACACAGTCTCTCCTGAGTCACAGTGGTACTGGTGTCACTCATCCATTGCTCCAGAAGAAAAAAATCCTGTCCCACTGGATTCATAATTCCTGGTATCCTGGCGTCCAGTCAGGTATCTGCTCATTGCCGTGTAAGTACAAACCGAACTTTTCCTGTTCTCTACATCCCGTAATCGTACTTCTGGATGCCACATCTATCTTCCACCATAGAAAAGTTACATTTGGTTGAAATTTGAGCCCCTGGATTAAGAAATGCCAGTTATCTGACTCTTCCAGGTTTACAAGAATGTAGATCCAAACTCTCCTCCTCGCATACGAACGAGGAAGATTATAACACGTCTTTATCCCCTGCTTAGCTCTGCTCGAAGGGAAAAAAAAATACCCCATCTTAAATATTTGTTCTTTTCTACAGAAGATTCCCTATTGAATGGGGAGCTAGTACTTTCAGCTGGCAGAAAACCATCTTGGCGTGGATTTTAAAGGGGAAAGGGAAAAGCGATATCTACATGATATGCAGAACTACTGACCCTAGAAAATGCTATTTTCTTTCTTGGTGGGCTCAAATTAAGCATTTTCTTTAATTTATTTATTTTAAAGATTTTATTTATTTATTTGAGAGAGAGGGAGCATGAGCAGGGGGAGGGGCAGAGGGAAAAGCAGGCTCTCCACTGAGCAGGGAGCCTGCTGCGGAACTCGATCCCAGGACCCTGGGATCAGGAACTGAGCTGAAGGCAGAATGCTTAACCCACTGAGCCACCCAGGCATCCCATTGCTGGGCTCAAATTAAACAATGCTTAGATTATGGAAGGGCTGTAGATGGGACAGCTCAATGCCCATGGAGGAAAGAACAACCTCTGGGAGCAGGAGGTGTGGATTCTGTGCCAGGCTCTACTGCTTATTACTTACGTGACCTGCCTGAGCCTCAGTTTCCGTGTCAGTCAAAGATGTTATTGAAAAGTACTCCGTTGTCTACCTTGTGGGATAATGTGTGCAAAGTTTTGGGATGAGTGCGATGCATGATTTTTTTTCTCATGGTTTCCCTGGCTAAATTTAATCACTTGTTCACTCAGCCAACATGTTTTAATCTAATTGCAAAACAAAGACTTAAAATTTTGTCTGAAGGATGCAGCTGGATGTGAGCATGGGGTCCACCCCTGCGGTGGACGTGGGTTTGTTGTTTCTGGTGTGTGCACTTCATCTGCCTGCCACACCTAGGACTAGTTAAAGGTTTTCTGTTAGAGAAGCTGGGTGGGCCTTTTGCAAAGAAGCATCTCACCTGGCTTGGATGAGAAAAATGTGGTCTTGGGAGGAGGATCCAAGTCAGAGCATCCTCTCTGCTCTGTCAGGCACTTGGCATACAATTGTTCAGTTATTCCTAAATATTTCATGATTTTTCTCCATCTGCCAGATAATCATTAGTGGTTAGAAGTATGGAAGAAAGGAGGACAAAGTCCTGTTCCCAGGAGCTTGCAGGGTGGTGGCATTTCCCAACGTGCCCTCCAGGAAAATATTAATATCCCCACTTTACGTAGCAGGAAAATGAGGTTTGGATTTGCAAAGAGCCCTGCCTAGCTTCACATTGACGTCACCTGGACAGTGCATGGGAAAGCTAGACTCTGTCCCCAGAGCCCCTGCACTTTTCCCTACATTCTGCCCCTCCCCGAAGCTGTGCTGGGTTTGCACTGAGGAGTCAAAAAATTGGTGATGAAAATCCAGGTGACAGCCAGACCAACAAACAAGGTGCTAGCTTCCTCTGAGCCCAGAGTGGCAACACCAGGAGAGGGATCCAGGGATGTTAGCTGTGGGTTGGCGGGAGTAATGGTGACCAGTGTATTCTGGGAAGGAGCTGGTATAGGTAGACGATCCCTGGGGATGCTACAGATGACATGGGCATTAAACATTTCTTGGATTCAAGATGAGTTTATTAGGTAGACCATAGCCCCCTGCCCTACACTACAGGGTGGGTCCCAAGTGTGTAGGTAAGGATTCAACTAAGAATCTAGGGCTCACCTACTAGAGTCATCCAGGTCTTTTATTCGTGGGCCATCTGCTAAAAAGAATGACATAGATTTTTCCTTGTTTTAATTACTGTTTACATAGGGGCACGCATCTGGGCTGTCTAGAGGAAATAAGTGATCTCACTTATGTCTACTTCTCCTCATTACCCTTTGCCACACCTCTACATTCAGACTCTGGAGCAGCCAAAGGGCATCACCCCAAAGTCTTGCCCTGTTTCATTTCTCTTGGCTTATACACTTGAGGATCCTTTCATCTTTCACTGTGGTCTGTATCCCAGACTTGGCTCACCTCACTGCGGTCACGATGCATCATCTGATGGCCCCCATTGGGTGTGGGGAGCCCTCCCCTGTGCCCTCCTGCTCCCCACCACAGGGTCCAAGGCATTGTCCCATCTACCTCTGTGTCTTACCTATGTGTCTGCCCCATAAGACTGTGAGATCCTCAGGCACAGGGACCATCAATCTCTTTTCTGTCTTCACAGCACCTGCCGTTGTGTCTGGCACTCAGTAGGTGCTCAAGAGATGCTTGTTGACTAGGGAATAAATGAACAAGTCACTCAGCAGGAGATGAAAAGGAAACACTTTCGGGTCTCTGCCAACACCCCTCAGTAACCCTGCTCAGGGGCTGTGGATGTGCCATGTTGAAAACCTGTGCACCACACATGGTCCAGAAACACCTCCGATTTAGTTGTCAGTTTGGTGAAAAAGCATTCATCAGTCTGCAGGTCCAATGACTGCATTTGAATCCTTGAACGTGGCCCTGTCTCAGGGGCCGGAAGCCAGCTACCGGACAACACTAATAGTTACAAGTCCAGGGATAGCAGGACCCCAAGTGGCTCTTATGACAATAACAAAGTGATGCAACTTTTCTGTTTGGCCTAGATAAAGATGTGGCATGGACTCCTTGAGGGCAGGACATATGTCTTATTTACCTCTAGAGCCACAGCCTGAGTCACAGGCGTGGCACGTCTTTGGTTCTGATTAATGTTAATAGTTAATTGCTGAACGTTTGCTGAATGTTTGCTGAATGGATAAATGAGCGACAGTTATCAACCATAACACTTCATAGATGCCAAGAACCACTGAAGAAAGGTCAGTACTTGGGGGAAACAAAATAGACCTTTGGATTTCAAATCATCAATGATTTTAAGGTTTGATGGGTGGATAAAATAGTATTTTTGTGAGAGCCTATTCTGTATTTGTAACTTTACACACATTATCTCACTTAATCTTTGCATCAACTCTGCTGAAATGTACTGCTGTCCCTGCTTCATGAAGAATGAGAGCTCAGAGACACTGAGCAATTTGCCTAAGTCCACACAGCTGGAAAGCAGTACAATTGGGATTGAAACCCAGAGCTGGTCTGAAACCAGAATCTCTGCCAGGATCACCTCTCCTTTCAGGGCTTACAATTAGTGGCTGGAAATCCAGAGACCCGGTTAGCTCAAAGAAAGTAAGAGCGCTGTTAGGCATTTAAACTCTGGCTCTGCTGGAGGGTTCATTCAGCAGGACACCTTTGAATTCAAATCTGAATGCAATTTGTAGAAGGGTTTCCAGCACGAGGCAGGGAGTTGTCACTTCCACTGCTGTTCTTCAGCCTCAGGGGGTGGTGCAGGGCTGAGATTATCTTTGAAAAAGCAAGATCAGAGGCGCAAACTCTGAATTTCAGATACCTTTTCAACCTCCAGCGTCCTCATCTCCCTCCAGTTTGTGCACTTGTCTTCCTCTTAAAAGGATAATTTAGAAATGACTTTACTTTTGGAGACATGGTGGCCTATTTGGGGCGTGTGTGAAAAGCCAACTAGCTGAAATTAGCATTGCAGGCACTTGACAGTTGCTTTATTAATTAAACTGCTTTATATAGCAGACACTCTTCCTCTCGACCCCCTCCTGCATGTGCAGAGTAAGCAACTACTTCTGTGTGGTGAATTGAGGAGTGTGGGGATGGGTCCCTTGCCCCAAAATAGCTGCCCTCCTAGCTGGCAGCATATCTGAAGTTTTCCTGCAGGTAAGCCTCTGTGTCCTGGCCAGTTCTAAACATCACATTGACCCCAGGAGGGGAGAAAGCAACCTGGAGGTTGTTTGGAAAGGGTTTGAGAATTTTTGTCTAGCTCTCAGCCAGACCAAGGATCCTTTTTATAGAATTTTCCAGATCTGGCCGTCTAGCTGATCTGGAAAATTGCTTCTCGTGGACAGAGGCTCCCACTATCATGGCTGATTGTCTCTATTGGCTAAAAAGTTCTTTCTTTTATGGAGCCCAGACCTGATTCCCTAGGTTTTCGTGTCAACACTGAGAATGCACCTAGAATAATGATGCTGTATTAAAGGTCAGTAGGCAGATCTCTCCCCAAATCCCAAGTCTCTGTTCGGCCTTTCCCTGTGGAGCCCACATTTTCCCATGTAGTCTGAGAATTTACATTAATAGTGATCACCATCCTCTCTAGCACATTTGAATTTCTCCTCTTCGTGGATTTCTCTTTTGAGTTGCAATGTTCTTTTAACTTTAGATGCTCTCTCATTTATAGCTAAAACCAAAGGCATCAATTGATGCATCTATGCTTATTTGTATTCAAATTTTCCTTCTAACATCAAATTTCTTGAATATATGGTATATTTTCTGCCTCAACTTCCTTTCATGAATCCATCCTTCCATCCATCCATCCATCCATCCATCCATCCATTATATAACCATTTGGTTATTTATTTATTCATCCATCTAATCAAGAAAGTATTTTCTAAGTTCTCATTAAAGCCAGAGATAAGGAAGTCATGTTCTGTGCTCAGGGTTATTTGGGAGCTGAAGACAAAACCTGTTTGCCAATAACCAAATCCCTTCACTATTTTGCCTTCCCAGTCTTGGGAGTGTGCCTCTCCTTGGCAGTCTTAAGGGGAAGAGTATTTGAAGAGAGTTTGAGAAGTGTGGTTCTCAGACATTGAGGCCTTGCTTTGCAGGGTAGAGGTGAAGAGGACAGGGACAGTGCTGAGTGCCTCTGTTGCCATCTAGCACAGACCACCTCTTTGCCTCCTCAGCATCCATGAACATACCTCTGCTCTGGTTAAAACTTTCACAGAACAAGGACAACAGACACATCGTGCTTCTATGTAATAATGACACAACTCTCTTACAATAAAGGTGATCTCATTCTTTCCGTGAAATAGGAGAAACTAAGCCATGGATGCCACAGTATACCTGGCTGAGGGATGCTCATGGCCCATCCAGCCAATCACAATTGTCTTTTAATATCTTATCATTTAAAGACTAAATTATAAAGTTAAATGAACATCAAAACACATATAAAATAATAAGGGAATGGTAGGTGGAAAAGAAAATTGGTTAATATATACAAATATATAAATAATAATAGAGGGATATGCATAGTGGTTACAGCCACTGTTGATGCAGCAGGTTATGAGACCATTGTTGGTATTTGTGTTTTATTTTTTTCCACCAACTGTTCCAAATACCCTTTGCCCCTTTTGCCTTCCCTTTATCCAGCCTTTTAACTGATCATCATTCCTTGCCGGGTGGGATGACTTGAATGTCTCCTCTTGAAACGTCTGTACCCTTGGTGGTACTCACTGCATTGGGTTGTTGTGGGTTTTCAGTAACTTTTGCCATTGAGCGTAGAATCACCAGATGGCTCCCCAGAGAATACTCTGGATTCTTAGCATATTCTTCTTGCTCCCCATTGTTTAATAGCAGCTCCAACTCTCCTTGATAATCAGGAGATAACATTAAATTTGGTGTGGTAACCCTTGCCTTAGCCTGTTGGATTAGTGGAAGGAGGCGCTCAGAATGACCAGGTAGCCATCTCAAGTTCAAGTTCAATGGCACAATTGTTGTTTCCCTCCAGTGAACACATGACTGCCTTGGGAACAAACACTTCCAAACCAGCAGACTCCAAAGTTACAGAGATGTGAAGAAAAGTTTTGCAAGTTGAGGGGCACCTGGGTGGCTCAGTCAGTTAAGTGCCTTCAGCTCAGGTCATGATCCCAGGGTCCTGGGACTGAGTCCTGCATTGGGCTCCCTGCTCAGCGGGGAGCCTGCTTCTCCCTGTATCTCTGCCTCTCCCCTTTGCTCATGCACTCTCTCTCTCAAATAAATAAATAAAATCTTAAAAAAAATTTGCCAGTTGGTTATAGGAATAACAGTGAGGGTGGCCACTCCTGCTTTCATTGCTTAGATCTTCCACATTTGCATTTTGGCTGTCAGAGAAAGAATCCTGTATTGGTTGCTGGTTCACAGCATATGCTGCATTTTATTGTATTGCTTCCTGACTCTGCATGGCAGTGTCTTTGAGGTGGTGCCATAACTAAGTTTTTAACAGGCCACTGCAATTTTCTAGAAGGTCAGCTGTTTCTACATAACGGGGAAACAGTAAGAACAGTGAATGCCAAGGGCACAAGTCCATTGCCTTACTCATTCTGCTGAAATGAGTTTCTTTGCGAGAAGCAATGTTATGTGGAAGCAACATTATGATAATAACAAAGGCATTCAGTAAGTTCAGGGATGACAGTCCAGCAGAGACATCAGGGACAAAGAAGGAAAATCCAAATCCAGAGCAAGTCTATTCTAGTGAGGACAAATTGCTGACCCTTCATTGGAAGAGGCCCAATATAATCTAACTGCCACCAGGTGTCTGGCTAGTTCTCTAGGGAATGATGCCATATTGTGAACATGGTTTCCATCTCTGGTTTTGGCAGGTGGGGTATTTGGCAATTGTAACAGCCAGCAGAGATCTGTGCTGTTGAACTGAGGCATAATTTCAATCTATGTCCTAGCCACCTAGCTCAGGAGCTGGGGGAGCTGGGAAAGAGGCTGACTTGTCAAGGTTGGATTCCCTTCTCTGGTTGGTTATGGAGACAGTGTCTGTAGTAGGTGCCCTTTGGTAAATAGTTGAATGGAATACAGGTATCTTCAGACTCTGCTCATTCTGACAGGTTCATCTCTCTACCTGCTCCTCAGAGCTCATTGCCACAACTTCCCTGATCCCACTCCTTCCAAAAGCCTTCATCCATTTAGGCAAACCATTGGTTATGGTTCAGGAAGCAATGCAGATCTGTACCTTTGACCCCTCTCTCTTTCCAGGCACGGTTTGAACCTGCTGGTTGAGCTTTCCTTCTCAGCAGAAGAGGTCCCTCCTCTCCTGTCCGGACATTCAGTCTTCCCTGTATGGACTCTCTGCAAAGTCCTCACCCAGGTGCTTCACTTATAAGGGAATGTTCAAGTTCTATTTCCACAACCTTGCATTGCAACCCCGCCCCCCCCCCCCGATTCATAACCTCAGGCAGAGCTCAGTGCGTTCCGTGGACGTGAGCACAAGAAACAGTTGCTGATAATCTCAGCTGCTCCACACGGAAGGGCATGATTCACAGGAGAGTTTCTAAAAGCTGCCCCAGAGACTCCTGCTTCGTGTCTGCCACAGCCTCGTGCCTCCCTGCTTGCTGGAGCGGTGATAGCTTCTGCCTCTTCCCACCTTCCAAATCGTTCAGGATTGTTGCTCGCTGGAAGATGTGAAAAGTGAACAATGCTGGCAAGCGAGTCTGGGACATATGGCTTGTGACCTTCTGCCCCTGTGCCATATGGGAGAACTTAGCAGAGTAGAGGTAGTGACAATTCCTGACAGACATTATCCAGCTCAAAGCACCTGGCAAGCAGCACACGTGCAGGTTTGTGACAAGAAGGCGAAGTGGGGACAGAGGAAGGAAGGAGGGTTTCTGTGAGCTAGCTATGAGGGAATTGAGAAAGGAGACAAAAAAGACACCTTGAATTGGAGGACAGGCTTACCATCCCTAGAAATGGTTTCATGACTGTTCTTGCTTGAACGGGCAGTTTCTAGGTAGAGGACAATGATATAACTGGTCCTTTGTAAATGGCTTAGGTCCTGCTGGAAACTAGTTCCTAAAAATTAATAAATTTCCAGAGAATCCTTGAAAGCTGTCAAGGGAAACAACTCTCCATGGGATTTGTTAGAGTTGTTTGGTTTATAGAAATGTTGGAGTCTTTCTCTTGCTGATGTGTTTTCTCTTAGGCATGAAATGCGTTCCAGTGAGAGCCAGAAAAGCGATAGAGCCAAGGAGTGAGCAGGACACATGTGTTTGTTAAGAGGTTTGACAAAGTATCCAGAAGGGGGCATCTGTTATTAACAGTGGGAGCTAAATTGCACTCTTTTGTTTCTCTTGGCACAAGCTTAGAAATGAGCCCAAATGTCCCCTTTGGTATGATCACTGAAATGTGAGCTCTCTGGAAAAGAAGAGGGATTTACCACCTGAAATATGTGTATTTTCTTGGTATAATACTCAGAATGTCTGAATTATAAATAATGCGTACGTGATTATTCCTGATTCATATTTTAACCCTCAATATTGCATAACAAGGAGAATGTTGGCAGCGTTATGGCTTCTGTAATAAGAGGAACAAAGATTCAGAAGAAAACTCACCTATATCCGCAAGATAGCCTTGATATGCAGCGAAACCCTAATCTGCCTTCATCTGCAGGCTGAATGAATTAGAAAGTATGGACTTGTGTCAAGATCCTTTTTCAGGAACTAGGTCAGCTCAGTGGGGACTTTTCACCACTGAAGGGGATACTAAACCCTGCAGTTGTAGAGTCAGAGGGAGAGGGCGAATTATGGATACTGGCGAGACCCAATGGTGCAGGAAGATGGTACTGAAGGTTGATATAGAGGGAAAAATGGAAGGTGCATGGCAGGGCAGACCTAGGGATTTCCAGAGGAGAGTGAAGTATGGTTCAAGCAGTGGGCTGGGGAGAGGAGTTCACAGGTCCTGGGCTTGCTTTTCCAACTTGTGTCTGTGGAGGCTGAGTCAGCAAATCAAAGCCCCAGGGCCAGGCCTGCTAGTGCCTGGAGACCTGGTTGTACCCAGGAAGGGCACCACAGGGCAGCTCTGAGCCACCACTAGTGAGTGCCCTCCATCTACATCTCTTCTTTGTTAACTTCAGTTTTATGCCTACTTCCTCCAGGGGCAGTGTGTGTCAGCATCCTGTTGAAGTAGGTGATTACGTCCATGGGGGTTACTTTGGTTCCAAGCGACAGAAACTCAACTCAAGCCAGCTTGCATCTCATTGCTTCATATAACTGAAAAGGGCAGAGATAGATCTAGGTTCAAACAGATCAGGAGATGTTTTCCGAAAGCAAGGTGGGTGGGGCGGAGCATAGTGAAATGAGTGAAGGTGTCGAAAGGTAGGAACTTTCGGTTATAAAATATATAAGTCCTGAGAATGTAATGTACAGCCTGGTGGCTATAGTTAATAATACTGCATTGTATATTTGAAAGTGGCAAACAAAACAAAGCAAGAACATCAGAAGACAGAGAAACAGATGATGTCATGATTCACAGGGACTCACAGGGACTCAAATGCCCTCTCTCACTCATTTGTAAGGATCTCAGACTTGGTATTGCTTTGGGGCAGGTTTTCTCCCTGTGGCTGAGGGCTTAGTTTCATGGGCTCAGGTCCACAAGTAAAAAAAAATGTTCCCTTTTCCTGGTGGTCCTGGTCTAAGTCCTGAGACTGAGTCTCTTTGGACCAGGTTAGAACCTGTGGGCATCCCTGGTATCATCTCTATGGCTGGGGGGATTCAGTGTTCTGACTAGCTGGGCCTAACCCATGTGCCTGCTTCCAGAGATAGGAGTGGAATTATTAATTTGCAAGTGGGGAGGGTGGATGGTTCCCTGAAGTAAATTAAGGTTCTGTTAGTGGAAGAAAGGGCGGGAAAAAACGTCAGCCGCATATGGGGAGCAACAGGAGATTAGGCCAATGAGGTTGGCTCCTGGAGCATTTAGAATAGCAGTGGCAAATCTCAATCATGAATATCACTTGATTGGAATGACTGCCTGAAACGTGGTGTTGAGAAGGATTCTGAGGCTGTCTCAATATGCAGTAACTGGTAAGCAGTGTCTATCCTGGATGCCGAAGGGAGCGCTGGTGATTTAAGGGCCGTGTATTAGCCAACCCTGATGTGGAAGATGCCTCTATTTGGCCACACACATCACTAAGGCCTTGAAAATAAGAAAGCTTTTTTTTTTTTTCCTCCGAGAAAGATAATATGAAACTGGAAATACCTTTTCTTGTTGATGGTGAACAATGTATTTAAGTATCTCCTGCTTTGTTGAAGGTTCCAGGGTATCCTGCTAGCCTTTTCCTTTTGTGGAAATCAAGGTAATGCAGAGACCCTGGCAACTATTGTCAAGATCTGGGTAGAAACCGCCTCCCGATGCCTGGGGAGTACTTGCATGCCTCTGCTTCTGGCACAATTACATGTGAATGAGCCAATTGTGTGGAAGATGTAAAATGTTTCCAAGTGGATTTCTCATCTTGACAAACTCCTCTGCTAACTGCCAGGGAGCAGGGATCTCTTTAGCGGTTGAAGGAAATAGGCATTAACGATGTTGAGAAGTTGGGGTGCTAACAACCCGAGCTCCTCCGCCCTCTGCCCAGTACAATCAGCTTAATCTTCCCTGGCACTGCCACTGCCCCCCCCCACCTCCAACTTTGGGACCTCATTATACATGCTCCTTGGGCCCACATTTTCTCCTTCGTGTACCTAGCATTTCCTAATGAAGACAATTAACTTAATTTTTTACCACTGCTGCTCAGGGGCAAGTCAGTTTCCACTGATGCCCTAGTAGCCGAGGGGCCCAAGAACTGACCACCAGGATTGGGGCTCAGAGAGATGTTTTCAGGGGTGCACTCTCAGCAACACCCCTGAGCATCGGTACCTGGCATGAGGACACAGAGGTAGGCATCACCAGTCCCTGCCCTCCAAGAAGTTGAGTCTGTGAGCCAAGATGGACTCCATCAATGTGTACGTTGTCATATGGAACACTGAATTCAAAACGAAGGGGTAGACCTGTAGAGGTTGCCCGGAAGATGCAATAATGAATGTAGGCTTATCATCCTTGCCGATGCTCACGGTCATCTGGTGAGGTCGACAGGACCTTTATTTATCATCCCCCTTTAGTTGACATATCCATTCATTCATTCATTTACTTTCTTCTAGTACCTACTATGGGTTAGGTACATGGCCGCGTGCTGGGGATGCAGAGGTGCGTAAGCTGTCCCTGCCATCTCTGATCTAGATTCTAACCCGTACCCCTGCAGAGAGAAGGCTACTCAGTAAATGGACCTGGGGGTGCTGGCTGAGCCCTCCTTCCTCTATGTCAGGCTCTCTCCCCCAGAGACCCTGGATTGTGTATTTCACTGCAGGGCAGCCTCAAGATAAGGCATTCTTAAAATGAGCTACTTTTGAAAAGAGCACAGGATATTTTGCTGTCAGATTTTTCTGATAGTTTTCGGAGGCTCTGTACTGAATGGAGGAGGGGCCCTTGAGCATACAAATGCAAATGCAGATCAAAGCTAACAGTGAGAAGATACTTGGCGAACAAAGCAAGTTGACTCTCTCAAATTGTCTCTGCTCAAATGGTTGTTGATATATCCTTGAAGAATTTTTAAAGAAAGTCCTATAAACACCATCCTTCAGAGTTTGTTTACAAAGCCCATCTATTATGTGTACAAAGAAGATCGTGAGGAAGAAATCTTTGAGCTCTGCAGGCCCCGCATGAAACCCAGTGGTGCCATCAGCAGGCTCTGTGAAGGGCAGCTGGAACCCACCCCTCAAGACCCTGGGGATCCCTGGGCCACTGCCACCTCCCCTTCCCTGGGCAGAACATGGTGGAGGGGCCTCTAAGCCTTTCTCCCCCACTTGTGCAAGGCCATTAGAAATGACATTACAGTTATTTTTCTGAAATCTCCTAATACATCTGTTATGCCAATGATTTGTTCAGACTCATTTTTACCACTTCCCTGAAAAGTTGTTTATAAGGATATTTCTCAGCTGATATAGACAATATTCTTATTTTGCTCCTCCAAGGTTAGGCTGTCCTAGCTAGAGGCAGGAGAGGGTGATGGTTAGCCCCTAACGGCACCCTCTTGTATGGATCTTGACAGTTCTACAGGACAACATAATGGCTCCACCTTACATTGTGGAGGAGACTGCCTGTCTGGGCCCACAGAGGGCTTTCTGGACAGCCCTTGATCCAGCGACCAACACATACCCTGTGCGGGAAGGGTGGGACCGTGTGGTCCCAGACATGGCTGGCATGTTGCTTTGCCCTTTTTATGTACTTCTTTCTCCCCTTGGGGGCTTGGAGGATATTTGGGGGGCAGAACAACACAGCATAAGGCTGGGTAGAGTTGAAATGGGACCCACTGTTCTATTGTGTCCCTCTGTGTCTAATAAATCTACCTCGGGACTCAAGGAAAGCAAAGAACCCTTTCTACAAAGCCAGGTAACTTTTGCTCTCTCCTCCAGAGCATACCGTTTGGGATTATTTAGGGTTAGTTTTGCTAAGTCCATTTCAATTAAAAAAAAATTTTTTTTTCTTAAACCTCTCCACTTGACCCCATACTGCCTTCATAAAAGTTGAAGTGGGATTCGTTAACTTTATCCTATCGTCTTCAACTAATATCTAGTACCATAGGATTTTAGATGAAAACTTGCCATCCTCTGGAGTTTATGCCTGCTGTGGAGCAGTCACTGGGTTATCATGAGCTCCTACCTTAGGAAGAAGCTGCCTGTTTCCAGAGTCCTCTGCAGTGAAGAGCCATGTGTATGAGCAAGTTTAAGATCAAAGGAGAGCAAGCCATCCCTGCCCCTTCCTCTGGGAAACAAGATAGGGAAGCCACTGGAAGGCTGTGATTACCCACGGTGACTGACCTGGTTGAGATTCTTCTTGCCAATCCCTGGCCTTGTCCCTGGTATCCGCACTTTCTTCCTGGGGGCTGTTAGCTATCACCTAGAACATTCTTTCCTCAGCCCCTTATGTGAAGAGGCCATGTGTGCTTGGTGACCAGCACTACAAGTTGAACATTTCTGTGTTCAGATGAACCCCTTTTGGGGCATGAGCTAGTCTGAACAAATAGAGAAGAGGACCAGAGGGGCACTTGGGCTTTCTCTTACCTACTGGGGGACACTGAGGCAGGCACTCAGCTTTACTGAAATCTCCATGCCCCCCAGCAAACCTGGAGAGGTGAGGAGCTGCCAGGAGTACATTCTGTCTTGGAGGATGAGCTACAGGCAAAGAGCAGGACTTTTGGGCTGTTAGGACTTTTCCACGGCGAACTAAATTGACTGTGGTTTTCTGTTTTGTAACAATTTGTTTGATGTCATTTTTACAGAAGCTCTAGTTTTTTTTTTAAAGGATGCTCTTTCGTGTTGCAATTTGTCTTGTGATTCCTTCCTTATTATTTCCTGCTCCTGCTATTCAGAGCTGGCTTTCCACAGGTGCTCCCGGAGCCCACTGCCATCCATCAGAGTGATTTCCTCTGAATCTGTGTCCAACGGGAGCTCCCAGGATGTCCCTTTTTTGTCAAGATATGATGAGATGACATTAACAGACAAATTCCCACTGTTAATCCACGTGGAGATGGAAACTTCGAACTGCTTCTCTTTGCCTCTCTCCAATGCCATTATACTCTCCGCTTGGTATGATCTGATGCTACGCATGCCGCAAAACACGAAAAGATCACAATGCCTCTTTCTTTGGAGAGTTAAACAAGCTCCTTCCAATTTTGGATGTTGCTTTTCTTCCACAAAAATTACCCGGCGAGTGGAAGAGTGGTTGATCGTCTTCTCTTGAGGCAGCTCTAAAAGGAGAAGGGAGATAAAATTGTGTTATTGAGTGCTACTTGGCTGTATTCCAGCGGTGGGAGGAACACCTTGCTTTGCGAACTCTCAGCGTTAAAGGAACTGGATCAGATAGCTCAAGAGGAGCTTGGAGAAGTGTCTGCGGCCACCTGCAGTGCTTATGTACCCAAACACTTTCTAAGTTGCCCGTTTTAGTCATTCAAAGGCTCCTGACATTTCTTTTCTTTCTTCCCATTCATTTCTTGGAAGTGAAAGGTCATCAGTGCTCATAAAATATTAGTTTTGATAACAGTGAAATTAATGACAATAGCAGCCGCCCTTTGTTGGTATCAAGTCTACATTAGAGATGCTACCCCTGCGTCACACTCACTGTGGTCCTACAGGACAGAGAGTATTATCTGAGAGGGAAAGTGGACCTTGGAGAAACTGAACTATTTGTCTAAGATCACAGGGTTAGCAAGAAAGGCGAGGCAGGATTCAAACCTGGGGTTTCCTGACTTCACAAGCTGTGCTATTTCCTGCATTTTAAGCCTCATCTTAATTCCCTTTTATTGTAAGTCTTTTCTCTGTCTTTGGTCTCTCTTGTCAGGGAAGATAGTATTGCTTTGATTTTCATTAAGAGACTTAAGAAGAAATGGGTGAGAATTTTGAGCAGCAACATCTTGGAATAGATGGAACAGCATTCGAGATCTCGAATACACACACACACACACACACACGTGCGTGCGACACTGTTATTTGTTTATTTTATTATGGAAAGAGTGGCTGATTTCATTTTCACTGTGAAAGATTCAAATAATGCAAAATTATAGAGGAAAAAAAAATCACCCAAAGCCCTGGGGAGATTGTAAAAGAGGACAGATGCCTATGGCCTACGGTGGAATGACTGATTGGGGGTGTGTGTGTGGGGTGCAGCCTTGGGGTCTATATATTTTTTTAAATTTATTATTATGTTAATCACCATACATTACATCATTAGTTTTAGATGTAGTATTCCATGATTCATTGTTTGTGCATAACACCCAGTGCTCCATGCAGAACGTGCCCTCTTTAATACCCATCACCAGGCTAACCCATCCTCCCACCCCCCTCCCCTCTAGAACCCTCAGTTTGTTTTTCAGAGTCCATCATCTCTCATGGTTCGTCTCCCCCTCCGATTTCCCCCCTCTCATTCTTCCCCTCCTGCTATCTTTTTTTTTTCTTAACATATACTGCATTATTTGTTTCAGAGGTACAGATCTGAGATTCAACAGTCTTGCACAATTCACAGCGCTTACCAGAGTACATACCCTCCCCAGTGTCTATCACCCAGTCACCCCATCCCTCCCACCCCAACCCCCACTCCAGCAACCCTCCGTTTGTTTCCTGAGATTAAGAATTCCTCATATCAGTGAGGTCATATGATACATGTCTTTCTCTGTTTGACTTATTTTGCTCAGCATAATACCCTCCAGTTCCATCCACGTCGTTGCAAATGGCAAGATCTCATTCCTTTTGATGGCTGCATAATATTCCATTGTATATATATACCACTTCTTTATCCATTCATCTGTCGATGGACATCTTGGCTCTTTCCACACTTTGGCTATTGTGGACATTGCTGCTATAAACATCGGGGTGCATGTACCCCTTCGGATCCCTACATTTGTATCCTTGGGGTAAATACCCAGCAGTGCAATTGCTGGATCATATGGTAGCTCTATTTTCAACTTTTTGAGGAACCTCCATACTATTTTCCAGAGTGGCTGCACCAGCTTGCATTCCCACCAACAGTGTAGGAGGGTTCCCCTTTCTCCGCATCCCGCCAACATCTGTCATTTCTTGACTTGTTAATTTTAGCCATTCTGACTGGTGTGAGGTGGTATCTCATTGAGGTTTTGATTTGGATTTCCCTGATGCCGAGCGATATTGAGCACTTTTTCATGTGTCTGTTGGTCATTTGGAGGTCTTCTTTGGAAAAATGTCTGTTCATGTCTTCTGCCCATTTCTTGATTGGATTCTTTGTTCTTTTGGTGTTGAGTTTGATAAGTTCTTTATAGATTTTGGATTCTAGCCCTTTATCTGATATGTCATTTGCAAATATCTTCTCCCATTCTGTCAGTTGTCTTTTGGTTTTGTTGACTGTTTCCTTTGCTTTGCAAAAGCTTTTTATCTTGATGAAGTCCCAATAGTTCATTTTTGCCCTTGCTTCCCTTGCCTTTGGCGATGTTTCTAGGAAAAAGTTGCTGCGGCTGAGGTCGAAGAGGTTGCTGCCTGTGTTCTCCTTTAGGATTTTGATGGACTCCTGTCTCACATTGAGGTCTTTCAACCATTTGGAGGCTATTTTTGTGTGTGGTGTAAGGAAATGGTCCAGTTTCATTCTTCTGCATGTGGCTGTCCAATTTTCCCAACACCATTTGTTGAAGAGACTGTCTTTTTGCCATTGGACATTCTTTCCTGCTTTGTCAAAGATTAGTTGATCATAGAGTTGAGGGTCCATTTCTGGGCTCTCTATTCGGTTCCATTGATCTATGTGTCTGTTTTTGTGCCAGTACCATACTGTCTTGATGATGACAGCTTTGTAATAGAGCTTGAAGTCCGGAATTGTGATGCCGCCAGCTTTGCTTTTCTTTTTCAACATTCCTCTGGCTATGCGGGGTCTTTTCTGGTTCCATACAAATTTTAGGATTATTTGTTCCATTTCTTTGAAAAAAGTGGATGGTATTTTGATGGAGATTGCATTGAATGTGTAGATTGCTCTAGGTAGCATTGACATCTTCACAATATTTGTTCTTCCAACCCATGAGCATGGAACGTTTTTCCATTTCTTTGTGTCTTCCTCAATTTCTTTCATGAGTATTTTAGAGTTTTCTGAGTACAGATCCTTTGCCTCTTTGGTTAGATTTATTCCTAGGTATCTTATGGTTTTGGGTGCAATTGTAAATGGGATCGACTCCTTAATTTCTCTTTCTTCTGTCTTGTTGTTGATGTATAGGAATGCCACTGACTTCTGTGCATTGATTTTACATCCTGCCACTTGACTGAATTCCTGTATGAGTTCTGGCAGTTTTGGGGTGGAGTCTTTTGGGTTTTCCACATAAAGTATCATATCATCTGCAAACAGTGAGAGTTTGACTTCTTCTTTGCCGATTTGGATGCCTTTTATTTCTTTTTGTTGTCTGATTGCTGTGGCTAGGACTTCTAATACTATGTTGAATAGCAGTGGTGATAGTGGACATCCCTGCTGCGTTCCTGACCTTAGGGGGAAAGCTCTCAGTTTTTCCCCATTGAGAATGATATTCGCTGTAGGTTTTTCATAGATGGCTTTTATGATATTGAGGTATGTACCCTCTATGCCTATACTCTGAAGAGTTTTGATCAAGAAAGGATGCTGTATTTTGTCAAATGCTTTTTCTGCATCTATTGAGAGGATCATATGATTCTTGTTCTTTCTTTTGTTGATGTATTGTATCATGTTGATTGATTTGTGGATGTTGAACCAACCTTGCAGCCCAGGGATAAATCCCACTTGGTCGTGGTGAATAATCCTTTTAATGTACTGTTGGATCCTATTGGCTAGTTTTTTGGTGAGAATTTTTGCATCCATGTTCATCAGGGATATTGGTCTGTAATCCTCCTTTTTGATGGGGTCTTTGTCTGGTTTTGGGATCAAGGTAATGGTGGCCTCATAAAATGAGTTTGGAAGTTTTCCTTCCATTTCTATTTTTTGGAACAGTTTCAGAGGAATAGGTATTAATTCTTCTTTAAATGTTTGGTAGAATTCCCCTGGGAAGCCATCTGGCCCTGGGCTTTTGTTTTTTGGGAGATTTTTGATGACTGCTTCAATTTCCTTAGTGGTTATAGGTCTGTTCAGGTTTTGTATTTCTTCCTGGTTCAGTTTTGGTAGTTGATACATCTCTAGGAATGCATCCATTTCTTCCAGGTTATCTAATTTGCTGGCATAGAGTAGCTCATAATATGTTCTTATAATTGTTTGTATTTCTTTGGTGTTGGTGGTGATCTCTCCTCTTTCATTCATGATTTTGTTGATTTGGGTCCTTTCTCTTTTCTTTTTGATAAGTCTGGCCAGGGGTTTATCAATCTTGTTAATTCTTTCAAAGAACTAGCTCCTAGTTCCGTTGATCTGTTCTACTGTTCTTTTAGTTTCTATTTCATTGATTTCTGCTCTGATCTTTATTATTTCTCTTCTCCTGCTGGGTTTAGGCCTTATTTGCTGTTCTTTCTCCAGCTCCTTTAGGTGTAGGGTTAGGTTATGTACTTGAGACCTTTCTTGTTTCTTGAGAAAGGCTTGTATTGCTATATACTTTCCTCTTAAGACTGCCTTTGCTGCATCCCAAAGATTTTGAACACTTGTGTTTTCATTTTCATTGGTTTCCATGAATTTTTTAAATTCTTCTTTAATTTCCTGGTTGACCCATTCATTCTTCAGTAGGATGCTCTTTAGCCTCCATGTATTTGAGTTCTTTCTGACTTTCCTCTTGTGATTGAGCTCTAGTTTCAAAGCATTGTGGTCTGAAAATAGGCAGGGAATGATCCCAATCTTTTGGTACTGGTTGAGACCTGATTTATGACCTAGGATGTGATCGATTCTGGAGAATGTTCCATGGGCACTAGAGAAGAATGTGTATTCCGTTGCTTTGGGATGGAATGTTCTGAATATGTCTGTGAAGTCCATTTGGTCCAGTGTGTCTTTTAAAGTCTTTATTTCCTTGTTGATCTTTTGCTTAGATGATCTGTCCATTTCAGTGAGGGTGGTGTTAAAGTCCCCTACTATTATTGTATTGTTGTCTATGTGTTTCTTTGCTTTTGTTATTAATTGCCTTATATAATTGGCTGCTCCCATGTTAGGGGCATAGATATTTACAATTGTTAGATCCTTTTGTTGGATAGACCCTTGGGGTCTATATTTTAAACAGTGATTCTGATTCCCAGCCCAAGCTAAAGAATCATGGCCTCTTCTAGGCTAAGACAAAGGATTGCAATAATGGTCAGGCTCCTGGCCTTCTGTGGGAGTCCAGTTGGCTCATGCCCCTTTTTCTGATTCCTTCTGACTTGAGCACTCTCTTTCTGAATGGGAAAGAGGCCTGTCAGTGGCATGGAAAGAGAAGTACTGGAAGGGAGGCATGGAGTGGCGGGTGTGGAAGGCTCCATGTGCCTTTCAGGTCCATTCAATGCCTTGAGATCGGGATCTGGAATTTGCATGGCAAAATTTGATAATCTCCATTTCCAGGCAACTGCATCATCTTCATTCTGAGTGTAGTGTGATACAGTGGAAAGAATGTGACTGTAAGGTCAGACCCACACGCAGGGAACTGGGCTCTTCTCTTAACTGGTTGTATGGGGACCCAGCAGGAGCCTGTGGTCCTATCATCAGTTTTCCCCATTTGAATCCAGTCCTTCCACATATCTGGGCAAGTCACTTAATCTGTCTGAGCCTCAAAATCTTCTTTTGTGAAACAGGAATGGGAATGAATGAAGTAATTATTGATTAGCATTCATATAAGAGTTAGCTGAGATAATCTATGAAAAGTTCTTAATGTGGTTGGTGCCTAAAAATTCTAGGCATTAATTATCTTGTGCAAGAAGTTAACTCTTTTTTGAAAATTACCCACAAAAGCATATACCAAATGTGCCTGGTTCATTGTAGGTATGCAATAAATTCTAGTTCCCTCTTCCTTTCCCCTGAATATACCAGACTACAGGTAAGATTTCTAGGGCTAAGTCAAGGTCCTCTGGCTTAAGCCTAAAGAGAGGGCACTTGAAATTTGCAACCTTTGCACACAGAACACCTTCCCTTTGACTCTGCAACGTGCCAAAGTGATCCTCAGGCAAACAAACATTCAACACTCTGTCTGGACCCAAGGAAGGAGGAAGTCTTTCAAAAAATGTAAATAGCAGGAGGAAAGCATCACTTTGGTAAAGTGGAGATGCCAACTTTCCCAGCTTAAAGAGAAGGATTTATTCTGTAGCCATTTCAAGGAGACTTGCCGAGGGTTATAATTGGTGCAAGTTATAGAAGTGATTCATGGATACTTAGGTTATTTAATTTGATTGCTGTCCGGGAAAGATACCTCGGCTGACTGAAGTATAATAGATGCAGGTAGAAGAGGTCTGAGGAAGTTCCTTGACCTTGTCCGCATGTCTCTTGATGTGCATAAAAAACCAAGGTATAAAAGAAAGACCAACATCCCCCCCCCCCCCCCCCCCCCCCCCCCGCCCTGGGCAACTTGTGGTTATAGAACAGTTCCCTGCCTCTGATCACATTTGAAATGAAGCTTTTCAAGCCCTTCTCTGTAAGCTCGCTCCTTTCTCATCAGTCAGCGACTGCTAATGGTGGGGGCCTTTTTGGTCACCCCATTCATCCTCGTGGTTGTCGACAGGCCTGTTGGCCTGCAAAAATCTCAGACAGATGTGCGACTGTCCTTTTCGAAGCTTTCCTGAGAAATAGATCATCAGCATTCTCTGTAACCCACGCTGGTGTGGAGTGCCTGGTAAGAATGTCTCAAATTAGCATAGCCTTCAAAAGGAGCCGTAGAAATCTTACCTGTAGCCTTCAAAAGAAGAGGGAACTAGAATTTATTGCATACCTACAATACACACATCCAGCTCTGTGTTTGGTAACATGGATTATGCATTGTAGAATAAAGGAGGCATGTGACTCAAATATGTAAGTGTCAGGAACAACTGACTCAACTCATCACCCTGTGACTTGGCCATTATTCCTGACTAATGGCTAATGTTCCTGTGGAAAAGCAGCACCACTTCTGGTAGCTACTTTTCAATTCTGTCCAATGTTGCATGATGATATTCAAGGTGTAAGTCGTTGGAAAAATGCTGAGAAATGGAACGATAGTTTTTCTCTAATGCAGAGCTGGCCCTTAGTGTAGGTCCACTTGGCAGTCCTTTCCTGGGTATGGTGTGAGGGGCTCCAAAGTCCTCAGTGGTTAGCATTGTTGTTGCCTATGCATTTTGAGTGTCCCTGTCCAATTTCCACCCCACCCCAACCCACATAGGCCATAATATTATGCCAGTTTGTTTTCCCTAAATAAACTGCATATAATCACCTCAGAGTTTTCTAGGTGCTGTTGGATGACGCTAGGCTAGCATGTTGGTACCAATGAGTGCCACCAGAGATGCCTGGCTTGATAGGATTGAGAACCGTTACCTGTATTGATGACTGCCTCCTCTCTGCTCTCTTTCCCCCACCATTGGTAGGAGTTGTTGTTGACCTGTGGTGACTTTCTATCCCTGGTGCCTGGCTCCATTCCATATCCCAGACCAGATTAGCCCATGACGATAGACTGATATTCCTGGTCCTGTATGGTCTGTGTCTCTGCCAGGTACCCTCTTGGGGTCTGGGGAAGACATTACCTCCTCAGCGCCAGCACTTACTGACCCCATGAGTTAGGGCGCCCTTGGCTGTACACAAGAGAAGACAGTGACCCACATTTGTTGGAATGCTAAGGGAATATATTTCTGCATATAACAAGAAGCTTAGTTGTAGGGCAGCTCCAGGCCTCCTACGATGAGAAGCTCAATGATGACCTCAAGAGGAGTCTCCCTCCACATTCTGCCATCCTCAGCATGCCACCTTTGCCCTCAGGATAGCTCCCTCATGCTCCCAAGATGGCACTGTTTTCTAGGTATCACATTCAGACCTAGTGATGCCCAGGGGCAGAGAGATACCATCTCTTCTAAGGTCTCTTCATGAAAGAGAAATGACTGCTTTCCCAGGCATCCCTAAGGACCTCTCCTCCTGTGTCATTGGCCAGTAGGGGGAGGAGACCACCGTGATGGAATTGAGCAGGATCCACCTTCCCCTATGGCAGCAACTGGAAGAATCCTGTTAGAGAAGAGGATGAGACAATCAAGAGTATTTACAATGAACTGTGTGATCTTCGACAAGAGATTTTCCCATTTTGAGGACTAGTTAAGATCGCACTGCTCTCTCTGCCTGACTAGCAGCAATGGCCTGGGTTCGCACCAACTGCGGAACTCATGAGACACCACAGGCTTCACCCAGACCAAGTTTAAGTTGAAGAAAGGATATGAGACAGGCAAAAGCACAGTATGCTCACCAATAGCACAACAGAGATCTTGGGGGTCCTCAGGCTTCCAACGATCCCCAAATTGCTGTATACTTGACACATTCATGGTCACCAGACAAGGCTGCATGGGCGCAGACAGCAATCAGTTCTGGGAACTGTGACTTTTACATCTTGCTACACCTCACTCAGGGACCAGCGCCCATTTCTAACAGACTACCCTGATGCCAGTTTGCCTAAGTGGACTTCCACTGGAGTGGATTTCAATGAATGAATGAGAGTCAGGTTTTCTTGAGCTATGCTGGATAATATACTGGAGCAGAAATAAGAATGGTCCCTGTTCTCAAAGGCACACAGTCTTAAGGGGTGTGGAAGATTAGATTATTGCTCAGCAAGTACTCACTCCCCTGCCCACCAACCTCAGGCTTGGCTATGTGACTCTCTTCAGCATGGAGAAGGCAGATAGAAGAGTCCAGTATCCCAATTCTGAGCTGAATGTTTCTGCCTGTCCTCACACTCTGTGCCATCACCAGGGAAGGACTGCACCCTGGGAAGCCTGCTGGTCCCAGGAGGATGAGAGATGCGTGGAGCAGACCTGGACTGAGTCTGTGGACCAGCGAACCCAGCAGGACCCCTGCCCCTTCTTCCCAATGAGTGAGAAATAATACTTACTGTTACACCAATGAGATTTTGTGTTGTCTTGCTGCAAACATTGGTATCTGGTGAGACATGATGATGACTGAGTATAACAATGGTATAATGGATGGGAGGGGTCTTTACTCAGGTTCAGCTGCAGCTGTGCTGGTCCTTGCATGCACACCCCACCCTGGGCTCCCTGCTGTAGTTAACTGGGTTATTTGCTGAGAGACATGACTGTCTCTTCCACGTCCTATTGTTTAATTCTCCCCACTTATCCTGCACAGTTACTGCTTCCCTAGCAACCTCCAGGCAAGTCAATTATCAGCCCCCAGTTCAGCTAGGAACACTGCAATTATTCGGGAAGGATTATCGGGCGGTGCGCATTTAACCTTAAATGTTATAATTATGTCAAAATTTAAATGACAACCTTTTGTCCTTTATGTGGCATTGTGGGAGATCTGGAGATCTTTTATATTTTCTTTTCAAACACAATTCAGTCAATAATGACTCCTTTGTTGGATCTCAATGCTGAGGTAAGTGTGTTAGTAAAGCCATCCTAGTAATTATAGGCAGAGCAAGATGTCATTAGGGCAGTGCAGCCAGGGTCTAGAAGGCCATCACTAGGAGCTCCTGGAGTGGTGATGTCCCGAGAAGCCACGGAGACAACATGGTCCAAACAGCATTTGTGCATTTGAAGTTCAGAGAAGTGAAGGGACATGTCTACAGTCGCCGAACTGTTTGGCTGGAGCTGGGAAGTAAGGTTTATGGAGTACCTACCATGTGGCTTCTACTCTGCTGGTTTTTTTTTTTTTTGTGTGTGTGTGTGTGTTATCACATTTTAATTCCAACAACAATCTGTAAGCATTATGGTACTTTCTATTGTTCCACAGTTGGATAAACTGAGGCTCAGAAAAGTTACTGTCAAGCCTCCATCCCCATCCCTACCACCGTTCTGCAGAACGGAAAGAATATTCTTCTTTTCCACTAGCTGCATGCATTGAAGACTTCTAAGATTGTTTCATTAATTTGAGGGTTTCAAATATCGTGAGCACTTAAACATTGTTATGCCCTTGATTCCAGTCCATACCCATATGTCATCATGAATCACCTGCTGGGCTGAATGTCTTTGCAGTTCAGCAGATGCCCAGAGGAGGTCCTACCACTTATATGACCAGAAAATGGTTTTGCTGGTCTGCCAAGTATATTAAGTCAAAATAGTTACCAAATTTGAAAATTGGGATATTTCATATAAAAATCTCAATTGCCTGCTTTCTTTTGAAAGAAAAAATAAATATCTGAGTTTGGCAACACTCAGGCTGCATGTAGAGAGGGCTTACCAATGTCCCTACCACGTGCCATGGCCACAGGTGCTCATTCATTTGGGTATCACCAGTTTGTCACCTGCTTGGCCCCCATAGACAGTTGAATCTGCAACTTCTGCCTTTTTAAAAAAAGATTTTGATTTATTTATTTGAGAGAGAGAGTGCAGAGAGAGAGAGGGAGGGAGCACGAACAGGGGGGAGCAGCAGAGGGAGAGGGAAAAGCAGGCTTCCCTCTGAGCAGGGAGCCCGAAGCAGGGCTTGATCCCAGGATCCAGGATCATGACCTGAGCAGAAGGCAGATGCTTAACTGACTGAGCCACCCAGGTGCCCTCAATTTCTGCCCTTTATCATGGTGAGGGTGGGCTATTTCTGAGGGGATAAGTGATTGTTTTCTCATAGGCGGGGCTTTTGTTGACTTGCCGGGTGTTTCCCCCGGTTTACTTTGATTGCTTCCTCCACGTGCTAGGGGCTTTATCGGGGGTGAGAGAAGAGGAGGCACCATCTTGGTGACCCTCCTCCTTCTGCAGGTGAAACAGGTTTAATGACGTCATGAAATGGCCACCATAACCGAGTGTTATGTATTTTGGCCAAAAAAAGTGGTTACCCTGAGATGTCTCTATTCTCTCAGCAATCTGGGGCAGCAGATTACTTCCAGAGGGCACTTTATCACTCTGAGACCAGGGCACAACCAAGGAAAGTGATGAGGACAAGAGCCATCCCAATAATAGTCATTCGTGGGCCCATGGGAGCCTGGGTGGGCTCCCAACAGTCTCTGGCTCTAGAGGGAGTGGCCTTATTCTCCTTGCAGAAACCGCAAACCTGACCTGGGGCAGGAAGTCAGGAAGGCTTTGCTCCTACCTGGAGAATACCACTTTTTCTCACTTTGTATGCATTTTTGTCAGGTAGGTCTTCATGGAGCAACTTCTTTTAACTGCGCACAATCTTTCTGCTATATTGAGTGTGTCTTTTGTGAGATGATTATTATGACCCCCATTTTCCTCCAACACGCCCATGACACAAGGAGTACATTCCCAAGTGTGAGATTCCTCTGAAGTGTTCAAAGAAATGAAATCAAATTCCAAAAACTACCATGAAACTAAATTAAAAGGCACATGAAGTAATTTCTCCTCACACTGGGTTTTAGAGTATGAGAGATCAGGCTCTAAACTCAGGTCTGTCATTTCTTCACTGTGGGATTTTGTTCTTTTCTTAGCATCTCTTTCCTCCCTCTTTCCCTCTATCCCTCCCTTCCTCCTCCCTCCCTCTTTCCTTCAAATTGGTTACTACTTATCTAAATCGTTGAGACAAAAAAGGTATACTTTCAAGAAGAATTTGAGGTGGAAAAGATAATGATTTAGAAAAACTGGATCTTCAATTTATAGATCACAATTTTCTGCTCTTTTGACTCTCTACCAACATTCTGAGGGGAGGTAGGACTCCTGCTCTTATCTTTGCTTATAGGAAAACGATTTAAATGCCTCCCTTAAGATTCAATCCACCATGTGATTTGGTAAAAATCTGGGCCTAGGACCCCTATCTTGAACTTGCTCCATTCTGAGAAAGTCTATGGAAGTCTAGGGCTGATGACATTATGACACCCCTCCTCCCATCACCCAGCACAGGCATGTTCTTCAGTCACCCAGAGGTGGTGGGGAGTCGGGGCTACGAACAGGGCTGAGGAGCCACCTGCTTGGGTCGGCCTCCTGTCCTGCTGCTTACTAGCTCCATGAACTGGGGCAAACTCAGTAGCCATCCTAGCCTCAGAGTCTGTATCTGTGAAATGCACGGGGTAAGGACTGAGTGGTCATATGAGTGAAAACCTAACATACAGCCTGGTATAAAAGGTCTCAAACATGGCGTTGGTACTATTACTTACTACAATTGCCATCACTGTTGCTTTGCTCTGGAAACCATTGTTCAGAGGCCCGAAGGAAGACTCATGCTGGAGCCTAGAGTGACAATATCAACATTTGGAATGCTACCATTATTGGGAATATGATTGATTTTTTCAGAAAGTTCTGACTATATGATGGTCTAATGATTTTATGTATACTAATTTGTCTTGCTAGTAGAACTACAAATCCTAAAACAATGAACAAACAAACAAACAAAAACCCCCAAATCAAAACATAACCTGTTTTCTTGTTGAAGGTAGTAAAGGCGCCTAAAATCCAGAAGGGAATAATTTTGCCCTGATTTACAAGGTAGATGAGTGAAGATTCCTCTCACTCTAGAATGAAATAGAAAATACTCATGCTTTATGTTAGCTCTTTCTTCCTGGCTCAAAGCTCCCCCCACCTGTAATTTCCTCTGGCTTCAGGAGTAAGCACCAGCATCCACCAGGTTGATGGGTCAGAAATCTTTAGTTAAGCACGGTAGTGAGTATATATTCTGTGTTATTATTTTTGCTGCAAATAATTTACACCTAGGTTGATGTTTCTGGTGCACATATTTTTTTGGACTGGGGTCGGAAAGGAATTTGAATGCTTGTAAGTAAAAGAACTGGTCTCCATAGTCAAGGACCACCCATAGAAGAGTCTTCTGGATTCTGAGCTCAGGTCCATATCTGGACATAGTGATTACTCTATCATCACTAAAAACAGACAAATAAACCCAGGAGAAGGTAGAGGAAAGCTAAGCTCCATAGAGTTTCTATATTTCATTTTCTTCTGGGTGAGACAAGGATACCTCAGTTTGTAGAAGGAAGGATGAACTCAGTGAGTCCACTTGGCAGACACATACAAACACACACACACAATCTCTACACTCGAATTGTTTTTAGTACTCCCCGCAGGGAGGAGTCGTAAATGATATTCCAAATGCATCTCGATCTTCTAAATACTTAGCTCATCTGCTCTCCTAATGGGCTCTCCAAGCTGAGAAGTGATTGCTCCCATTAGTCCTGAACGGAATATCAAATATATTTGATCTTCCAAGCACTTCATCCCAGAGTAGACCTCTGAAAATCACAGCAAATTATATTTGGCTTAGAGATGGGGAGGATTGTTTTCTAAACACCTAAAGCGATGTTTGAAAAGTGTGATTCACAGACCACCTGTCTCAGAACCACTGGTGGCGCTTGCTCGTTAAAAATGGGTTTTCTGGGCCCCTCCCCAGACACGCTGAATTAGAAAGCCTGGGGGGCGACTCTAAGAAAGCTTTTGGAAAAATCATGAGGGGATTCTGTGCCCATCAAGTTTGAGATGAAGTGGTGACAAAGTTCATCTCACAACTCAGGAGGAGGGAACCCACTTCACGCACCGGGTGCTTTGTATTGAGTTCTTTCTCCCCAGGTGAATCTGAACTTTTGAATTAAGGTTTTGCAGCTAAGAAATCCAAGAGAGGAAAATGCGCCATTTAGAAAGACTCCTCTCCTCCAACCTGCCAGGGTCAGCGTGGCCAGAGGCCTGATTTAACTTGCGTAGCAAGAAGCAAGGAAGTGCCTGGAAGTTTTGGCAGCTGTGAGAATGAAGAAGAAAATAGCAATCTTGCTATCTGCACATTTCTTTCAGGAATATTGACCTCAGTGGAGTTTTTTTTTTTTTTTTTTAAGATTTATTTATCTATTATTTTAGAGAGAGAGAGCAGGGGGAGGGGCCGAGGGAGAAGGAGAGAGAGAATCTCAAGCAGATTCCCTGCTGAGCATGAAGCAGGATGTGGGGCTCGATCTTAGGACCCTGAGATCATGACTGGAGCTGAGATCAAGAGTCTGCCGCTCAATTGACTGAGCCACTTAGGTGCTCCAACCTCAGTGGAGTTTTGAGATGCTCCCAGGATTCATTCATTCATTCATTCATTCACTCATCCTTTCGTGCACTCAGCAAACATGTATTCATTGGCTCTGAGCCAGGAAATGTGATGATCAGCAGGAATACAAAGATGAACCAAATAGAACCCTTATATTGTGTGTGTAGGTGTGTGGGTGTGTGGGTGTAAGCAGATGACAGGAAGGTGCAATGTGTTCTGTGACAGAGGGAACCCATGATTATGGGAACTAGGGGTGAGCCTTCCAAATCAGATTGGTGCCATTCAAACCTTTTCAGAAGAGGCCAGCCTTAAGCTGAGTTTTGAAGAATGAATAGGGGTTGGCCAAATGCAGAGCAGGGGCAGGGCGAGAGAGGCATCTGAGGCAGAGAAAGCCATGTGTGCAATGACACAGAGCATGAAGCAGCTTGGGGACTGGGGACTGTGAATCATGCTGTAACAGGGGGAGTCACAGGGAACAGGCTGGATGGGCAGGGAGTAGTCAGATCTAAGGAGTTTGAGTCTTACTCTGTAAGATGTGGAGAGATGCTGGTGAGGTTGTGTAGGAGCATCCAAAATCAGATGTGCATTTCAGAAAGATGACCTCATATCAGTGTGACTAGTAAATGGAGGGATGAAACTGAAGGCAGTCCTGAGTTATGGCAGTGGTCCCGGGATAGAGGGAAGATGACTGGAAACTCGTGAATTAAACTGCAAAATGGTAACCCATTGAATATGGATGAGGAGGGAGGTGAGGGGTCAAGGATAACTCCTGGGTTTATGCTCCTTGGGCAGCACAGTGGGTGTCACCCTATAAGAGAAAGAGGCAGGGAAATGAAGTATTTATTGAAGGGGAAAGAAGAATTACCAAGATTGCTCTTGGACTTGTTGAGTTTTAGGTGCCCCGGGCATTTTTGGGAGGAGATACTCTGTAGCAGTGGGAATCCTGGGTTTGGAGCGAAGGAGCTCTAAGTGTGGGAGTCCTCAGCAGGAGCCGGTAGCCTTGGGAAGAGAGAGTAAGCATGGGGCAGACTTGGAGTGAAGAGGCCAGAAGGGTAGGACACAACTGTGGGGAGTGGGGAAGGAAGACCCATGAAGGAGGCTTTGCATGGCTGGCCAGAGAGCTGCATTTGGTGACTGAAATGTGCCTGTTCTGTTCTCCAGTTACTTCCCTGTCAGACATTGCCATGTAACGGAGCCTTGGTGACTTCTGTGTTCACCAGAACAGTCATCCCCCCTTATCCGTGGTTTCGCTTTTTACGGTTTCAGTTACCCATGGTCAACTGCTGTCCAGAAGTAGATGATCCTCCTTGTGACGCATTGTCAGAAGGTCAATAGTGACCTGACACCATGTCACTGTGCCCATGTCATTCACCTCATCACATAGGCATTTTATCATCTCAGACATCCTGCTAAGGGTGAGCACAGTAAGATATTGTGAGGGAGACAGAGAGACCACATTCACATAACGTTTATTATGGTATGTTGTATTATTGTTCTATTTTATGATTAGTTATAGTGTTAACATCTGGCTGTCCCAAATTTATAAATTAAACTTTATCGTAGGTATGTATGCATAGGAAAAATCATAGCATATATAGGGCTTAGTACTATTCATGGTTTCAGGCATCCACTGGGTTACTTTCCCTCTTTTGCTCTCACCGAAGAACACAGGCAGATGCTCTTGTCAATGGAGGGTCCTAGATAACCCCTCTTGTGAGCTCAATGACTTGGGTAAAGTCCAATGTCCTCGGGACTGGTTGGCATCAGTGGCCAAGGGAGGGAAAAGCAAGGATGAGCTGCGTCACTCTTCCGGGTGGCTGCTGGGCAGAGGTGTAAGTGAGTGTGGAAGCTAGAGCCCAGAGCCAGAGGTGGCCATGAGACCACAAGCTGCAATTGTCCATCCCAGACATTTGAAACAATTAACCCAGTGGCGGAGGGGTGGTGTGATGTAGTGGGCAGGTAAGTGCCATGGTTTTGGGGTCAAATCTCCCTGTTACACTTTCTAACAGTGTGACTTTGGGTAACATGTAACATTAACCTCTTACATCTCAGTTCTCTGTCCTACATAATTGAGAGAATACATAGTTCCCAGATCTCCCGGGATATAGATCTCCCTTCTGAAGATCAAAGCAGGAGAAGCGTATCCGTATGAATCCCTCAGCACGGCACTTGGAACGCAGTAGCAGGTGTTCAGGAAATGACAATTGCCTTCTCTTTTCCCTGCTTTTCCTTGTCCCTGGCCAGAGGCATGTGCTGCCTGCAAGGGATTCTGAGACTTGGGGCTGGGACCTACACTCAAGTTCAGGAGGTAGACAAGCAGAAGGAGGGTGTTTCAGGAAGAGGAGCTGCCTGAGCGTAAGCAAAGAGCTGTGGAAGGTCATGGCAGGCCTGGGAGATGACAGCCAGGCAAGTATGTTGTAGTAGTTGTAATGGTGTCATGAAAACTTGTGAGAGCTGAGTCCGGAAACATACACGGGGGCCAGATTTTAAACAGCATCAAAGCTCCATCAAGGAGTTTCACTGTATCCTGTAGACAATGGGGAGTCATGATAGGTTGGGAAATGGGGTGATGCCACTACATCAGTGCCTTAGAATCATTGTTTCTTGACCTCTTCCAACAGGCAGCCGTGCTTTGACTCTGCCAGTGAAACTCTTATGGAGGAGTTTTAGCACCTTGGTGGCTTAGGGGGACATAAGCACTAATGGGGGTCTGGGCTTCCCAGGATTCTCATCCACAGGAATTAATAAACTGCTTATAGCGGAGATTCCACTGCCAGAAAGCCAGCTGACCACCACTGTGTCAGAGCCTGAGGACTTTGATCACAGATTCTCGACATCCACTGGTCTAAAGCTGAGTGGATATCTATGCCTTCATCACCTTCACCATTTTCCTCAGGATGCCTCTTTGTGACTAGGGAGGAAAGGTAACTCACTATGTGCTTATTTTGTGCCAGGCTCTGTGCTAGGCCTTTTTTTCCCCTGGATTCTGGGCTTTAATGCTCACAAACACATTCTGGGAGTGATATTGTCTCCCATTTTACAACTGGAACACTAAGACTCAGAGAGAGATGGATGAAGCCATCTGTTCTCAGTCACTCACACTATCCATGAAATCAGAATTCAAGCTCAGGGCTTTCTGATTGTGAAGGCCTTGATCTCTTTCCACTTCTATTCCACCCACTCTCTCCTTTCCTTCCTTCCTTCCTTCCTTCCTTCCTTCCTTCCTTCCTTCCTTCCTTCCTTCCTTCCTTCCTTCCTCTTTCCTTCCTTTATTATGCAGGGATAAAATTAATTAATTAAATTCTAATATAGTTAACATACAGTGTTTCATCGTAGTTTCAGGTGTACAATATAGTGATTCAACAATTCCATACATTACTCGGTACTCATCAAGATGAGTGTACTCTTAATCCCCTTTACCTATTTCACTCATCTCCCCATCTATTGGTCTCAATTTTCTTATCTTTCATTTTTTTTTTTTTTTTGGGAGAGAGAGAGTGAGAGCGAGGAGGAAGGGTGACAGAGGGAGAAGGAGAGAGAGAATCTTAAGCAGGCTCCATGCCCAGCCTGTAGCCCGACATGGGGCTGGATCTCACACCCGTGAGATCATGACCTGAGCTGAAATCAAGAGTTGGACTCTTAACCAACTGAGTCACCCAGGAGCCCCAATTTTCTTATCTTTTAAAGGGGATTGGAGGAATGGACAGTTATACTCATAGGGCTGTGCTGAGGTTCAGAGCAAATAGTGTATGCAATGCAACTAAGGCTGTTCCTCCCACCTAGTACATTCCAGTAAGCAGCAATGCTAAGATCTGGCAATTTTTCTGCACATCAGTTCAGTGTGATTCACATCCAGGGGCACCCGAGTGCTGAGATATACAGATGTTACATTCTGTAGTGTAACAAGCATGAGATTGAAGTCTGAGCAGTCCGGTGCAATCTTGCATCAGCCACCTGCCAGATTCAGAAACATGGATGAGACACTGAATCATTATGTCTCAGTTTCTTCATCTGTACAGTGGGAGCTTAATCCTGACCCTTGTTCCTCATGCCCACCTCACAGGACTGTTTTGAGGATCAGTGAGCCGATGTCTGTGCAACAGCTGTGCACGTGGAAGTGGTTAATAGTTATACAAAAGGGGCACAGGACCCTATCCCCACGCCGGAGGAAATTTTGGTGTGGTTGGTGACATTACACACTCAGCTATGAAACTCTTGGGCACAACATTGGTAGCACGTGAGGACCAGAATTGTGCTACGGACCACCCTTGAGAGTATGGCTGATGGCCTCCTGCTGGTGTGGAGCTTATTTGGATTTGTTGCATCCTCATTGCACACGGAGGCAATCAGCTAAACTCTGGAGGAGATTTTTGCTTTCAGGAAACAAATTCAGTTCCCATATTGGAATTCTCAGGGTCTGCCTGAAGTCTTGGCTGTCATTTGAGGATATTTCTGTGCATGGAGATCTTTTCGAAGAGCCTGCCCACTGGTTCTCATCTTTTCCAACTGCTCAACATTTTAAGGGGGAAGGGAGAGTAGACTTCCCATTGCTGAGCACTACATGTGAGGGTGGGGTTAGGCTGGTTGCATCTATTTTTCTACTTCATCTTGACTGTGACTTTACCTGTGGCCATTACTGTCATTTTGCAGACGAAGAAATGAGGCTCAGAGAGGTTGCGTAACCTGCTCACGTGCTCAAGGGAACAAGTGCAGAGCTGGTAAGCAGAGTTGCTGGGATTTAAGCCAAGTATATGATCTTGCTTCTGTGTTCAACTCCGTATTTCCTTGCAGAAGACTCTCCGTCCCTGCCCCTTGAAAGACCTTACACTGCTGTTGACTTGCACGGTTTCCGGTTTGTACCTTCTCTGAGCACGACCCCCTAGACGGCTTATGACATGCCCTGTGTGGTTGGCTTATGTGTGGTATTTGTAAGGTTGGTTGTTTCCTGGGTGGAGGAGGGGGAGAGTTTAGTTTGCTTTTCTAAACAGGTAAGATCCCTGAGGGTAGGATGTTTATTCAATCAACATATATGAGTTGTGTACCTACTATGTTCCAGACACCCATCTTAGGCACTAGAAAAATAGTTATGGACAAAATAGACACTGCTGTTTTTCCGAGACTTATATTTTGGTTGGAAGATAGACAATTTAACTAACCAAAAGTTTACCAACTATTCAGCTAACGAACATGTACCATTTGCTAGAGGATGGAAACTACCATGGAGAAAACAAACAAATAAGTGAACAAACAAGAAAGGGAATGGAAGTATCATTGGGGAAGGGGTTTACAATTTACAAGGGATGTTCAGAGGCAGCCTAGCTGTAAGGTGACATTGGAACAAAATGTGAAGGTGATAAGGGATAGGAAACAGAAATAATGCGAGGAGGAGTCTAGGAAGAGTGTTCCAGGTGGAGGGAATGACAAATGCAAAGACCCTGAGGTAAGAGGTGCAGGTCTATTTATGGAGTGGTGACTTGGACCGAATGGGGCAGTGGTAAGAGGTGATAGGGCGAGGCAGGTGATGGGGAGCTCTGGGAGGACATGAGTCATTCTGTTGAATTTGTCTTTTATTATGAATGAGATTGAAAGTTAGAGGAGGGTTCTGAGCCCAAGAAAGACATGACTCCAGTTATATCTTAACAGGGCTGCTTTGCAGGGAAAAGCCAGATGTCAGGAAGGAATTGCAATAATCAAGGCAAGTGGTTAGCGCCTAGGATTGGATCTGCCCATGTTCTTTGCAATGCACTCTCCTTCTACAGCTCATAGAAGAGCGCTTGGCAGATTGTAGGTGCTTGATAAACGCTTGCTAAAACCAGAGCGCAAGGAGGGCAGTGTAGTGTCATGTCTGAAGAGGGTGGGCATTACTGTGGGAGTTCAAGCCTCAGCCTTGCTGCTGTGAGGTGCCCTGCTATGTGTGACCTTCTATCTCCGTGCCTCAGGTTCCCGAACTGAAAATGGGAATGATGACAGTGTCAAGCTTGCAAGCTTTGTGTGAGGATTGCACATATGTCATGTGCTTAGAAGAGGCCCCGGCCCACAGTCAGTGGTCAATAAATACCAGCAATCACTGAGGCAAGAGCAGAGGCTTTATGTTCTGTGCATTTGTTGAAAAGCGAAGGGAAATGGTGAGAGGAAAATACTAGAAATATTTGTGCAGTATTTGGAAATGTGGGACATCCAGAGTATTTTTTTTGCTATGTTTTCATTCAAGCAATTGCAATTTTTGTCTACCATCATTTTTCTTTCCTGTTATGCCATCAGATTTTCTTTTTGGTGACATAAGTTGCAAATACGCTCATGGTCCAATCGGGTGGGAATGGGGATATGGGTTCTGTTCTCTGCCTCTGCTCCTCCATGTGGAACAGCCTGCTGTTTCTCCCTTTTGATCAGGCTTCATGGCAACCATAGAATAAAGTTTATTGCTAATGTTATTAGTTTCTAATCAGAGCCCACTGTGATTATTACCTAATAGTTATTGCTTTGCACTTCCAACCAGATGTCAAAAATAATAAGCCAATAAAACTGCTATTAATTTAGTCTGCATGACAATTTTAGGCCCTCAGAGCTTGAGATTCGGGGCCTCATAAAAGCAGGGCACAAATAATTTGAGTGCTCAAAAGTAATAACAAAAATGGTGAGAATATGAATTAATACGTTAAGTGTTTCTAATTTAAAAATGAAATGTGTGGCTATGAATACCAACATTTCTCATGTGCTTTTCTAGGCTGAATGGAGCCGTCCTCCCAGATTCCATCCTGCAGGGTTTGGGCAGCATGGCTGAGGGAGTTGGCTTTTTATAGGAAGAAGATATGGTGCTACCATAGATCTGTTTGGATCTCATGAGAGAAGAGGGCCAGGTCTGCAGGTGCCTGGAAGAGGGGTCTCCTGGAATCATGGAGAACTCAGTGAAACCTGTTGGTGCTGCTGCCAGGCTCTGGGATGTTCTGATGGGCCCCTGCCTGCCCTGACACACACCCCATTTTAGGGAACCATCCTCTTTCTACTCATGCCCTCTGTCATCTTGTGTACTGTGGGGTGTGGGAGGCTTGTGTTCAAACCCTAATTGCCTCTCTATCTGAGGGAATGATCTAGAGCATCATCTCTGAATCTGAGTTCCTGAGTCTCAGAAAACAGCAACGTTAATAGCACTTACCTCACAGGATTACAGTTGAGCGTTCAAAGAAACAACAGAGGCACCTGGGTGGCTCAGTCTGTTAGGCTCAGTCTGCCTTCAGCTTGCATCATGATCTCAGGGTCCTGGAATCAAGCCCCATATTGGGTTCTCTGCTCAGCAGGGAGCCTGCTTCTCCCTCTCCCTCTGCTCCTCTGTCAAATAGATAAACAAAATCTTAAAAAAAAAAAAAAAGAAAGAAACAACAGATAAAAGGAGCTTAGCGCAGTGCCTGGCACTGAGATTTGGAGCTGTTTGTTACAGCAGCTGGGCTTCCCTGACTCATACACATGGACGGGACCTTGCCAAGCAGGTGAGCAGAAGGAGGGCACTGCAGGCCGAGTGGGCAGCATGAGTGCAGGCGTGGAACAATGTGCTCTGGGAGCTGAAATCGGTCAGCATTCTAAGATGATCTGCGGGAAGGCTGGGGGCAGAGAAGGGTGGCTGCAGAAGGGATGGAAGGGTTGTGCTTGTCATTTAGGATTACACAGTAGGCAGCGGGGACAATTGGAGAGTGCTAAGCAAGAGCTCGGACCATCCTTTCACTTTAGGGATGCTGTTCTGGGGGCAGTCCTCCAGGGAGGGTGGCTGAGGGTGGCACAGGGACTTGTCCCAGGCTGATGGATAAGGAGGCTTGCCAGATGACCCAGGGGAGACAGCGTGGAAGCCTGGATCAGGAAAATGGCAGTAGAGGCACAGATGGAGCTGGCGAAGTAGCTGTTTAAGAGGGTGAATCTACAGGACTTGGCCATTGAGTTGAGCTGGAGGTGTGGGGAGGGAAACACCTACTGTTTGCTCTCCCTTTTATATCCTCTCCCCCCACTCCCCTTTCATAATGACACTGGCTGTCAGAGTGTGAAATTTGGTTCTTGTTTTCTGGGTGCTTTCTTGCTTGTCACAGAACATGCTGATCCATGCTGATACCTGAGCAAACACCACCTTGTCCGTCAACAAAATCACTCATGTCCTGGCCCGGCTCTGCTGTCACCGGGGTGCACCATGTGTGGATGGAGAGGGCATCCACATGCATGTTCTCTCACTTCTGCCTCCCTTGCTGGGACCCCCTCCATGCTTCGATTCTTCCATTAGTGGACCTGAGGTATTAGGCTTGTCACCCACTCTCTCACAGTTGGATGGTGGGCATTGAGTCGTTCCTTCAATTGAGTCTGTTAGTAAATTCATCACAAAACAAGAAAAGGGGAAATTATTTTAAATTGATTCGAGTAGAATTTTAACATGTTCAGCACAGGCAACTTTGTGCTCAGGTTTAACACTTGGTGTGTTAATTGAGTTGCCAGTTTGGCCAGATTATCCTGTTAAAGTAGAAATCAATATTAATATTTCCTCCTCACTGTTAACCGTCTTTCTAGAATCGGGATTTTTCTTCCCTTCTTCTCCCTCTATGACTTTGTTACCTTTGCGTTTCTAATTGTGTCTGGAATTGATGGAGTTTTTTGTTTTTTTTCCAAAAACACAGGCGGTTTGTGATGATGCTGCATTTCCCATCATGTCTGGGATCAGTGTTTGTAATAGATTTGCTTTTATGCCCGGCTCCTGAAGAGCATTCTCATTATCTGATAAGAGAAGCTGATCTCCAGTAGCCTTCTGAGGTAATGAATCCTTTTCATTTGTTTGCTCGCATGTCCAGGCTGGTGGGAGGTTGGGGGGAGCTTGTCTGACATACATCTTGGGGGAGAGCTTTACTGGCCACAGGCAAGGTCCCTATGCTGCCCACACCATCCACTCAGGACCACCGACCTGTGTTGTCAGCCCTCTCTTTCAGGGCCACGTGTTCATCATCTGACAAGGTATGTGTGCTCATCTGTGTCCCCTGGGATGTTCACTCATGTGTGTTCCCCCCTGCGTGGGGCACTGGGGTGCTTCAGTCTGCATGTATCACTGGTGCTTGTGCCAACAAGGACTCTCGTTCCTTTTCTCATGCTCCTTATTGAGTGTTGTCAGGGATTTTATTATTCCCTCTAGGAACGGCTCTCGATTGGTTAGATGTAAAGTCCTCAGCGTGCCATATAAGGTCCTCTGTAATCTATCCCTGCTTATCTCCTTGGCCTCATCTCTAGCCCCTATAACGGGGGCCCAAGTTGGAGTTATGCAGAGCTGCTCATAATTTCCTGAAGACACCTTGCAGAGCTGCCTTGCAGTGCTGTTCCACCTCCCCAGAAAGCCCTTCCCCTCTAGCCAGCCCTCCAGGCTGAATCTGAATAGCCCTTCTCCTCAGAAATGCCCCCTGCCTTGCAGAGGACTTGCTTCGTTTCTCCCTTTAGAGCCCTTGTTTGTCTTTCCCTCCTCCCCCACCAGACACAGAGTTCCCTGGGAGTTAGGGCTCTGCCTTGCCCATCTCTATTGCTCCCACCTAGCATGCAGCCTGGTGTGGAGACGCGCTCCATCACGGCTGGCTGCGGGACATCTTTTCATGTGTATTATGGTAACCGGCCCCTATGGTAAGTACTTCCGGTGCCTCACTTCACTCCATCCGCAGCACACCTCTGTGAAGTAGGTGCTGTTCTTTACCTCTGTTCCACAGATGAGTCATTCGAGGTGCAGAAAGGTGAAGACACCTGTCTAAGGTTGCTCAGCTTGTAAGCGGAGGAGACAGGAACCAACTGCTGGTCTCTCGTGCTTCAAACCCTACGGACTGAGCCACATTGATACATGGCTCTTTCTGTGCTCTCCGTTGCTCCTGCCCCTGCTTCGTGACAGGCTTACATTCTCCCCCGTGACCTTCCTGCCTCTCTCAGAGGATAGACAGTGCTGTAAGAGAAGGCGGTGGTGTTTGTAAAGTCTAAAAATGGAGCTTAAGTGTGCTGCACGCAGGCTGTTCTCTGCCACCCTCCCCACTCCCGTTCTGTATACTCTCTGGCTCTTTCTGCCCTGCTCTGTGTCCCAGGAGCTCAGCTCTAGGGGCTCTTCCCCTGTTCTCTGACTTCCCACACAGTTGGCCAACGGAGGCACTGGGATGGGGGGACAGGGGGCAAGGTGGCTCTTTGCCCTGCTCCCTCCCTGTGTCCTCCCAGAGCAGTGGTTGTCAAACTCTTTCTGTAAAGTGCCAGATGGTAAATATTTTAAGCTTTGTGGCCCAAGAGACAAAATTAAGGATGTGATTTAGATACTTATATAACCATTTGAAATGTAACCATTTGAAAATGTAAAATCGTTCTGAGCTCATGAGCTATAACAAAGCAGGCAGCAGGCCAGATTTGGCCCATTGGCCGCAGTTTGCCAACTGATGGTCTGGACGCTAGAGCCAAGGTTCATCTGGAGGGCTGTTCCAACGCAGATCACAGACCCCCACCCTCAGATGTTCTGATCGTGTGGATCTGCAGTGGAGACGGAGGGCTTGCCTATCTAACAAGTTTCCAGCTGGTGTTGATGCTGCTGGCCTGGCTCCCGCCATCCAGGAACCATCAGTGTAGGGAGGGCACCTGCCAAGTGTTCCCTTGGGCTCAGGGACTCCGTTCTCTCCCTTTGCTGCTTTAGGCCTGAGTGCTTCCCCATCCTTCGTTGGTCCCTTAATGCTGCCTAACTCTCTGCAAATTGTCCTTCCCTCCGGCTCTCTTCAGTTAAGCCCTTTGCGCGTGCCGCCTTTGTTTGTTGGAATCTTACGGATACTACAAGCATTTTCGTTTTGCAGAAATGGTCTGGGAACAGTGTGCCTGTGTACTTTTCACGGATAACTCTTGGAGGAGAATGTTGCATCACTGAATTATTCTTGTATTGACTGCCTCAACATTACTTAGGGGTCTCCTCTGTGTGTGGTTCTGCAGGAGCTGGGACCAGGTTACATGACAAATAGGATAGGGCTGAGTCCGTGTTATGGAACAGGCTTCTGTAGAGTGCTATTGGGTGTGTGAAGGCCGCCCAGCTCGGTGGGAGTGGCTCAGAGTGGGCTCTCCAGAGGAGGTGACATTTGAGATGAGTTCAAAGAAAAAGCAGGCATTGGCTCACCGGGAACTGAAAAAGGGTCTTGGGAAGTGGAGCGTGCAGAGCACCCATGTGTGGAGGTATTTAGGGAGCCGTGGGACTTTGGTTTGGCCTAAGAATGATTGTGTGTGTGTGTGTGTGTGTGCACGTGCATGTGTGCACAAGGAGGGGCAGAGTCTGAGAGTGGCCAATACAGCTAGAACAGTGAATAGAGGCAAATCACAAGGCCTTCACTGCATCCCGGGTAAACATGAGGACACTGGGGATTTTTATCAGGGAATGACATAGTGAGATTTCCAAGTAGGAAGATCACCTTAGTGGTGATTGCGTGAATGGAGAGGCTTGGTGGCGGGGAAGGATGGGTCCCTAGCAGGCTGCTGGGCTGGATCCCCGCCGATCCGGGTTGGGACTGGCTGAGCCTGGAGGTGGTGTTGGCAAATGAGCTTTAGGATAATCTCAAATCAGTTTCTGCCATTGGGCATGGGCCCCCCGGTGGGTCTGTAAGAAGCCAATGCCTAGCCTAATCGAAGGCTTCACCCCCTTCCTCTGGGAGGTGATATTCTTGCTCTGCCAGAGGCTGAACCCCATGACTCCACTCAATGGCTTCATTTCACAAATTAAAAATATCAACTATGTGAATCATTTCAAAGAAACTACAGTGTAAGGAAACCATTGCAGCTCAAAGTCTGTGTTTCCTGTGAAGCATGCGCTTTCTGAAACATTTACCCAACACCTCAGAGAGCTCCCACCAACACATCTACCTTTTTGGAAAGGTCAGACTTTTTAAAGGTTAATTGTTACCCTTAAGAAAAACGTAAAAACAAACTGCACGGCTGCATATTTAATAAGTGTTGGGTATAGCATTTCCCAGAAGCACAATTCCTGATGATTTGATTTAAACAAATACAGCCGGGTCTGGAAATAAAGCGCCATTGGCAACTTCGGACTTGGAGAAAGCGTGCATGCTGTCTGTGGTTTAAGGAGTATCATTATACTTCTGAAATGTCCTCTGGCCAAAGAACCCCAGCCGGCCAGGAATGTGAGCAGTGCTAAATCCTTGGATCTGTGTGTGTGGACTATGGTGGCTGAACAGCGGAGCTCAGAGAGGCCTCAAGATTTCACTCCTGGCCCTCTTGTCAGACCTCTTTCTCCCTTAGCAATATCCTCCCCTCCCAGGTTGACCAGCAACCTCTCTGAGGGGGGCTGCTCCATCTGTCTCCTTCCCTCTCCCTCCTTGTGGTCTGCTGGAAAGCTCTCCCTGAGCGCCCTGCAGGTGCCTCTAGCCATGTGGCCAAACCAGACTGGTGTCTCTGTTTCCCTTTGGGCTGGCTCTGCCGTTCACCCCTCCCTATACAAGCTCTTCCCTCCTCCTCCTTGTACAGACTCTTCCCTCCTCCTCCCTGTGCTCACTGCTCCCAGCTTGAATCCACCAGTGGTTTTCTCAGGACTCATTGTTCTTTCAGGACCCTGTCCACCCAGTTGTCAAGTCCTATTGATGTCTTCCTCCTAGTCTGACTCAAGCTTGTCTCTTTTCGTTGCTGTGGCCACCCCTCTGGTCAGAACCTCTCTCCTCGATTACCACCATAACTTCCCACCTGTCTTTGTTGCGGGGCATCCGTGTTGCCCACTGACACAGACAAATTTTCCTGAAGATCCCCTGTGATTCTGTAAATCCCTTGATCAAAATTCTTGCTGTTTTCTTTTTACCTCTGAAATGGAACTCAGAATTTCAGTATTCACTACCTTTGTCCTAATCTCTTAACTCTCCACCCTCCCCCACCAATTTAAATTGTAAGAACACTCAAGAGCTCTCCCCTCCTAGGCAATTGGTTAAGTGTACAATATGGTATTAACTAGAGGCGCCTTGTGGTACAGATCTGTGGAACTTATTCATCTTATATAACTTTTCCATGTCAAAGTGAATGGTCTCTATTCCCCAGACTCACAGCTCACCTTTCTCCCCTGTGCCTTTCCTGTTGCCCTTCATGCCTGGAGGCCTGGAATGCCCTCTATGCTCCCCTCCTTCAGGGGTCCGCTGGGGTGCCCCATCTGCTCACCCCCTTTCCTGGTCACTCCATGTGTGTTCTTTTGGTGTCATTTCTCACAGGTTGCTGGGTCTTATGGCTATTTTGTCCATGGGTTGTTCATCCTGTTGGAATGTAACTTATTTACCTTGTAGCCTCACAGGCAAACTTTCTGAAGATTTCTTTAAAAATCTGTAGAATAAGGATAGCCATTCTTTCAAAATAGATGTTTGGGAAATATTAAATGACTTAAGTATATAAGTTCCTAACAGAATGTCTGGGATACTGTGGTAAACACATAATTATTGTCCATAGTAGGTACAGTCATTTTCAAAGGAAGGAAGGAAGGAAGGAAGGAAGAAGGAAGGAAGGAAGGAAGGAAAGGAAGGAAGTGAAGGAAGTAAAGGAAGGAAGTGAAGGAAAGAAAAAGGGAAGGAAGGAAGAGAAGGAAGGAAGGAGGCAGGAAAGGGAGGAAGGGGCAAAGTAAAGTTAACTGCTAGAACGTCCTTAACTGTATTTCCCTCTGCAGTCAGACCGTACCCTTCTTGCCCCTCTGGCATAGCATACTCCATCCCACCTCTGTGCCTTTATTTTTCCTGAAAGTACTGGCATGTGCTAAATCCCTTAAGTATTGAAGTAAGATTTAGGAGGGATATGTTTTCCCCTCCAGCTCCCTCATTGGGTTGGCCTCCTTGGAGGAAATCTCCGGGCTCTTCCGCCCTCTCACTTACAGTTGTGCTGGCTCAGTGATGCACATCAGGAGGAGAGGGAGACATAGGTATTTATTCCTGGTTTTTCTTGCTTGGTTGCCCAGGCCGGCTGTGTCCCTGAGTGAAGGCCACCCCACCTCATGTTGCCATCTTGTTCTCCAGGTCAGGTGACCACTCCTCCCCCCTCCCCTCAGCTGTTGCTCCTGGTTGTTACTCACTCCAGGGTGACTGTGTATTCCTCCATCTCTGCCCACAACTTAAATAATCTCTTTATTAAACTCCCCTAACATTTTCCAGAACTTCCTTCCAAGATGCTAATATTTTGACTGATACACTCCATGAATGCCCAGTGGGTCAAATCTCAGAAACATTGTGTCCAGCAAAAGAAGTCCCACACAAAAGAATGCATGTGAAGTTCAAGAACAGATAAAAATAATCCACAGTGATAAAAGTCAGAGCTGTGGTTGTTTGGTTTTGGGTTGGGGTTTGGCAGGAGGGAAGAAGCCCTGTGGAGAAGGAACAACATATGTCCCATATCCAGGCTGTGCGATGGCAAGATACTCATGGTCAGTGGTAGTTGTCAGGTAGCCTGGGGGTATCCAGCTGTCATGGATGCAGACAGAACTGCATGAACATTTGAAGGCAGCCGGATATGCACAGCTGGAACTCCCCGGCTAGATCTTCTACATCTACTCCACTCTCAGAGCCATATATGTCTACAGCCATATCCTTTGGGAGCTAAGATTGTGAAGGGACAGCTACACTAACTGACTCTTCTTCATTCTCTGACCTTCATTTCTGGAGTTCCCACAAGAATTCATCTTTTTGGTGCAATTTGTCCCAAGATGTCCATCAAGAGTTGAATGCAAAACAAATGGAGTGCTTCACAAAGTGTTAGGCACCATTTTGTATTTTCCTGAATCTATTCCATGTAGTTGGGCTCTGAAGAATGCTACGGGCAGTTGCCTGGGAGATCACACATGTGCCTGGAAGGGAATGGGTATGGTATTTCTCCACAGCCTCTAAGTTGTTCAGAAGATCCTTTCTGACCAGAACTGAGGAACCTAATATGACCTCTTCTGAGAATCCTGCCTGGTTGGGGGTTTAGCCTTTTGAATAAGCTTTAGTTTGGGGAATCTGAATGTGAGCTTCTAGATTTCTGTGAGGATTGTCTCCTGAAGGTAGCAGGTTCCCTGAAGGTAGCAGTCTACTATTTCCCCAAAGTCACAAGAATTGGGAGCCGTTGTCTCAGCCTTTTTTGTGGGCTCAGTTTCTCTAGTTGTGTCTCACAGTCAATCACTTTCTCGCCATCCTGCTCCAGTTGGGTCTGATCTTCCAAACTGCAGTCATGAGGGGTTGGTATATAGCTTACTGCAAGAGTCTGGAGAGGTTTTACACCTTGACGTCTTTTCTCCTTCCTATTGGTGCAAGTTCAGAAATGTGCCTTGTGGTCATGGTACCATCACATTGCTGCATGCCAGTGTGAGAGCTTTTGGATATTCTGCCCTGGAGACAGATTTATGACTTTTGACCTTGTGTAATTTCTAATTCTGAACCATGCATTTTTTTTTTTTTTCTATTAGTCACTGTTTCTCCACATCCGAGGCCTGCCTTCCTTAGGGCATTTCAGTGGCACATTCCCATTGCAGCTCAAAATCCTCCTCTTCAATTTGGCATTACCTTCCCACAGATGCCTTATCTAGGCTGACATCCATGTATCTGTGACCAGGGATTCCAGGCTTGCTTGAATTTATCCCTTGGCAGAAGACCAGGCTCTGGGGAAGTCTGTGCTGGCAGGAGAAGCAGAAAGCCCTTCTCAATTATCTCAAGCTGGGTGATCAAGGACTGACCTTTTTTAGGATTGAGCATCACTAGAAGCTGCATTAACCACCAGTTTCCAGGATTACCTCTGGTTGATCAGCTGATAAGTTTATTTCTTGTTCTTCATTACCCTGGCCAGGACACCAGTGCGTGCTCTGTATGCATTGCTCTCTACCTGCCTTGACATGGACATCACTCCTTCACATTGTCATGTTGATTTCAGGGTTCTGTCACTGATGTCATCTGACCCAAACATCAACATGGCCCATGCGGGACTGATCATCTTTCTCCCCTTACCTGTACATCCACTGGTTTGGCAGTCAGGATAAGGGTGCCCTTTGGCTCATCCCTAGGGTGGTCATTTCATCTTCATTCCATTGGGGTTCAGTTTCTCAGCTTTAAGATCCTAGGCTAGCACCCTAGGATCACTTAGGGCTGCTTTTCCTCCTGATATTTAGGTAAATAGGACTCAAATATTCAATTTCATGGACTGTGTGTGAGCTCAGAGCTTTCTGCACAATTCCTGTGAATTCTAAACTCAAGTCCCCAAGTTCCCCACAAGGACCTCTTTGCTGACTTGGGTGCAAATCTGGGCCCATTCATACTTTCCTTCCAAATTTGACTCAAACCAAGCTCATATTCTGCCACTTCTGTGTTCTGTTTGTTTTTGTTTTTGGTAGGAAATAAGCTGCTACAGGCCAGTCAGCTTTCTTTATTCTCCTTCCCTCAATTATGATGAATATAGTTTTCTCTCTTTCCTTAGCTAAGCATTTCAGAGTTGGACCTTGCAGTATTCACCAATATTATTCCAGGCTCAATTGCGGGCCATATTGCCAGCATGAAATAGGTCTGTGTTTGCAAACGAGGAGGTTGGCGATGATTATTTAACAGTATTTGGCTGAAGAGTTGTGATCTAAATGTAGATACATTGAGAAAAATGAGAGTTAAACCACTTATTTCCCCATTCAGATATGTTTCCACAAAAAGCACATTAGCCTTTTTTCTTACTCCTTGAGCTTACTTTTTATTAAAATAATTGCATTCCTATTATTAAGTATTCACTGGATCCATATTGTAAATAAGATTTATAATATGCCTTAAATAAATGATACATACTAAGTTACAATTGGTACTTGGCTTAGTTCAACTTCCCAGCTACTTTTAATCACCACTGAATGCAATTTTTAAACATAAGATGTTCATACCATTTTCTCTTCTTTTTTATTCACACATTTCAACATTTTTCCAGAGGCTTCAGAAATGTAATTCTTTTTTCCTTTTCTTTTCTTTCTTCCTCTTCTTCTTCTCCTCCTCTGCCTCTTTCTTCTTCTTCTGGTTTAGACTGATAACTTATTTACTTATGAGGTATAGTTGACACAGAAATATAATTCTTAACGCCCATACAATCTGTCATACTATCTGCATCTGCAAAAATCAAAATTTTTATTTCATTTCTGACATCTACAAATGCATTTGCACAGAAACCTGCTTTTAGCCTAGGGCTTTAGGTCAGACTGCCTGGGTCTGACTGTGGACTTGGCTCGGCAGAGGCTCTGTGACTTCGGCTAGGTCTTCCTTGCCCCGCTGTTCTCATCCACACAGGTCTGATAACGGGAGTACCCATGCCAGAGGATTGCTGTGAGTACCAAATGTGAATTACATGAAAAGCCTTTGGGTCAGTGTCCAGCACAGAGTAAGCCCTTGATAAAAGTTGCCTCTTAGTCTTTTCTCATTCTTATTCTTAGTTTTTGCCAACATCTCCATTAGAAATTGCCATCTCGCTCCCCAGGCTGCCTGCATGTCTGCACAGGTTGTGCACTGCATATCCTTAATTCTCTTCATTCTTCACAGTTTACGGAGAATCCCTTGAAAATTCTCTACTCCTTGATTTAAGTGGCTTTCTGGGCAGAGTAAAATAAAGTAGTTTTGTGTGGGGGCCAGCTGGAGGCCTTGCATTAATTACAGGAGTAATAATAGTGCTCCCTAAGAAGGCAATTGTTGCTTTTGGAAATCTCAGGTGAACAGTGCTTTCTAGAATAAATATGCTTTGGTTGGGACGCCTGGGTGGCTCGGTTGTTAAGCGTCTGCCTTCGGCGCAGGTCATGATCTCAGGGTCCTGGGATCAAGCCCCGCATCGGGCTCCTTGCTCGGTGGGAAGCCTGCTTCTTCCCCTCCCACTCCCCCTGCTTGTGTTCCCTCTCTCGCTGTGTCTCTCTCTGTCAAATAAATAAATAAAATCTTAAAAAAAATAAAATAAAATACACTTTGTTCGACAACAAGCAATTTTATTTCTTCACAGGTAGATGCAAACCAAGAGTCAACTAAGAACTTAAGAAGTTGTATGAGGAGCTGTGTGGAATCGGAATGACTGCATTGTCTAGAAACCAACCTAGCTGACTTTCTGAATGAATTTGTCTTCACCTAATTTACTGTTAACCTGTACCCCTATAGCTAACTATATTGCTTACAAGTCCCAGTTAGACTACATGAAGTCTGCCAAGTTGAATTTCATTTCTCTGTCTCAATTTTTCACTCATCATTTCAAGAGAAACTTCACGGGGATGTAAAGTACTTTGAAATGTAAATACAACTATATATATTTTAATTTTTTATATATATATAATAAACCACAAAATACTATGCAAATATCTTATTAAAATTGTATGTTTTCAGGGCGCCTGGGTGGCTCAGTCATTAAGCGTCTGCCTTCGGCTCAGGTCATGATCCCAGGGTCCTGAGATCGAGCCCCGCATCGGGCTCCCTGCTCCGCGGGAAGCCTGCTTTTTCCTCTCCTACTCTCCCTGCTTGTGTTCCCTCTCTCCCTGTGTCTCTCTCTGTCAAATAAATAAATAAAATCTTAAAAAAAATTGTATGTTTTCTCTGAAAGAAGATAAAGGTCCAAAGATTGTTTTAATTCACATTTTTTAGGAAGACTATCTTTCAATTAAAATTAGGAATAGTGGTCTTTGTGAATGAGGAAAAGTCTATTTAGATGTTGGTTTCATTCACATGGTGAAGGACTCCAGTTCAGATCTCTGTATAATATAGTGCTATTTTTTTCTTTTTAGAAATGCCTTTAGTTTTCAAAGGTCATCTGTGTAAGCAGGTAAGACCAAGGTCATAGACCCTCCCTCACTGTGTGCTGATGAGGTTGTACTTTGGGTGAATTTTATTTTGGATCAGCAAAGACAAAGAGTATAATATGGTGGAAAGCACAGTGGATTTAAAATTAACAGACCTGCATTTGCCTTTGATTCTCCTGAGTAATCTCAGATAAATTAATGAATCTCTCCCTACTACCTTGCTTTTCTATCCTCTTGCTGATCCCTCTGAAATGTATTGCATGTCTTAATTGTTCAGACACCCACCTACTGAGTATCAGTGGACTCAAATACAACCATTTGTTGTTATCTCCATAAAAACAATAAACATAATCTTTTTAGCTAGCTAGATTGTTTTCTAGCACTTCCTTGGAATCGCAGAGATAAATTTTGGTTCAGATCTCAGAGATTATCAGATGTCTGGTTTTTTCTTTGCATATTAATTTAATACTAAGCTTTAATTAGAAAATATATGATATTTATTAAAGTAAAAATGTTCTTTCATGTCCTCATATTCTATTAAAGACTTAGGAAATTATATACTTCCAAAGGAAGAAAGATATATTTAAAAAGTACAAAACATATATGAAAAAAATTTGTTGCTGTTAGAAATGTGCTCCCCAAATTCATATGTGGAAGTTCTAACTGCTAGAATGTTATCTTACTTGGAAATAGGGTCATTGCAAATATAATTAGTTAAGATGAGGTTGTCCTAGAGTAGGGCGGGTTCCTAATGTGATATGACTGGTGTCCTTATAAAAAGGGGAAATTTGGACCCAGGCACACCCTGGGAGAATGTCCATGAAGACGAAGGCAGAGATCTAGGTGCTGCTTCTACAAACCAGGGAATGCCAAAGATTGCCAGCCAGCCCCTAGAAACTAGGAGAGAAGCCCCAAAAGGCTTTTAGGAGATTGTTGGTAGAAATATAATTGTTAAAGGTGCTTCTGGTGAGGCCTCAGGTGGAAAGGAGGAACATGTCTTTGGAAACTGGAGAAAAGGAAATCCTTGTTAAAACGTGGCAGAGGACTTGGCTGAATTGTGTTCTATTTTTGGAAAATAGAACCTGTAAGCAACAGACTTGGATATTTAGCTGAGGAGATTTCTAAGCCAAGTGTTGAAGGGGTAGCCTGATTTCGTCCTTTGATCATAGTAAAATGGAAGAAGAGAGAGATGAATTGGCTGGACAACCATCTGCTAAAGAGATTAGGCTTGTGGCTTGTGATCCCACCAACCATCTCAGCAGAATGCCACCAGCTTGGACTTGAAGGGGATAGACATGGGATGGAATGAAGGCAGCCTGCTGGACTTCTAGGATTCCACAGGCAAAAAAATGGGCTGACAGTGCTATTCAGCTGTGAACACATGAAAGAGAAGAATGACTGACCTCCCAAAGCAATTCAGAGGATGGCAAGGCTGCTGTGGCCCAAGCAGGGCTGCGGGGCTCAGGCCTTCAACCAGCTGTGGTGCCTGTGAGGCTGCCTGAGCCTTCTGCTTAGGGCTTGCTGAGTCAGTGTTGATATGGCAAGTCAGCACCAGGTCTGAACTCTGCTCTGCATCGAACTCCTCAGTTTGGAACCTGGATTCTGCTCTTGGTTCCCATGCGGTTGGCATCCTTGGTGGACTTGGGCCACTTCTTTTCATCCCTCTTTGCCCTCTTTTGTGTTTCTGTTTTCTGTTGTGCTGTCTCAAAGTGGTATTTGTCGTAAGAAGAGAATCACAGGGTAGGACATTGGTATAGACCCCTATCATAAGCCTGTTGTTCAAGCCCCACTGACAGCCTGGTGAGTTTGTGGTTCTCACTGGACTCATGTCCAGTGGGACAGAATTTTCTGTGACTAATGAAACTTGATGAGGTTCTCCTACCATCTCAATTTTTTGTCCTACGTGCTTGGTTTTGATCCATCAAGAGCGTTCCTTCATTTTTTTGCCTGCTGGGGTGCAGAGTGCCAAGTCTGTATTTGGAGGAGGATGACCATCAGGTTGGGGGCCTGAGACCAGAAATGTTCTACTGACCACTGCCAGCTTGAATGAGCATGTCTCAGTCACCTCCAGGAAAATCTGCTTCTTACATGTACTCTCATTTTGCTCCTAATTCTTGCGCCCATTTCTAAATGACATACCTTCACCGAGGGTAATTTGGGGCTTTGGTGGCCACTCTGGGTAAGATTTGACTGGAACGAAATTGTTCATATGACAGATACTTTAGGAAAGAAAAGGAATATAATTTCTTAGACCCAATGGTCACCATTTTTGACAGGTGTGCAGAACCCCCAAATGAAATTCTGATTCAAAACTTGCTTCCCTAAGAGTGTTTGACCAGAGCTAATGAGCTATTTGATTTTTGGCAACAATAGACTGGACTCATTTCCCTAGTAAATCCTCCTCTACCATGTCCTCGGTTGCTTTTCAATATCAGCTATCTCTTTCCCCTCATCCTCTGATCTCTCTCCTTCCTCATCTTTGTCAACTGCTCCCTTCTCTTGTCCAGACCCCCTACTTTTTTTGTGATGACTCTCCTAGACTCCAAAATGCCAACTGCCTCTTAAGATCCACTCCTTCAGGAGCCAGCTATTCAGGCAACTCTAGAACTTATATCTTGGGCCTGGACTGAATTAAAGATTTCCCTAAAAACACACACTATTCATGAAAGAATTCAGAATTATTTTGGGTACATATGATCCAGGGTTACCTGACCTCTATCAGCTTGTACACATGGTGGTCAGACCTCAGATGCTAAGTCCTGGCTGGCAAATGTTGGTTAGACTGGAAAGGGATCTATAGGATGCCTCTTTCTACAATAAACTTGAAGGTTAAAAAAAAGTTTAGAAAAGTTAAGTCTTCTAAAAGCCACATCTGAAGCATTTCCAATAGAAATTGATTGGACCATAATTTAATCATGAAAAGCAGAGAAAACATGCAACTATAGGAGATTTTCAGGAAAGACAAGAAAAGACTTTCTAACAATATTCAGGAGTTTTAAAGAAGGCACCAGTGTAACAGTGGCCATTTAACTTCATTTTGTCAATGAAATTAAATCTGAAATTGGAGAACTAATTCAAAAACAGAAAATAGAATGGGAAATAGCCCCTTTATTTGAACTACAATAACTGGAAGGCCATTTTGAAGGAGCTTTAGAATAAAAATGAAATAGGACCCCAAATAAACTTACGCCCTGTAGATCAAGTAGCTAGGTATCACACTTCCCAGTTGATCACCTTCTGACAAGGACACTTACAGATATTGTAAATAGAAGGCAACCTGGAAAAAAAGATGGTCTCATCTTGCCAAGTAAAAACAAGACAAAGAAAACTCCTTCAAGGGGGTGTCTGGGTGGCTCAGTTGTTAAACGTCTGTGTTGGGCTTGGGTCATGATCCCTGGGTCCTGGGATTGACTCCTGCATCAGGCTCCCCGCTCAGCGAGGAGCATGCTTCTCCCTCTGCCTCTGCTGCTCCCCTTGCTTGTGCTCTCTCTCTCTCTCTGTGAAATAAATAAATACATTTTTTTTTTTAAAAAAAGAAAACTCCTTCAAGTCAGATCAGTGAGCATGCTTCAAGGAAAGCAAAAGCATCCAACACCCTGCCTTACCCTAAAATACTCAATGGTGAATTAGCTATATAGATAGAGGGCCAACCTCACCAATTCCTGGTGGGTATGGTTGCTACTCTTTCTATGTTAAACTCTGACATCTTTGCTCAAACTCTTCCAGATAAACATGCCAAGAGGTGGTAGATGTTTCAGATAACACACAGCTTTTCCCAATCTCCCAGCTTTTATTGGTAACCTTTTGGCCCTTTGGCTGGAACATTCCTTACTTCTGTGATACCACCCTTGCACATTTAATAGGGAGAGACTTATTTTGCAAATGGAATTGTAATATGATATGCACAGTAGAGGAACTGTTTCTTGAGGTTCTAGTGGATTCTTCTACTTATAATCGGATGGTTTCTGCTCTGGATATACCTTTGCCTTCTCCATTATGTTTGATGTATACCCCAAGTCAAGATCTTGACCCCATACTTGAAATTCTATGGGCTTAAAAATTCCAATGAAGTATGAAAAAAAAAAATGAAGCAGAACCCATTAATTCAAAAGGATCCACCAAACTGTTAGATAAATTTCCCTAATATTCCTTAAAGCCAGAAGCAAAGGAAGAGCTCAAATCTCTAGTTAAAATGTTTCTATCCCTTGTAATACTCTGTACTAGCTTTTATGACTCTGGTCTTGCCAGGAAAGAAACCAAATTGGCAAGAATATTGATTTGTTCAAGACATCAAGGCTGTCAACAAAATTATCTCTTACTTTGTAGCAGTACCCAACCCAAATACCAATGATGTTCTTCAATTCTATCTGAAGCCACTTGCTTTACTACAGTATGACTTTGCTCTTTCTTTATTAGTGTGCCTTTAGACTAGGATAGCCAATACCTTTTTGCTTTCATTTGGGGAGGACAACAATACACCTAGACAGTCATGCCCCAGAGGGTCACTGTAGGCTCCTCCTCTTTTTCCCAGGTCCTTAATACTTTAATCTAAATTTTCCTTGTGATTTGCATCACTATTCATTGTTGCAACACCTGACTTTTGCCAATCTCCTGCCCCTGTAAGAAGAAGGGGAGCTTCACGATTTTCTTACCTCAGTTAGGGGATATTTTGTACCACACTCAGATTTATTAGAGATCCCCACTGAGAACTCAGACCTAACTCTACATGTTTATGGAACATTCCTCAAAGCTGAGACTAGAGAATATGCTATTACCAGTTTAAGCTGTCCTCTAGAATATAGTCCTTACCATAGGTAAAATCAACCCAGATGGCAAAATTTATTGCACTTACTAGAACTTGTCAACTAGCCAAAGAACAGAGTGCAAACATGCATATAGATATCGGTAATGCTTTCGGAGTAGTGCTTGACTTTGGAATGCTTTTGAAACAAAGAAGTGTTCTTTTTTTTTTTTTAAGATTTTATTTATTTGACAGAAAGAGACACAGCAAGAGAGGGAACACAAGCAGGGGGAGTGGGAGAGGGAGAAGCAGGCTTCCTGCAGAGCAGGGAGCCTGATGTGGGGCTCAATCCCAGGACCCTGGGATCATGACCCGAGCTGAAGGCAGACGCTTGACGACTGAGCCACCCAGGCGCCCCCAAAGAAGTGTTCTTATCTCTATTGGAATCCTTATCAGAAATGGGCAATGAGTTAGGGAACTTATAGATGCACTCCTACATCCAATAGAGGTGGCTACTATAAAGGTCAAGGCCCATGAAAAGAAAGATAATATGGATGCTAAAGGAAATACTCTAGCACATCATTATGACAAATAAGCAGTCTTAACCAAGGTTATGATCTTAATTAAACCCTCAAAGGATTTAACCATGTCATTATAAAATATCAGTGACTACCCCTGATTTTGAAAAGGAAGAATGGAAAAAAAATCTGGTTGCACCCTTCACTCTATTTCTGGCACCACCAAGGTGGCCACTTGGTGGTACCAGATTATTTCAAATAGATATTAGCTAAATTTCTCTATGAACTACTCATTAGAGTACAAATTGGTTACCATCTTAAATCAACATTTGCGGGGAAACTTTCAAAGAATGGGTGGTTATTTTGAGGTCATATGTCACCTGTCAAGAACATAATCCTGAAAAAACTATAAAGAGGCATAGCCAGAAGACAAAGCCTCAGGGACCCTTTTGAACACCTTCAGATAGATTTTATCCAATTTCTAGCCTCCATGGGATTTTAATATGTTTTAGTTATTGTATGTCTATTTTTGGGATGGGTTGAAGCACTTGTCAAAAACAGTAGTACAGTAGTAAAACACTTGCTTGATTCTCTGTTTCCAATCCGGACATACCAACTTTTATATCATGTTACCGAAGCACATACTTCATGGGAACCTTTATAGAAAAACTCTGTAAGGTATTACCTATTACTCAAGAGCTACATTACTTTTACCACGCATGATCTGGAATGATCCAAAGAACCAAAGTATTCTTACTTTAAAATTAACAAAATTTTCAGAAACCCTATAGCTCCTTTGGCCAAAGCTATTCTGAAATAGCCCTTATGGCCATTAAGTTTATTCCCTCTAAAACACATTAATTATGTCCCTATTAATTGGTAAGTTGAAGTCCGATGAATTTAAGATTTTACTTCCAATACAAGAGTCTGCCATGCTGCATGCAGACCTAGTAAAATATTGCGAGTAACTCATGTACTATACCCAGACTATCACCAGCAGATTAACTCAACATCCCACAATATCATCCTGAACAGCTTCTTCATGAGACTTCAACCGTGAGATTTCGTGTATTAGAAGAGACATCAGAGAAAAACTGTTCTTGAATCATTTCGGAAGGGATCATATGTTCTGTAAACAACAAACACTCCAGGGAGTCAAGTTTTGGGTTCACATTTCACAGCCAAAGAAGCAATTCAGAGGAGCACACAATTGGAAGGTACTCCAAAAGGGGACCTCAAACTGGATTCTTAGAAATCTAGTAAGAGCTGGTCTTCAAGCAGGAGGGGAAGAATGAAGGGGGGGAAATCGGAGGGGGAGAAGAACCATGAGAGACGATGGACTCTGAAAAACAAACTGAGGGTTCTAGAGGGGAGGGGGTTGGGAGGATGGGTTAGCCTGGTGATGGGTATTGAGGAGGGCACGTTCTGCATGGAGCACTGGGTGTTATGCACAAACAATGAATCATGGAACACTATATCTAAAACTA
>NW_022589704.1:102743492-102755058 GCF_004348235.1 Phoca vitulina
AAAAAAAAAAAAAAAAAAAAAAAAAAAAAAAAAAAAGAGCTGGTCTTCAGAAGTATACAATTGACCCGAGACCTTTGGAACAAGTATATGCCTTCAGACAGTGGAAGCTCTGCCCAAGAATGTGGACAAAGACCTCTGGTCTAATTCTTGTTTTGTTTTCATCTGTTCATTTAGCCTCATTCTTAATTTCTCTAGACCCCTGGTTGTTGTCAATCCATATTGGATCTTTTCACGGCTTCTTTTGTCTTTGTTATAACTTAAGTATGAACCTACTCATGTTCTAACACCATTCTTAGATTATCCCAAACAATACCCACTGCCTTCACCCTACTGACTGCTGGATATGCCATCCATCAGCAACCCCCCATGACACAAACCTCTGGGCCATTCTGGTTTCATCCAATGAGACAGTCATAGACAATGGCATTGCCACTTGCACCATAGACAACTGACCCTAAACAGGTCACCTTAATTACACCTTAACACCTTGACTTTGCTCGTGTTTCTCTCTCCCAGAAAAAGAACTATTTATTACACTCTGTTGATCAGACCCTAGGAAAGTCTAAATTTGAATTCAACAAACATTGTAGGGTGATAAGCCAAATAGACTCTAATAGAGATCCAAATGTAACCCACCTAGTGTAAAGCCTTGGTTTCAATCTCATATCACAAACAGCTGCTTTTTTCCTGATCTCCATGTGCCCCTACAGGTATTATTTCCTTTACAGCCGGGATGCCTTGTTCTGTTTGCCTTTAACACCTCATGTACTTTAAAAATAGTATTATGAGACTTGTTCATACACAGAGGCCCTATTTCTATAAATCACGAAGGCTGGAAATTCTGACTCTCATGTGGGCTCCAAAACAAAGCCACCCTTGATTGTTCAGGCACTCTACTGGGAGGAATTATTGACCCATTGTTTATGTGACTAATCAGAGCAGTGTTACCAATGGGCACTAGCTCTTGTGCAGGTTATTAATGATACCACCTCTGCCCTCGCTGGAATACAATTTGGTCTCAACTCATTGGCATGAGGAGTAATGGACATTGCTCTAGATGTTTTCATTGGTTAGTTATGGTGGAGTTTGGGCCATTGCTAATACTTTTTGCTGAGCTCAGGTCAATAATACAGACAGGGTGGAGCAGCTTTTACATTGCCTTAGGGAAAAAGCTACTTGATTCTGTTAAGGTTGATCCTCATGGCCTATATGGGATTTGTTCTTGGCTTGCGCTGGGATTTCCAGGTCTGAAGCATTTTACAGGGACTATAAACTGTTCTTGTTTTTGTCAGGATGCTGGTCTGTCGGCATTCTACCCAGAGTCTTAAATGCTTCTCCGCAGCTGTTCTCTTATTGCCAAGATGCTACAATAATAAAAAGATTAAGAAGATCCCACAATGCAGTTGACCATGGAGAAAACTCTACAGTCCAGAAATGGTGACAATCTGGACCCCTAGCCTTCTCTGTATTGGTTGGTTGACCAAAAGGTGGGGCTGAGAGACTGAATAGACCAACGGACAGTGGCCAGACCATCTATGACAACAGAATTCTGACTCACACCAGCAGCAACCAGTCCAGGGAGCCAAACCAGAACCTCTTCAGTGACTGTCCCAGAATAGTCAGCTTGAACAATGACAGTTTCCCTAATTTTTGTTCCCACCCCCGACCTGTTTCTGGTTCAGGACCAGCCAGAGAAAGCCAGATATGCTTCTCAAACCAATTCAGTCAGATGCCTCACCTCTAGTTAGCCCACCCCTACCTACTACCCTGGGGCAATACCCTCCTGGCAGGGCATCCCTGAAGCCTTGCTTTTCTTCCCTGTGCAGCTCTCCTGCTCCCCTGCCTGCCTTTGAGTCTCCGCCAAGCTCACGGTGGTGGCTGACTCGCTGGCCACAGCAAGTGCCGAATAAACAGGCTGTTTGTTCTCACTTGCGGAGTCTATTTATTTCCACACTTGCCAGCAATAAAGAATAAAGGGCAATCTCCCTAATTAAGAATAATGTGCATATGGGTATGGGGGAGGAGGGAAGTCTGGGTAGGAGAGGGAAGAAAAGGGCAGTCTGATTTAGTACAAGGATGAAATAGAGAATATTTTCCGAGTTGCAATTTTCTTTACTTCCAGATAATAACCTTTTCCTAGTCATCATCTTGCACACGGGGGACAACTAATACATGTTTGTCAGATGAATGGGTGGATGGAAGCTTGTTCTCCCCCTCCTGCATCCTCCACAGTAACTCTCGGAGCTCCTATTGTCTGCAGGATATTATTGAGCTGGACAGCTGGCCCTGGACAGAACCGCACAAGCTGGTTTCATGCTCATCCTTCTGATCTTTCTTTTGGTGCTAAGGTTAGGTTCTATTGTTCTAGGATCCGTAAGTTCAAAAAGGTTGCTATTTAATATTAGATTCCTGAGGCACCTAGGTGGCTCAGTTGGTTAAGCCTCTGCCTTCGGCTAGGGTTGTGATCTCGGGGTCCCAAGATCGGCTAGGGTTGTGATCTCGGGGTCCTAGGATGGAGCCCCAGGTTGGGCTCCCTGCTCAGCAGTGGAGGTCTGCTTCTCCCTCTCCCTCTGCCTCCTCCCCCCTGCTCATGGTCTGTCTCTGTCTCTCTCTCTCAAATAAATAAATAAAATTAAAAAATATATTAGATTCCTTTAATTCAAGAGAAAGACCTTGTATGTTTTCAAGGGCAGCAATGATTTAGGAGTATTTTATTCTGAAGAAATTATGCAAGGGGTATTTTTAAATTGTTGAAGTCCTAGGATTGTGGTTTTATAGGATGCATGATTTATTCCTGCAGCAAATGATTATAAGCATTTAAGCAAGTTTCAGTAGATTAAGCTAAAGTAAAACACTTGTGAAAGGTATGACTTTATATTAAAATCTCCATGGAGACAGTGCATCTGGTTGGACTAAGTGAGTCATGGTTCCGGGTAGGCATGATGTACACAAGTTCACCCTGCACTTGCTCTAGTCTTCTGCTCCCCCTGGTATTCTCCTTCTAATCATTCCTCCCTTATTTTTTTTTCTTGCGACAGTTTACTCACCAACTGTAAACACGCTTTTTTTTTTTTTTTAAATAAATGGGGACACCTGCCTCAACTTTCCTGACTTTGGTTGCCTTCTGCAGCTAACTTTCCTGACGCTCTGCATCTCTCTTTCCTATCTCTTACCCTGGGTGCTATTTTATACTCATTTTATGATCATTTGATCAGTAAGCTAGGAGAACCGTGTGTGTGTGTGTGTGTGTGTGTGTGTGTGTGTGTGTTTTAAGATTTTATTTATTTATTTGAGAGAGAATGAGAGCACAAGCAGGAGACAGAGGAAGAGGGAGAAGCAGACTCCCCACTGAGCAGGGAGCAGGACGTGGGGCTATCCAAGGACTCTGGGATCGTGACTTGAGCTGAAGGCAGATGCTTAACCGACTAAGCCACCCAGGTGCCCTGGAACTATGTCTGTTTTGCTCATGCTTGGCTCAGTAAATACTTACGGAATTAGTGGAACAGAAGCATCAAAATCATCTAATTACCTGTTTTCATATCTTTTTCCTCAATAGGCAAAGCTGCTTTCTGAGAACCCAGTGGTGAGCTGTTTCATCACGCTGCACTTTGGACACGTAATAAATGCCTGTTGTTGAAAGAAACTGGTTCTGTCTATCCAGTGTCATTAGACCATCCCTGGGGGAAGCCTGAACCAAATATAGTACCAACGTGCCTGACCGAGGAGAAGCCAATAATAAATTACAAAGGAAAGATGTGGCCACATCAGGGAAACCTGCTCTATTTCTTGCAGAAAATTCGTGATCAAATCAAGGGTTAATTTACCTTGAGTGGCACTGGCTTTATTGTCCTTTTGGTTTCTAGGCTGTTTGATAATTGGGTTAGTAAGTTGGTGAAGGAACTAGGAAATTTTTATTAGAATGTCATGGAAAACTTGGTCTGAGAATCAGACCTGGCTTCTTCTTTCTATTGTGTCTTTGGCTAATGATGGGCAAAAATATTGTACTCTCCGTGCTGCAATTTTCTCAGCTTAAATGAAGATTCAGGAAGAAACATCTCTTAAATTTTTAACCTCAAAATCCTCTGTGCCTTGTAAAATAAGACAGGGTGTTAAGTTTGAATTTTCATTGATTTTATTTATTTCAGCCACACATTTTGGCAAGTTTTGTTTCATATAACATTCATATAACAGAATAAGGTTCTCTCTCTATTTTCATACCCACCTGGTCTTTCCAGGCTGTCTTCACGATGATTTCTTACTCCTCATGAACATATATGTCAATTAATTGTGCTCTGGCCCAGTTCTCTAATTATCTATGTATGGTGCATTTTATGTGTGTAGTAAAAATTCTTTTTTCTGACCCATTATGGAGACATGGTGCAGTGCATGGGCTCGTACGTCAGACACAACTGGGTTCCAGTCCCAGATCTGGCACTCAGTAGCTGTGTTATGATGACAATCTATGCTACTGGCTTTAATTCCCATTCCTTCCCCTAATAAAGGATGATGGGGATGATATCTGTACCATGTTGTAGTGTTTGTAAGGAGATGCAATACTGCGGAGCCTCCAGGAGTGGCTGTGATTGAGTTCCCAATGTGTTCCCAGGGCTGTAGTTCACAGTAGGCTCTCAGGCGATGGGCTCTTCACCTTCTACTGTATTCAGGAAGCTTCTTGAATCAAGCAACTCTTTCCTCTTTGTAACTGCTACCTCCCTATAACCAGAAATTGTCAGAGTAGGAGCTTAATATTGGTTGATGTGAAAGACAGCTTAATACCTAGAAGGAATATAGAGTTGAAGAATGTTTTCTTCAGGTCAGGGAATTAGAAGGGGGATCAAACCAATAAAATGTAAATGTCATGGGGAACAAGGGAGACAGGAGACTTCCCATGAAGGGTGAGGTACAACAGTGGCTGAGCTCTCAGGGTAGACTGAAAAACAATTCTCCCATTAAAATGTTTCTCCTCTGGTTCATCTCGGCAAGGTGGCAGAACTGTAAAACTGTTGTGCATTATTTCCCGGTAAATCATGATGGAAATGCTATGAGTTTGTGCAGGAGAACTTAAAGGATTCATCGTGGTTTATTCCATTACAATAAACACCAAAGAAAGTAATAACGGTATGCCATTTATTATGTAGTATCGTCAACCTTTTTATATGTTAGAAAGGATCTCTACAGGCTTGCTAATGGTATATAGGCCATAAAACCTTTACACAATAATGTTTAACTGTATCTGAAATAGTGCAATCTTCTGGTGGTTGCATAACTGGTCTGGTTCTAAAATCTTTTCTAGGAGAATAGCAGAGGTGCAACCAAAGGCCTCTGGGAATTTTTTTTTTTCAGAACAGATGACCATTGATTGACAAATACTTATTGCTTGTGTATGATTTCCAAGGCTTTGTCCTGGTCATGTATGATAGCATGTGTCTATGAGCAGTCATGATTACAGCAGGTACTTCAAATTAACAAGTCAAACAAAAAGTAAAATTGAGGCTTAAGGGATGCAGACTCCCAAAATCTGAACTGGACTTCCTTGTTAGGCTTTATTCTCTTTTGCTTTAACTGGATCTCTAATCAAATGTTCTTTTCACTTAACTTCTAGAAAACAAGTATCAATGCATTGAGAACGAACAGATAGGAACTGTTAAAATATTTCCAATAGCGAATCTGAAATGAACAATGTTTTGTTCCGTGGAAGTGCCTGCCACTGGTTTTCTCCCCCACTTCTCCTCCTCCCCACACCCTGGTTTCATGCTTCCTCCTTCTCTCCTCTTCTTTGTCTTCATCCTTATCTTTCTCCAAGCTTGAGAAATCCTTTCTCCTCATCAAATGAATGGCTATATCGTAAAACACAGCAGTCCTTCGGCAGAAAGGATTTGCAGGATGTCACAAGGTCCAAGCCCATAGTTTCAGATTCAATCACCCTGAAAAACCCATAGATGATTGTTGATCTGGTTCTTATACCTGACTGCCTCATTCTCAGCTGAAGTGGTAATAAGGAACGGTAAATTTCTATAGGGGAGAATGTCTCCAAAAATTACCTTGCTTTATATAGGAGGGTCTATTCCTAGAATTCCAGAGAAAGGTTCAGGGCCAACTACCCATGGATATATGAGGCAAACGGCACATAGAACAGTCTCATGATGCCATAGGTTAGGGTGTAATACATGGAGTGATTTATCTCATTATAAACCAAGATTTACCCTTTGTCTGTACTTCTTCCCAACTGACTGAATACTGATCAGTGGGAAAAATCGAATGTTTTCTCCCATTTTAGCAGAGCGCTGCAATGTAGACTATGATTCAGAGTGATTAGTTTCCATGTAAAAATGAAACATGTCCTACTAATCCCATGCCTACCAAATACATTAAACTTTTCCTGTATCAAATGAAAAATTCTCTTGTGAGTAATGAACAAGAATTTACAAAGAACTTGGCTGAGGCTATGGACAAAGAAAGACCCTAAATACGGAGCTGAAGGTTTCCTTTTGGCCTGTGATCTCTTGCAGTGATCAATCAAAATGAGTCCAACCGGAACCTAGAAGAGTTGAAATGGATCATTTAAATCAGGAGGATGGTAGAGTAGTGGTGAACGTCTAGAGGGTTTTAAGCACCGGAAACAGGAATCCCTTCTGCTGTGCGATGGCAGAACAATCTGTTATTTCTGTAAACGCATTGCTCAGCTCCATCGGAATAGAAGGACGTTGTCTGAAGATGGGTCAAGGTTATTCCAATTAGAGGAATTCCAGAAGGTGGTTTCTGTTGCAGGTGTTGCAGGGAAATTTCTGGTGACCCAATCCAGTGTGGCCTGGGTCCCTGCCAGTCCCACTACTTTGGTAGGACTCACAGGTGCCAGAGATGGAACCGCAGCAAAGGCAGCCCTGAAATTAACATTGACCTTCTTTTTTAAAAAGGCATAACTGAGTGTTAATGTCCATATAAGTATTCTTTTTTTTTTTTTCAGATGATAGGTCTATTTTATAACTTAAAAAGAATGTGTTATATTCCTGTGATACTAGACTTCTGTAATGGAGAATGACAGATTGGTCAGGGGAAAGGGAGATCCTCATTTTCCAAGGGAGGAATGCATGGGCAGTCAAATGAGCTCAGGCTTTGAAGCTGGCAGGGCAAGCTGAAAGCCTCACTGTCTCTGGGAGGAGAGGCAAATCACTTACCCTCTCTGAGTGGCAGTGTCCCTATCTGTTAAGGGAGCATGATAAACCCTGCCAGTAGAGATAATGTAGCAGCGCGTGGGACATAGTAGACGGTCAATACATTTCAGCTATCATAATTAAGAAAATGTTTGTCTGGTAAATGCAGAATGTCAATTAAATCCCAGGGGAAAGTTAGAACTACATAAGACACCTCTGTGACACTGTTTACGTGCAATTGATTTGACCGTGTAAATAATACTTACCAATAAATAGAGCCTTTTCCCCCAACAAATAACTTCCTAAGGCAAAGCTTAACCAGACTCCATCAGCGTGTATTTGAAAATATTTTGTAATTCTGAGCACTCTTACACGTGATTAGGACAGAGAGGTGGTGGAGTGCTGTGCTCAGCTGCCTGGATTTAAATTCCACCTCTGCGTACAGTATAACAGAACATACTCAGAGTAGAGCAGAGGCTGCGAGGACCTAGCTCCCCGATCTGGACCAAAGTTCTTCATCTGAGAAATGAGGAGAATCGTAGTACCCATTTCGAAGATGGCAATTAGGATTAAACACAAACCATGCAGAGCATGTAAAGCGAGAAAGTGCTCAACATATGCTTATTATTTTAAGTGTTTGTAGTTTGAGTCAGATTTGGGCAATACAAAACTTAGAAGAGTCTACCCTGATAATGTAGCGCCATCTTGTGTCTTGGGGGTATTTCAGGAGGTAACTGGTCAACAAAAGAGATGGACAGCTATTAAATTTAACCCTTTCTAAGTGTCAGAGGTGATTGAGACTTTTTTCCTCCACATTCCATGTCTTTAACATTAGATACGATATTTTGGATGCCTTATCAGATAATGAATATAAAGACTGGTTTGGCAATGGTTGGGATCTAGGAACTGATTGATTAGAAGCATGAGACCTTTAGAAGCATACTGTTAGAAGCATAATACCTAAAAACTTTATACCCATAAAACGATTAGAAGAATAATACCTAAAAACTTATTGGCTTCCTGTCAAAGGGGGCACTTAAATGAGCCAAGGCTGAGGTCCGAGATGGACTCTTCATGCAGAGAACAGATGGGAAACAATAAGGTCAAAGACGTTGAATGTCTTGCTAGCATTCTTGACTTCTATTATTCTGCCAGAATTGTCGGTCGCTCATGCATACAAGTCAACACCCCCTTGAGAGTTCAGACAGGATGTGTTCTCATTAAAATTAAAGATAAAAAGATTAGTACTCACTGGAGGAGACGTTTTGTGGATATCTTCAATTAAATCTCCATAGTTTATAACTGTATTTAATTTCCTCACACAGAACCTAGTAAAGAGCTACAATACCTTCGAGGACCACAAACATTTCATGACAAAAGGAGCCCATGAGATAAATAAAAAATGGGAAAACCTACAGAATAGACAGAAACTTCACTAACATCTTTAATTTTTTTAAAAATTGGCTCTGTGCCCATGTTTTAATCTAGAATTTTCAGTAACTCCCTGAGAAACTTGAGAATTCTATAAGAGCAAAAATATTGAAGAAGAGAGACATTTCACATAAAGGTAAAGATGCACGATGGCCTGTTTGGTACCGTGAGTCTTTGATTCCACCTACCACTGCCACCAGATGTGTTCTGTGTATTCCCGACCTTGACCTTTGTCTGTAATTCTTTTATCTCAGCTGTAGGTGTATTCTACAGCTCTGTATCTTCCATCAAACCTTTTTCTAGCCATTCACCAGAAAAATACTGGCTCCCAGACAATTTTTAGGCTTCAGTCCTCTTGTTTTTCAGGTTAGACTCATGTACCTTAAATTTAACTGTTTTTTGCACCTGCACGTGCTCTCTGCTCTACAGGCTCAGCTGATACTAAAGGGGTGTATGTAGCTTGCAAGGATTTTTCATTCTGGAGTGGTAAATGCAGATTTATATAGATATATAAAACTGAACTTTCTTCTGTGTCAATGATGGAAAAGATAACTTGATTTTTTCCCCCATAATGGGATTTATCCTGATAACTTTCAAACCGAAGACCATACCCACAAAATTTGTAATGCGTATTCATGACTTCCAAAAAAAAAAAAAAAAGCTATTAATGGACACCGCATACTCTTTTCTATTGTATTCGCCTCCCTTTTTACTTTATTTTCAAAACTCCTTATGGAAATACCAAACAGTAATTGAAAAAATGGTATTTTTTCAAGATAATGAAATTTTAATTTGCTGTTATAAATAAAGGAGAAAATAAGTGCATGAAACAAAGAGCCATTAGCATCCCATTTTCAAAGTGTTTTACTCCCTGTTTGTTACATGGTGGATAAGTTGGCTCACACATATACAAAAAATGCTATTATCTTAGTGATTGTTATTTTGTTACCATTTTCAAAGGGGAGAAATGATCATCTTTAGGAGGTTTGATACTGGGTAGATATATCTCTATATATGATCAAACTGGCCAGATGTCACTCTAAGGCTCAGAATTGTTATATGTGAAAATAATTCCGGCATGATAAGAATTTAGCCTCTCTCCAAGCCCAGATCCTAGCCCCACTCATGTGACCCCTTGCATTTGGGTCTTATGAATACTTCCAGAAATGTTCATTGCATGGTCACTCACAAACAGGCACATGAATATTTTATATATCCTCTTTTTGAGGATACAATTATTGTCCTAGGTAGATTGATTGTTCTCCCTTAGATTTTCTTAAGCTATTAGTAAACATAGATGTACTTCTTGCTTTTTGAAAAATAATTATTTAGGATAATCTAATATATACACATTTATCCTATATGCTGCATAACAGAAGTTGGCAAATTCTGGCTACTGACCCACTGCCTGTTTTTATAAAGTTTTGTTGGAACACAACCACATTCATGTATTGTCCATGGCTACTTTTCCACTACCAGGCAAGTTTGAGTAGTTGTGACAGAGACCACGTGGCCCACAAACCTTGATTATTTACCAACTGGCCCTTTAAGAAACTGTTTTTCGACCCCTGCAATATGATACGATATGTATGACATAGAGGAACATGCACTTATGTGTACTGCTTGTTGAATTCTAACAAAATGAACACACCCATGTCACCTGCATCCAGATCAAGAGACAGAATATTGCCAGAGCCCCCTCACGCTGACTTCCTTTCAATATTGACAGCCTTTTTTAAAAATTGCCTTGTAATATTCCATCGTTTGGATGGAATAATTTGTTAAACATTTTCCTATTCATGGGCATGTACGTGCTTTTGTTTTTGGTTACAAACAATGCTTCATTTAACATCTTTGTACATATTTCTTTGTACCCTGGAAGCTATATATGTAGGATAATTTACTAGAAGCAGAATTTCGGAGTCAGAGGAAATGAGCATTTTAAATTATAATTCTTGCCATGTAACACTCTAAAGATGTTATACCATTTTGTACCCTATACCAGGAATCAGAATGCCTTCCACATTGTAAGCTAGCTAATGGGTTAATCTTTGCCTTCTGGTATTTGACAATTCTATGTCATTTTAAACTTCATTTTTATTATTATTTTTTTTATTTTTTATTTTTTTATTTTTTAATTGTTAGGTTAATCCCCATACATTACATCATTAGTTTTAGATGTAGTGTTCCATGATTCATTGTTTGTGCATAACACCCAGTCCTCCATGCAGAATGTGCCCTCCTCAATACCCATCACCAGGCTAACCCATCCTCCCACCTCCCTCCCCTCTAGAACCCTCAGTTTGTTTTTCAGAGTCCATCGTCTCTCATGGTTTGTCTACCCCTCCGATTTCCCCCCCTTCATTCTTCCCCTCCTGCTAGCTTCTTCTTCTTTTTTTTTTCTTAACATATATTACATTATTTGTTTCAGAGGTACAGATCTGAGATTCAACAGTCTTGCACAATTCACAGCACTTACCAGAGCACATACCCTCCCCAGTGTCTATCACCCAGTCACCCCATCCCTCCCACCCCACCCCCCACTCCAGCAACCCTCAGTTTGTTTCCTGAGATTAAGAATTCCTCATATCAGTGAGGTCATATGATACATGTCTTTCTCTGTTTGACTTATTTCGCTCAGCATAATACCCTGCAGTTCCATCCACGTCGTTGCAAATGGCAAGATCCCATTCCTTTTGATGGCTGCATAATATTCCATTGTATATATATACCACTTCTTCTTTATCCATTCATCTGTCGATGGACATCTTGGCTCTTTCCACAGTTTGGGTATTGTGGACATTGCTGCTATAAACATCAGGGTGCACGTACCCTTTCGGATCCCTACTTTTGTATCTTTGGGGTACATACCCAGTAGTGCAATTGCTGGATCATATGGTAGCTCTATTTTCAACTTTTTGAGGAACCTCCATACTGTTTTCCAGAGTGGCTGCACCAGCTTGCATTCCCACCAACAGTGTAGG
>NW_022589704.1:102765058-102767451 GCF_004348235.1 Phoca vitulina
AAAAAAAAAAAAAAAAAAAAAAAAAAAAAAAAAAAAAAAAAAGTATGGCCATGTAAAAATAATGCTTTTTGGGTGTCTAAAAAGGAGATACAGCCTCTGGTTTCATGATGTAGCATCTGATTTGTCTATCAGATAGAACATGTTAATCAGGTAGTTTAGATTTGTAATTGTCTAATTTTTTTTTTTACTTTATTTTTTTAAGATTTATTTATTTATCTGAGAGAGAGAAAGAGAGTGAGAGCTCGTGAGTGGGAGGAGGGGCAGAGGGAGAGGGAGAAGCAGAATCCTGGCTGAATGGGGAACACAACGCGGGGCTCAATCCCACGACCCTGAGATCACAGCCTGAACTGAAACCAAGAGTTGGAAGCTCAACCGACTGAGCCACCCAGACACCCCTCTACTTTATTTTTGATGGCCAGAAAACAAGGAGTAAAAACAACATACTGGCTCCATATTCCATTTGTCTCTGTCTGTTCTTGCGTCATAAATGTTTCTTGTTTTCTTGTGTGAAGATTTGTGACAGGCCCTCATGTGGCTTGTGACTTCTGTCATCATGAAGTTCACTTCTTGGTTTCACTGACTGCTTCATGCTTTGCATTCAACTAGGACTAGTATTCATCATTGCCTCCTGATTTCTTTTTGTTTCCATTTGCTTGTATATTGTTAACCATTGCTTTTCTGTCAACATTTCCGCATCTTTGATTTGGGTCTCTTGTTGACAGCATGTGGATGGATTTTATGTTTTATGCAATCTGAGAAATATTTTCTCCCAAAAGTTGAGTTAATCATATTAGCATTTATTGATGTGACAGTTTATTTGATGTGTTCATTTTTGTTTAACCTATGTTTTCAGTTCGTTGTCTACATTTTGGTACATAATTTGTGTTTTCATGCCTGACTCTGTGCTGTGTTCTTTCTGGGAGCCTGCTTTGTTTTCAGGTTTTGTCATTAATATTGTTTTTGTTTGTTTTTATTTTGTTGTGATTGTTTTACCTGATAGCTTTTAATAATAAACTTAACCTGATGTTCTTTGATTTATGAACCTCCGACAGTGCCTATTGATGTCCCACTCTGAAAGAGGAAATAATTAGTGCAGATTTAATGGTTTTTACTGCTTTTTGTGTCTTTGACCTCTGGTTTTTGGCTTGCTTCTTTTTTATCTTTTGAGGGGAATCTTACCTCTACCTTTCATCTTCCTACCTCTGCCCCTCCTCATGTACTGGGGATATTATAACCTGACCATAATGTTGTATGTGATTAAAAAAATTTTTTTAAATTTAAATTTAAATTTTTTTTTAGAGAGAGAGAGCGTGTGCAAGCCGGGGGGAGGGGTAGAGGGAGAGAGAGAGAGAATCTCAAGCAAGTTCCACGCTGAGCCCTGGAGCCCTGAGGGGGACTTGATCTTACCAGTTGGATGCTTAAGCAACTGAGCCATGCAGGTGCCCCTGTGATTATCTCTATAGTTTGTTTTTTTTAAAGATTTATTTATTATTAATTAATTAATTAATTTGACAGAGAGAGGGAGAAGGAGAGAGCACAAGCAGGGGGAACAGCAGAGGGAAAAGCAAGCTCCCTGCTGAACAGGGAGACCAACATGAGGTTTGATCCCAGCACCCTGGGATCATGACCTAAGCTGAAGGCAGATGCTTCACCAACTGAGCCACCCAGGTGTCCCTCTATAGTTTATATAACACACTCAAACTTCTATTTCTTGCTTTTCAGTATTAAACAGTACCCATCGAGTCTCTGGTATGAGAAATGAGCTAATCAACAACTAACTGTCCTTTACTTTCTTCCAAAAGCTGTATTTGTAGGAGTGTCTTTCTGTAAGTTCATGCATATGTCACTGAATTCTTACACCTAGTTTTCACACACTGTGGGTTAGGGTTATGGCAGTTTTGGGGTGGCTATTTTTGTGCATATATACTTTATATATATGCATTATATCAGTATAAGAATCATAAATTTATATAAGTCTTGGTATTGTTTTATATTACATAAATACATTATACATTTTGTTATATAATATATTTTATATCATATATATTATATAAGCTATTATCTTTCTATATTTTAGACTATGGTAAAATACACATAATGTAAAAATGCACCATTTTAAAGTGTACAGTTTAGTGGTATTTAGTACTTTCATAGTGCTGTGTAATCCACTATCTAGATCCAGAACATTCATCATCCTAAAAGGAAATTTCTCATCTATTAAGCAGTTACTCCTTATTCTTCCCTATTCCCAGACCTGGCAACTGATCTGTTCATTTGTTTGTTCCTTTCTTCTTCCTTCCTTCCTTCCTTCCTTCCTCTCTTTCTCTTTTTCTTTCTTTCTTTCTTTTTCTTTCTTTCTTTCTTTCTTTCTTTCTTTCTTTCTTTCTTTCTTT
>NW_022589704.1:102767461-103069699 GCF_004348235.1 Phoca vitulina
CTTTCTTTCTTTCTTTCTTTCTTTCTTTCTTTCTTTCTTTCTTTCTTCTTCTTCTTTCTTTCTTTCTCTCTATTGGTTTGCCTATTCTGGATATTTCATATAAATGGAATCATACAATATGTGGTCTTGTGTGTCTGCTTCTTTCTCTTGCATAAGACCCAGCAACTGTACTCCTAGGTATACAAAAATATACACAAAATAATTGAAAACAGGGAACACTCTTAAACTCATTTTATAAAGCCAACATTATCCTGATACCAAGGCCAGAAGAAAACTGGAAAAGAAGACTACTGGAAAAGAAAACTGCAAGCCAATACCCCTGATGAATATAGATGTAAAAATCCTTAGCAAAATACTAGCAAACTGAATTCAGCAACACATTAAAAGAATCATTTACCATGATTGAGTGGGATTTATCTCTGGGATTCAAGGATGGTTCAATATGCACAAATCAATCCATACGATACATCACATTAACAGAATGAAAGAAAAAACTCATACAATCATCTCAATAGATGCCGAAAAAGCATTTGACAAAATTAAATGTCCATTCATGATAAAAACTCTTAACAAATTAGGTATAGAAGAAACATATCTCAACAGAATAGAGACCATATATGACAAGACTGCAGCTAACATCACACTCAGTGGTGAAAAGTTGAAAGCTATTCCTCTAAGGTCAGGAGCAAGACAAGGGCACCAAATGTCACCACTCCTATTAACATAGCACTAGAAATCTTAGCTAGAGCAAGCAGGCAAGAAAAAGAATAACAGGTATTAAAACTGGAAAGGAAGAAGTGAAATTGTCTCTATTTGCCAAAGACACAATTTTATATACAGAAAAGCCTAAAGACTCAGCCAAAAAATTGTTTGATTTAGTCAACAAATTCAGTCAAGTTGCAGGATACAAAATTAACATGCAAAAATCACTAGTGTTTCTGTATACTAACAATAAATTTTCTGAAAAAGAGGTCAAGAAATCAGTTCCATTTACAATAGCATCAAAAACAATAAAATACTTGGGAAAATTTAACTAAGGAGGTGACAATCTGTACTCAGAAAACTGCAACGCTGATGACAGAAATTGAAACCATGAAGCTCCTAGAAGAAAACACAGGAACAGAGCTTCTTGACATGGACCTTAGGAGTGACTTTTGGATATGACACCTATAACAGATGCAACAAAATAAAAAATAAACAAATGGGACTACACCAAACAAAAAAGCTTCTGCACAGCAAAAAAATGAAAATCAGTCAGACAAAGAAAGACAATTGCCATATGATCTCACTTACATGTGGAATCCAAACAGAACAAAACAAAACAGAAAAACCCCCAACCTCTTAGAAAAAGAGATCAGACTTGTGGTCAGCAGGGGTGAAGGGTGGGAACAGGTGAATTTGGAGGAAGGTGATACAAAGTTACAAACTTCCAGTTATAAGATAAATAAGTACCAGGGACGTAATGTACAGCATGGTGACTATTGCTAACGGTACTGTAAAAGGAACTTAAAGACAGATACATCTTACAGATAGATGAACCTTGAAAAACATTATTTATTGTGTTTTACAAATTATTTGCTTATTCATAGAAATTGTGTATCTCTATTTGGGAGACTTTGGCTTTTGTGTTCCAAAAGACTAAAGCATTACAGAAAATTATTAAGGAAGGCAGACTAGGGGTGCCTGGGTTGTCCAGTCAATTAAGTGACTGACTCTTGATTTCAGCTCAGGTAGTGATCTCAGGGTCGTGGGATCGAGACCCCCTCCTCCCCACACCCATTGGGAGCCTGCTTAAGATTCTTTCCCTGTCCCTCTCCTTCTGCTCCTCGCCCTTTCTTAAAAAAAAAAAAAAGGCAGACAAGGTGCCCCTCCCACCCTCTCTCCAGACTAGACACCAATACCCTAATAGTTGGGAATTGAGGCTGAGAGGAGTTTGACTGAGGATGACAATAAAGTTTGTTCAACCCAGAAGAAGGGATTCAGTGCCCTGCTCCCTGTCCTTGCTGCTTGTTCTGGGCACAGGGCAAGACCCGGAGAGCTCTAGAGGGATCGAGGGGTGAAGGGGATGTGCAGGCATTTCATTTACTGGGAGGGGGAGAGTGGTGCCTGCCCTGAGGGCACGCTGTATGGTACAGCTCAGCAGGGGCCAGCTAGTGTGGCCCGGAAGCCACAAGAGTGCGGCCACACCCTTAAGTCTCACCTAGAGTATCAGGGAAGGGCAGAGGCATGTGCAAATGGGCAAACGGGCACAGGGGCCAATCCTGCAGCCACAACTTATGTGTGCCCATGCCTGAGGATATTTGAGGCATGGACAGAACATTTCCTTCTGAGGACTTGTAAACTTGATTCTAGATGGCTCCCCTCTGCCTTCCCTGCCTCCCCCATGGACAACAAAGTATAAAGTCTTACCTCCTTGTTGTTACACAAACCTCTGGAATTTGGACATGGCCTTGGGGGAAGTCTGAGGGAAAGCAGAATCAACTGAGATTAATTTTCCAGCACTTCACTGGGTGGGTTTTAATTGTTAGAGAAAAAGAAAGAGAATGATAATTTCTTTTTAACAGCTGGGTTTGTATACTTTACTTAACCTCTTCATACACGTGTAAATGGGGATTAGAGTTCTTTCTTCAATTTTCATTTTTATTCTTTTTGTTATTCTGTTGCTTTCGGAGAGGAAATCGGAGCAGAAATGTTTTATTTCAGCATCTGTAATCGGAAGCCTCACATTAGCTATTTTAAACACTCAGATTAAAAATAAAACTGATGTAAAAGCTTTTTGGTAAAAAAATATTACCATGGTCAAGTTCTGGGATGGTCTAAAGGGCTGTCTTTGAATTTTCTAAACTTTGCCAGCAGACAAAGTTCATTTGGGAAGAAACGAGTAGCTGCATAGATAAGGACTCATCACCTATCATTTGCACATGGAAAAGAATGAAGCCAACCCCAGGACGGGTGTCCTGCTCCCCTGCCTTATGTCTAGCTGTCTTTGGGTGTCTTGAGGTCATGCCTGAAGGACCGTATCAGGCTAGGCCATACAGTGTTTGCAAGAAGAGAGTAAACCTCTCCAAAATGTCTTAATTAAAACTCAACATACAAACTCGAGGGAGATACAAGCAGGGATTACAAAGGCTGAACTAGATAAACCTGAAGGAGAATAAACACTTTGGCTTCAAAGAAGCAACTGAGAGGAAGCTGAATTATTTTTGAAGACAAGATGCCCATCCATGGCCCACACTTGGCAAATCTGTATCATCTGGAAGGGGAGAGTTTGGAGTGAACTGATGAGGCCTTTATCATCAAGTCTGAACAAAATGAAACAAACAAAGAAAATCATTCAGTTGGGCACACCAGCAGCTCTTTGAGCTGAGTCCACAATCTGTTTTGGAGATTGGCTTCATCATCAGGATGTTACACAGTGGAGTGACATGACCATTTTTCTCCTTTCCAGCTGTTTGTTATTGTTTAGACACCCTCTTTGTGTTAGATATAAAATTACCTGACAAGGTAAAATGAAATGATGTTATCTTTTTAATAAACGTGTAATGGCCAGGCTGGTTTCAGCAACATGATTGAGAAGCCCATCTCTGCGATCCGGAAGAATCGTTAGAAGTGCCATTAGCAGTTCTCTTCTTGATGCTTTTGGGAGGGGAGTGTGGTGAGATGTCACCAGGAGCATGCATTACTATGCTCTTCTTCTTTCTTCCAATGGCTCCTTAGCTATGCCATGAGCATTTCCCAAGCATTTGCTTCTTTGCGAGGTTATTCTCAGATGCCCCAGGGAAGGATTTGCACTCAGTAGTCAGTTGTTCTGCCAAAGAGAAGCAGCAGCAAGTTGGATGGCTCTTTTGACTCACCTGCACGACTGGTGCTCCTAGAGGCATCCCGATGATTCCATGACATCGGCACAGAGTCTGATGATGCCCAGGAGCTCCCCAAGGTTCACACCGGAGGCGGCTGAAGGAGTGCAGTGTGAGAAAGCTTGGAGCCAGGCAGGCCCATGTTCACATCAAGTGCTCCAGGACTTTACTACTACTTCTTCTTCCTTTTGTCAAAGATTTTATTTATTTATTTGAGAGAAAGAGTGCCCATGTGCGAGAGAGCATGAGAGAGAGAGAGAGAGAGAGACAGCATGGGCATATGAGCTGGGGGGAGGGGCAGAGGAAGAGAGAGAGGGAGAAGCAGACTCCCTGCTGAGCAGGTAGCCCAACGTGGGACTAAAATCCCAGGACCCTGAGATCATGACCTGAGCCTAAGGCAGACGCTTAATGACTGAGCCACCCAGGTGCCCTAGGACTTTACTACTTCTATGGCCTGGAATGAATTTTGGAATCATTTGGAGCTCTAGATTTCTTAAATGGAATATAAATAAAAACTCTATCCCAAGTCTTTCAATGGAGTCAATACATATATTGAATACCTATTGTGTACCAGGATCCATTTGGAGAGAAACATTTGTTTTTATTCATTCAACAAATATTTATTGAGAATTTATTATGTGCCAGGCACCAAAGTGAATGCAAAAAAAAAAAAAAGTTTCTGGGAAAATGTGTAAATACAAGGATAGAGATCATTAAGTTTTAGTGAGAGCATATAGAAAAGTCCACAGGACTGGTGAGAATAGGGAAGGCTCACAGAAGTGAGCAGTCAATGCTTAGCTTTGAATGAGGCAGAGAACATTCCGAGCGGGGAACGGTCCAGGCTCCCCTAGTCAGCAATGGAGAGAGACCCAGACCTCAGTGCAGGGGCTTTGGGACTCCTAATCTAGTGCTCTTTTCCACTGCTGTGTTCTGCATCTTGGTTTAAGCTTTAAACAATTAAATGCTAAATGTGATAGTAAGGGTATTTTAAGAAAGAATGGGTAAAACCACAAATGAATCTGATGAGAAGAATCATTTAAATTGCAGGCTTCCATCAGTCTCTCATAGCCAGGCTTGACATTTTGATGCTCTCCTGAAAGGATAATGTCCAACATAGAAAAAAAAATTAATATCAAGGCCTAAACTGTGGGGGGTGGGAGATGGGGTGGAGAGAATGCATTACATGATAAGAATTATTTAAGTCATTGAGATAATAAAACCTTCATTCTTATAACAAGAATGAGATAATGAGATGTTAATCCTTCCAAGATTTAAAAGATTTATTATTCCAATGAACTTATAGCTGACAGCTTTGAATTGTATATAAAAACTTATTAATCTTTTGACAGACATTGAGGGTTTTCTTTCTCTCTTTCAGTATGATGAAAGAGTTATGGGTGAAATTGCTTACTGAAATTTTCCTCATGGCATGGTGGAATATTGAGGATCTCTCTCTCTGCTATCCTGACTTTATTAAATTAAACTGTGGCAAGAAAACTCTGCAAAGTAGAAATGAGAGGAGGAGTGATGTGTGTGGGTCCCGTGATAAACAAAATTAAATACAAACAGTGGAGGCTTCCGTTAACCTGCTCAGCAGGACTCCGTCTCGTTAGTTTAACAGCCTTGTAAATTTAACAAAGATGTTCCAAACACCTATTTTGTGCCAGGCACAGTGTTGGTGCCTGGAACGCAAATTTCACCAGGATATGGGTTATCTCTTTAAGAAGCTTGGCATCGCATCCAGAGAGAAGCTGGGATGGGTGACCACAAAACTCCTTCCTAACCAGTGCTCTGAGTGAGCACTGAGATGGGGGAGAGGTAGGAAAAGGGGCAGAGTTAAGGCACAGGAAGGCTTGGTGTGGTTGAAGAATTGTCAGAGCCAGGATCCTGGAGAGAGTGGATGGGACCACAGAAGGTAGTGATGACAGCTTGAAGATACTTGAACTAGGAATCTAGGAAAGGGTGTGATTACTGGTCATGTTAAGAGCAGTGTTTTTCAAACTTTTTTGACCATGACTTAACAGAAGAAAAATACATTTTATAACTCTGCCCAGGACACATGTATATAATTGAAACAAAATTTTATGAAACAATTCCCACCCGGACTACAGAAAATGTACTCTGATGTTTCCATTCTACTTTATTCTGTTTTGCGTAATTTAAAAATTGATGTCATTACCTCTTGATAAACTGCCTCTCTGGCTTGTAAATCACTAGAAATGAGTGGCTGATAGGGGGCAGAAGGCAAAGTCATTGGCAGTGAGAAGGTAAAGGGTCTAGGTGTTGGATGGATTGTGCAAGTGTTTGAAGTCACCAAGCATCAGGATAGGAGTTGTGGGGAGAGAAAGACAGTGGTCCAGGGGATAGACTCTTCAGTAGTGAGGGGAAGTGACCAGGAGGTGAGGAGACAGCCCCAGCAAGGAGCAGGGGTGGTGGCTCATGGTCTGGAAGAATGTGCCTCACAGGAGCCAAGAGGAATATGGTGTGAAGCAGCTGTGAGGAGCAAGAGGGTACTTGACTCATGTCTGTGAGATAAACATAGCTGTCCATTGAAACGATTGTGGGAGAAACAGAGTCATCAGGGAGAGACTTCCAGTTAGCTTCCAGGGAAGCTTCTAGTTAAAAGGAGGTATAAGATAGAGAGGACTTTGCCTTCTGGAAGTCGTGGTCTGTCATCAGGTTTGGAGGATTGAGGGAAGATGGGAGTTTGGGTCAGTTTAGGGGATGTGTCAAGTTTTGAGGAAATGAGCCTCAGGCATGAGTCTCAGGCTTGTCTATGATGACTGAGGTAAAGGGAGAGTATTGCCCCATGGGCTTCAACGTGACACTCTCTGGGCAGAAGTTTGATCATTCTTTATGAGACAAGCCTCTCCAACAGTGTGCAGTATTGAGTCAGGGTGCATTTTGGGGGTCATGTCTGAGGTCTTCACAAAGAGGAAGGGAGATAAGACACCGTTGCTATCCTCTATGTGAAAATTTAGGAGTTTGCTCACATGAGAGCCCACCATGAAATCATAATGCAGTTTGCAGGTGCCAATCGCCATAGGAGAGAAAGAGGAATGAATTTCTCAGAGGAACTGGGGAGGCTTCACAGAGAGGGTGAAATCTAAGTTGAATCTTGAATAATGATGAAGACTTTGTCTGATTGCAAGAGAGCAAACTAGTCCAGGCCATGAGAACAGTGGGTCAGAAAGGACAGAGGTATGAAATTGATCAGCAAGTGGAGGGAATAGGGGCTCATCCAGGCCTGTGGAGGAGGTTAGTTCAGATGAGCACGCCGTTTTAAGGGCTTTGGTCATCTTCTACCAACCTGTGGGATGGTCAAAACATCTTCTACCAACCTGTGGGCCCCCTGCTCACATGGATGCACATGGCTTATGCTCATGGGCTTCACCCAGTAGGGTCTGCTGCCTCCCATGGGAGAGGACCCTGGTCACTTGTCCATAGCCGTGTCCCTAGCTGGTGACAATGACAGGTTCAAAGGAGGCGAAGAACCATAAACCTGGAATTCTTGAATTCCCAGATTAGGAAGAAGATTGTGCAGGATTGGACTCTCTTTGGTAGTTTTTTCTAGGCCATTCATTCACTTGTCATTTTTTTTTTTTTCCTCTTTTCAACAGCATGCACTGAATAACAACTAATAAGGAGGAAAAGCATGTGGTTAGGAAAAATCCTCCTGGAGGGAGTAAGACCTGAGCTGCATCTTGTCTCTGGTTTAGCACAGACTGTGGATTTTAATCCATTAATGCATTAAATTAGGTAAACTAGGGGGTCTACATTATCATCAAAAAAGCATATAACACTAGATTAAGAAATACAATACAGTAAGGGAAAATATAAATTTCCTGAAGCTTTTGCATGATAGACAGTTAGAGTAAATGTTCTTTGTGGAGGGCCATAACCCTTGGTGTTAAGAAGTAGAAAGGATGGTGTTCAACTAGAGCCCCCAAAAGGGATAACTCTGACACCATGCTTTGAGGGACTCGGGGTACCATGGTCCCTCCCTGTACCCTCAGCATCGTTATCTGCAAAGCAAGAGTTTGGTGATCTTTTTATTTTCTCTCAGCTCTAACATTCTCTAATTCCCTGAGTCTCATCTAAGAATATAGCTACAAAGCTCATAGTAGGCAGAATGCTGATGTTTATTATTTGACAATGTATTTTATCTGAAGTTTTCTGTCTCATGGGGTCAGAGAATTAAACTCATTATCCTTATTGCTAATATGATAAAATGTCTTTGAAGCCAGAGATTTCATTTCTATAGTCATCACTGATCACTGAGTGATAATTATGTGGTCAAATAATGAATTATATTATCAGCTGCATAAATAATGAATCACATAATCAGTTATTTAAAAGCATATTAAAGTGAAAGAAATTGACTTAATCTCCTAAACCAAGGAGGTATTTCTCAGAGCTAAGTTAATTCTTTTTTTTTTTTTTATTGGTAACAGAGTCTGGCTAAAAGATAACTGTGGAAGTAGGAAATGGTCTGTCTGAGAGGTTTTCAAGCATTTGTATTAAGTTGCAGTCCTGTATGGAAGCAAGAAACTAGGTGATACAATATAGTTGTTTTTCCCTAGATCCATTGTTCTCTTTCTTCCTGACAGTACATTTATCCATGTGCCTTTCATGCTGATCTTTCTAAATGACCAGCTTCATTTGCAATTTGCTAGAAGGAGGCAGAATACAACTTCTGAGTTTTGAAAGGAAGTACTTTCGTGTAATAGAATGATTGAATGCAAGGTACTACTGATACAGTTTCTAATAACTTTCTGGAGATTAGAGAGAAAGCCATGAATAGAAAACATGGTTATCTCTGAGTTTTCAATGTGTACAGTTAAAATGAAAGATTTAAAAAAAACAAGGCTTGATGTAGGCTTAGAAGTTGGAGACAACAGAAGGGAAAAATAAAAGCCTCGCTCTACTGTTATATTTTGTGGCTTATCATTGAGGATCAGCTAATGGGTTGCAGTACTTCTTTTTTTTAACAGGATGGGGGCACATTTACATATCTGTGATTGGAATCAAGTTTTTAATGCAAAGCTACAAAGAACTGTACTTGTTCTAGACTTTGGAAGATCATAGAAGTAATAAAAAATAATGCAGAAAATAAAAATCTGCATTACATGGTTGCTATGAATATGAAAGAAAATATGCGTAAAATTCCTAGTTCAGGGCCTGGCACAAAGTAGGTACACAGCAGGTGCCAGCTATTATTATTCTTAGAGTATTTATTAGAAAGTAAGTTTTGTGACCCAGATTATCTATCTATCTATCTATCTATCTATCTATCTATATCTATCTATCATCTATCTATCTTTTCACAGATTCCTCTCTGTTTTTCTTTTAATTTATCTGGAAATAACAAACTTTAGAAAAGTGGCAGGAATAAGAATACATAAAGAATGCCTAGGTACCCTCTACCTAGATACATCTGCTGTTGGTGTGTGTACTCTCTCCCCGCCCTCTCTTCCTGTCCCCTCTTCCCCCTTCTCCCTCCCTGCCTCCCTCCCTTCTCCTTCCCCCTCCCTTGAGTCAGGGAGCATTTGGGGGGGTCACGTCTGATGTATTCATAAAGTTTCATATAGTTTATTCCTTCCGTCCCCTCTTCCCCCCCTTCTCCCTCCCTCCCTCCCAACTCTTTCCCTCCTTTTCTCCTTCCCTCTCTCTCTTCTTCTGCTTTTCCTTTTTTTTTTTTAAGATTTATTTATTTGAGAGAGAGAGAGAGAGAGCACTCACACTTGAGCACATGAGTGGGGGGAGGGGCAGAGGGAGAGGGACAAGCAGACTCCCTGCTGAGCAGAGTCTGGCCTTGGGGCTGGATCCCAGGACCCTGAAATCATGACCTGAGCTGAAGGCAGATGCTTAACTGTCTGAGCCACCCAGGAGCCCCTGCTTCTTTTCTGAACCAATAGATAATAACTTGCATACACCAGGGCCCTCGAAACATACATACTTTAAGTATTTCCTAAAAATATGACCATTCTCAGTAAACAAACACAACGTAGTTATCAGCTTTAACAAATTTAACAGGGATGCAATGCTTTTTATCTGATCTGTTCTTCGTATTCTGATTCTGTCAGTTGGCCAGATAATTGTTTTATGGGATTTTTCACCCAGGACCCAGGCAGGATCATGTACTGCATTTAGTTGGCATGTCTGGGACATTTCCACAGGGGTTTTGTTTGTTTGTTTGTTTTGGTCTTTTCTGACATGAACATTTCTGAAGAACATAGCCCCCTCTATTCTTTTAAGTAGAATGCTCCTCATTTGGGGTGTGCATGTATTTCCTTATAATTAGAATCTGGTTGGGCATTCTCAGCCAGAATCCTGCAAACACTATGTTATGTCCTTCTCAGGTATCATATCCAGAGGCACATGATGTGCACCCGTTCCTCACTGGTGATCACTGGACTGAAGACCAATACCTGGGGGCTAGATGTACTCATTACTACCAGGCAGGGGTGGGTCTTTGCTTTTGGAGGGCCAAGCTAGTGATGTATGCATCTATGTACACATATGCATCCACACACATGCAAAGACACACATGCACACATATCAGCATGCACATAAACATGCACACATACACACATACCTATACACATTTTAGAAATTATACATTCAATCTTGTTACTGGTTACAGTGATCAAAAACCTCCCAAAAAACAAGAGTCCAGGGCCTGATGGATTCCCTGGGGAATTCTACCAAACAGTCAAAGAAGAAATAATACCTATTGTCCTGAAGTTGTTTCAAAAAATAGAAACAGAAGGAAAGCTTCCAGACTCATTCTATGAGGCCAGCATTACCTTAATCCCCAAACCAGTCAGAGACCCCATCAAAAAGGAGAATTTCAGACCAATATCCCTGATGAATATGGATTCCAAAATCCTCAACAAAATCCTAGCTAATAGGATCCAACAATACATTAAAAACATCATCCACCACGACCAAGTGGGATTTATCCCCGGGATGCAAGGATGGCTCAACATTCGTAAATCAATCAATGTGATAGAACACATTAATAAGAGGAGAGAGAAGAACCATATGGTCCTCTCAATTGATGCAGAAAAAGCATTTGACAAAATACAGCATCCTTTCCTGATTAAAACTCTTCAGAGTATAAGGATAGAGGGAACATTCCTCAAGTTCATAAAATCCATCTATGAAAAACCCACAGCGAATATCATCCTCAATGGGGAAAAGCTGAGAGCCTTTCCCTTAAGATCAGGAACACATCAAGGATGCCCACTCTCACCACTATTGTTCAACATAGTACTAGAAGTCCTAGCAACAGCAATCAGACAACAAAAAGAAATAAAAGGTATTCAAATTGGCAAAAAAGAAGTCAAACTCTCTCATTTCGCAGACAACAGGATACTTTATGTGGAAAACCCAAAAGACTCCACCCGCAAATTACTAGAACTCATCCAGCAATTCAGTAATGTGGCAGGATACAAAATCAATGCACAGAAATCAGTTGCTTTCTTATACATTAACAACGCAACTGTAGAAAGAGAAATTAGAGAAATGATTCCATTTACAATAGCACCAAAACTTGTAAGATACCTCGGAATAAACCTAACCAAAGAGGTAAAGGATCTATACTCTAGGAACTACAGAACGCTCATGAAAGAAATTGAAGAAGACACAAAAAGATGGAAAAATATTCCATGCTCATGGATTGGTAGAATAAACATTGTTAAAATGTCTATTCTACCCAGAGCAATCTATACCTTCAATGCTATCCCAATCAAAATTCCAATGACATTTTTCAAAGTACTGGAACAAACAATCTTAAAATTTGTATGGAATCAGAAAAGACCCCGAATCACCAAGGAAATGTTGAAAAAGAAAAACAAAGCTGGGGGCATCACGTTGCCCGATTTCAAGCTATATTACAAAGCTGTGATCACTAAGACAGCATGGTACTGGTACAAAAACAGACATACAGACCAATGGAACAGAATAGAGAACCCAGATATGGACCCTCAACTCTATGGTCAAATAATTTTCGACAAAGCAAGAAAAATATGCAATGGAAAAAAGACAGTCTCTTCAATAAATGGTGCTGGGAAAATTGGACAGCCACATGCAGAAGAATGAAACTCGACCATTCTCTAACACCATTCCCAAAGATAAACTCAAAGTGGATGAAAGACCTCAATGTGAGACAGGAATCCATCAAAATCCTAGAGGAGAACATAGGCAGTAACCTTTTTGACATCGGCCACAGCAACTTCTTTCAAGATACATCTCCAAAAGCTAGTGAAACAAAAGCAAAAATGAACTTTTGGGACTTTATCAAGATAAAAAGCTTCTGCTCAGCAAAGGAAACAGTCAACAAAACAAAGAGGCAACCCACAGAATGGGAGAAGATATTTGCAAATGACACTACAGATAAAGGGCTGGTATCCAAGATCTATAAAGAACTTCTCAATCTCAACACCCAAAAAACAAATAATCAAGTCAAAAAATGGGCAGAAGTCATGAACAGACACTTCTCTGAAGAAGACATACAAATGGCTAACAGACACATGAAAAAATGTTCATCGTCATTAGCCATCAGGGAAATTCAAATCAAAACCACAATGAGATACCACCTTACACCAGTTAGAATGGCAAAAATTGACAGGGCAAGAAACAAAAAATGTTGGAGATGTTGTGGAGATAGGGGAACCCTCTTACACTGTTGGTGGGAATGCAAGTTGGTACAGCCACTTTGGAAAACAGTGTGGAAGTGCCTCAAAAAATTAAAAATAGAGCTACCCTATGACCCAGCAATTGCACTCCTGGGTATTTACCCCAAAGACACAGATGTAGTGAAAAGAAGGGCCATATGCACCCCAATGTTCATAGCAGCAACGTCCGCAACAGCCAAACTGTGGAAAGAGCCGAGATGCCCTTCAACAGATGAATTGATATAGAAGATATGGTCCATATGTACAGTGGAATATTACTCAGCCATCAGAAAGGATGAATACCCAACTTTTACATCAACATGGATGGGACTGGAGGAGATTATGCTAAGTGAAATAAGTCAAGCAAAGTCAATTATCATATGGTTTCACTTATTTGTGGAACCTAAGGAATAGCATGGAGGACATTAGGAGAAGGAAGGGAAAAATGAAGGGGGTGGGAATAGGAGGGAGAGATGAACCATGAGAGACTATGGACTCTGAGAAACAAACTGAGGGTTTTAGAGGGGAGGGGGATGGGGGGATGGGTTAGCCCCATGGTGGTATTAAGGAGGGCACGTACTGCATGGAGCACTGGGTGTTATACGAAAACAATGAATTGTGGATCACCACATCAAAAACTAATGATGAATTGTATGGTGACTAACATAACATAATAAAATAAAATTAAAAAAAAAAAGAAATTATACATTCATACCCAAACCTCGAAATCCAAACTGTCCCCAAAGGATTTTTCTTATTCCCCCAACCCGTCCCATATTTACATGTCTCTTCTTCTCAACTATATCAGCACTTTCTCTAATTAGCTCAATTCCATTGAACATCTACAATTATTTCAGAAATGCTTTGTCTGTACCATATAAAAACACAAATCTACTGAAAAGGAATTTAGCTGTTTGTAGTTTTTCTTTTCCATCTTTTTCAAGACTGAGGGTCTATGGCCACATTTATAAGTTACTTGGATAAGTTCTTTCTTTCTCTCCCTTATTTATTTGAGAGAGAGAGAGTGAGAGAGGGAGAGGGTAGGGGCAGACAGAGAGGGAGAGCGAGTATCTTATGAAGACTCCCCGCTGAGCACAGAGCCAGAGGCAGTGCTTTATATTAAGACCCTGTTATCAAGACCTGAGTGGAAATCAAGAGTCAGACACTTAACCGACTGAGCCACCCTGGTGCCTCGAGTTCTCTTTTTTCTTCCTCTTCATTGTGGTTATGGTATTTATTTGAACTACAACAGGCTTTCTTTGTTTCAGTTGGCTTTCAGTTATAGGTTCCCCCCCTCAACATCCTTTGCTGATTTAGTTCTATTTTTTGAATATGAAGTCCACTAACAAGCTCCTAAAAGTAAAGATAATTCAAAAAGATGCACTCACTGGGGCGCCTGGGTGGCTCAGTCGTTAAACATCTGCCTTTGGCTCAGGTCATGATCCCAGGGTCCTGGGATTGAGCCCCGCATAGGGCTCCCTGATCAGCAGGAAGCCTGCTTCTCCCTCTCCCACTACCCCTGCTTGTGTTCCCTCTCTCACTGTCTCTCTCTCTGTCAAATAAATAAATAAATAAAATCTTAAGAAAAAAGATGCACTCAGAAAAGGTCACTCCCATCTATCCTGCTACCTCACTCGTAACAACCCCTTGCAGGTAACTAACATAACTAACATCACTGTCTTCCAGTGTATCTTTCTGGTGTTCCTGTTGGTGAAGATGAGGAGATACAAGTATGTTTTCTTATTTCTCTTTATTTTTTTACCAAAAAGTAGCATATATAGATGGTCTTTTCACTTTGCTGTAACAAACCCCACATATTAGTTCATAGAAATCTTCCTATTCTTTTCCATGGTTGCATAATACTCCAACACAGGTAGGTAACAGTTTATTCCACTAGTCTGCCTATACTTGGACTCTTAGATAGTTTCCAAATTAACATTTTGAAAAATCAAATGATGCTGCAATGAATAACATAGCACAATTTGCTTTTGTATTGTTTGAAATGGATATACAGGGCAAGTGGGATGTTGAAGTTCAGGGTGAATGCATGCACGTATTTGTTAGAGATTGCCAAATTCTGTAGGGGTTGGACAGTTTGGCATTCTCACATATCCTGGAATTTCTTGAGCTGGGAAGGCAGTTGTGGTCCACAGTGATGTGCAGTATTGGCCGGTGCCTCTAAATCTGGTTTATTGTCAGAAGTGTTTACCGTTCTTTCTCTCCTGTGTAGCCCCATCTCTTGCTTCAGTAACCAAACCTGCTACAGCTTTTCACTTCTCACCTGGAGGGAAAGTAGTGCTGACTGCATTCAATCTTCACCCGGATTTTGCTTCTCACTGTGCAGTAGAATCTCCCACTTTTCTGGTGGTCAGGATTTACTCTTCCGAGAACCCCGCCTTAGGGCTGGGACCTCCTGCTGAAATCAGAAGACAGAACAGAGTCAAGAACTGAACATGGGAAGAAAGGAGTAAGAGGAGAATCAGAATGTGTGGGCAGAAGTGAGCATTTGGAAGGGGCACATCTGGGATGATTTGTGCCCCAGGAATTCAGGTAGACTGGGAAGAATTGTGGATTGGGAGAAGGGAACTATGAACTCAACAATAATCTGGAACAACGATGATGCATGGGAGGACAGTTCCCATTTACCTGAGGAGGAAGATAAGTGAGTGACCATGATTCTCAAGCATCTTCTATGTGTTTGGCATTGGGGTTGGTGTTTTAAGCCTGCCGGTATTTTTGCTTCTGTCATGGGGAGGTGCACATACTTCTTGTAATCCATAACCCAACTATCTGTGCATTATTTTTAGTTGTTAAAAATCAGTAATAACATAGCACTAGTACAATATTACTAATAGTAAATGGTCTTTTCTTGAGAAGGTAATTGGGCAGTGGGGACCTAGAAATTTGTCATGTCTAGGATAACCCAGTGGCTGCATGATATTTGGCCAGAGGTCCTGGGTGAGTGCTGCTGGACTGTAAGCTTACGTGGATTCATGGTATTCATTATCCTCTTCCAGAAATTGTCCCATGGAGAATAGGGAGTCAAAACAAGCCTGAGCTCTCTACTGAGATGGGTCTTGTCTGTAGTCTTCTACAGTGGGGCAAGACTTATCATCCTGTCCTTGTTCCAGAAATATCAGAGTGATGGGTGTGCTCAAAAATGTATTGTACCCAGAAAGCTGCTAAGAACATTTTTGTAAGTGATATGTTGGCCTCACCAAGAACTATATTACTTAATTATATTTATTTTCATGTTATTATTTAATATCGCTTCTAGTAACCTTTGGGACAAAAGCAGTGCTTCCCACAGTTACAGTGTTCTTTCCAGGTCTAAAAGAAAAAGAGTGACTTCCAACTCGCTGAAGTTATAGGATCTGAGTTATCAACAAACTGATTTTTTTAGTACGAGCATCGGATTTGGCTGTTTCCCTGAAGAATGTAACCTGAGTTACTCATCAACTACCTCAGAGCTTCCTTTTTAAAGATAAACATTTCTTCCTCCAGCAACAAAGATGTTTTAAGTATACTATTCGCACATTTTTTTCTCTTCCCTATTCTCCCCCTTCTCTTTCCTTTCCTATCTTCCCTGCAATCTGTTGTTTCTCTCCCAAATTATGTGCTTTTAAATCTCACTTGGCCTTTGTTACCTAACACAGCCTTCCAGTGTGATAATGGATTAACCTGGTCTAGTAACATTCTTAAAACTTGTGTGTTCCTTACTATTCTTTTGTTGCAATTGGTAGAGCCATCTAGAACTTTCATCTCCTAGCTGGAGGGGGATTGTGTCTCCCTAGGTTTGTTTTCTTCATTAGGAAACTTCTTTTTTTTAAAGATTTTATTTATTTATTTGAGAGAGTGAGAGAAAGCGCATGTGCATGAGTTGGGGGAGGGGCAGAGGAAGAGGGAGAAGCAGACTCCCTGCTGAGGCTTGATTCCCAGGACCCTGAGATCATTACCAGAGCAGAAGGGCAGACGCTTAACCTACTGAGCCACCCAGGTGCCCCTTCATTAGGAAACATTTTAACATTGCAGAAAGCACCCTTGAGCCATCTCTTCTTTTGGTTATTAAATGCGGTCACTATATTAGTGAGCTATTTGAGCCAATTCTGCTTTTTTTTTGTGAGAGTGACCCTGTTGGCCAGTCTTTGCTGCTCTTTCTCTAAGTTCCTACTTTTTCTGGGATTGCTTGGCATATTGCAGTTCCTTGGGTTTATTCCTTTGGGCTCACCAGAAAAAAATGAAGTGCCACTCTGTAGTCTAGGAGCAAATATATACAGATGAAAGGAAATAAAATATTCACATTAGATGAACATTTATGAAACTCAGTAGCAAATGTATCCTATTAAGATAGAATCATTGTGTGTTATAGACAATGTTGTATATTTCATGTTTATTTTCACCTGAAACCTGAGGTCAGGGTGTATAGGAGAGTTCCTTGATTTTTATCAGTTGATGTCAATTCTAAGTGCCTTGTTGAACGCAATTTTTATAAGTCAAGTGATTCTCTTGTATTTCCTTGTTAGATGAGCATATTGCATACTAAGAATGACAAAAATACTATTTCCTTCCTTATAGCACTGGCTAGGACCATGGTTAAAGGTACAGTTTTGAATTGTATGACTGATAGTGGTTGCTTCTAATTTTCAAATCAAGTTTAAAGTTTGCTATGGGTTTTTGAGAGAGAAAATTTTCAATTTAAAGAAGTTTTCATTTCAATCTAGATAGCTGTCTCTTTTAAAAAACCAGCAATGAGGGTTCAATTTTATGACATGTTTTTTTCAGATTCTATTGAAATGATAACATGATTTTTATCCCTTACTCCATCTCAAATATAATGCAATTTCATGTAGTATAGTGTATCAGCCTGAGAAATAATTTGATGTAGATGCATGATCACACTCCTGAGATAGATCCTATGGTTACGAGGTTGCCTTCGTAGTTAGTGTTTAGTGTTCCTTTAACTCTGCTGTATTCAATTTTTTAATAGTTTTCTATTGTCCATTTGTTCTTCATCCAGTTTAGTATAATTATGTTCGATGGATAAGATGAGTTAGGCTTTTCCTCTTTGTGTTCTGGAAGAAATCACAGAATTGCCTCTTGAAGATTTATTAGAACTCAGAAAAATGATCCGCTCCTGTTCCTAACTTATCAATTACAATTTTGGTTATTGGATTATTATTTTTATTGGGTCAGTTTGAATAATTTAAATTTACCTAGCAATGTTTCATTCTAGGTTTTCAGATATTATTGAAATGCTATATATACTATGATCCTATCACTTTAACATTTTTCTCTTCTTCTGCATGTAAAAACTGCTTCCCAATAGTGTTCCAACGACATGGATGGAACTGGAGGGTGTTATGCTGAGCGAAATAAGTCAATCAGAGAAAGATATGTATCACATGACCTCACTGATATGAGGAATTCTTAATCTCAGGAAACAAACTGAGGGTTGCTGGAGTGGGGGGTGTGGTGGGAGGGATGGGGTGACTGGGTGATAGACACTGGGGAGGGTATGTGCTCTGGTAAGCGCTGTGAATTGTGCAAGACTGTTGAATCACAGATCTGTACCTCTGAAACAAATAATGCAATATATGTTAAGAAAAAAAAAAAAAAAGAAGATAGCAGGAGGGGAAGAATGAGGGGGTGGAAATCAGAGGGGGAGACGAACCATGAGAGACGATGGACTCTGAAAAACAAACTGAGGGTTCTAGAGGGGAGGGGGGTGGGAGGATGGGTTAGCCTGGTGATGGGTATTGGGGAGGGCATGTTCTGCATGGAGCACTGGGTGTTATGCACAAATGATGAATCATGGAACACTACATCAAAAACTAATGATGTATGGTGATTAACATAACAATAAAAAAGTAAAAAAAAATCTGTTTTTCATGGTTGGTCCTCTAATTTTCGTCTATTTCAATAATTTTTCCAAATTATCTTTTTATTAATCAACTAAAGTTGAAAACTTTTTTTTAAAATTTGTTTTAATCTTTATCAATCCTATTCTGCTCATTGAGTGTATTTTTTTAAGCTTTGGACAAAGGAAACTGGTTGTTTTTTGTTTTTTAAATTTTTCAATAAAGCCTTTTATATTTTTTCTCTTATTACTGTTTTGGTTAGATCCCTCATTTTATATGTACACTGTCATTAAAATTTCTGTTAAGATTGTAATTTTAACATTGATTTATTCTTTAACCTGCAAATTAATTAGGAGTATGCTTTAATATCCAGGCATATGGTTTTCCTTTGGATGGCTGTGTGTTGTTTTGATTGCATTTGTATTCAGGGAAGGCAGCCTCTTTGATTTTTATTTTTTAGAATTTGGTGGGATTTCCTCTGTGCTCCAACACATGGTAGATGTTGTCAATGTTACTTGTATGTTTGAAGAGAAAGTGCTGATTTGTTAGAGATGCATTTTTATGTATGGATAGATACTAGGTCAGGCTTTAAAAAGCTTATGTTATTGAAACATCATTTAGTTTTTCCTTTTTAACTAATTGATCTCTGAGAAAGGTGTGTTTAAATCTCCTTCCATGATTTTAGATGTCAGATTTTCTTTTTTTTTATTTCAGTTTTTTATTTCTAGTTAGCTAACATACATAGTAAAATTTGTTTTAGGTGTAGAATTTATTGATTCATTACTTACATATAACACCCAGTGCTCATCACAAGTGTTCTCCTTAATAGCCATCACCCATCACCCCAATGCACCTCCTTCCATCAACCCTCAGTTTGTTCTCTATTGCTAAGAGTCTCTTATGGTTTGCTTCCCTCTCTCTCTTCTTTTCTTCCTTTCCCCTATGTTCATCTATTTTGTTTCTTAAATTCCACATATGAGTGAAGTCATATGGTATTAGTCTTTCTCTGACTGGGATGTCAAATTTTCTTATATTTCCAATAGATTTTGCTTTATATATTTCTAATCTATGTGGACAGGTACATAAATAAATGTTAGTCTCTATTTTCATTGTTGAGTGGATTATCTCTTTAATCAACAGAAAATATCTTCCTTTGTCTCTCTTAATGTTTTCCAATTTGAATTTGAATTCTGTTAACATTTATTGTTAGTGTTCTTTTTTTTAAAAACAGATTTTATTTATTTATTTTTTAGAAATAGATAGAGAGCACATGAGAGTTGGGAGAGGGGCGGAGGGAGAGAGAGATAATCTCAAGCAGGCTCTGTGCTGAGTGTGGATCCTGATGGGGTACCCTAGCAGATATCAGGGGTCTGACACCTAACCGACTGAGCCACCCAGGTGCCCCTATTTTAGTATTCTAATATTACTTTCTTATTTCTTTGGTTAACATTATTTTTTTATTTTTAAACTTTTTTATTGTTATGTTAATCACCTACATTACATCATTAGTTTTGATGTAGTGTTCCATGATTCATTGTTTGTGCATAACACCCAGTGCTCCATGCAGAACGTGCCCTCCTCAATACCCATCACCAGGCTAACCCATCCTCCCACGCCCCTCCCCTCTAGAACCCTCAGTTTGTGTTTCAGAGTCCATCGTCTCTCATGGTTCATCTCCCCCTTCGATTTCCCCACTTACATTCTTCCCCTCCTGCTATCTTCTTCTTCTTCTTTTTTTTTTTTTTTTAACATATATTGCATTATTTGTTTCAGAGGTATAGATCTGGGATTCAACAGTCTTGCACAATTCACAGCGCTCACCGTAGCACATACCCTCCCCAGTGTCTATCACCCAGGCACCCCATCCCTCCCACCTCCCCCCAACTCCAGCAACCCTCAGTTTGTTTCCTGAGATTAAGAATTCCTCATATCAGTGAGGTCATATGATACATATCTTTCTCTGATTGACTTATTTCGCTCAGCATAACACCCTCCAGTTCCATCCACGTCGTTGCAAATGGCAAGATCTCATTCCTTTTGATGGCTGCATAATATTCCATTGTATATATATACCACTTCTTCTTTATCCATTCATCTGTCGATGGACATCTTGGCTCTTTCCAGTTTGGTTATTGTGGACATTGCTGCTATAAACATTGGGGTGCACGTACTCCTTCGGATCCCTACATTTGTATCTTTGGGCTAAATATCCAGTAGTGCAATTGCTGGATCGTATGGTAGCTCTATTTTCAACTTTTTGAGGAACGTCCATACTGTTTTCCAGAGTGGTTGCACCAGCTTGCATTCCCATCAACAGTGTAGGAGGGTTCCCCTTTCTCTGCATCCCCGCCAACATCTGTCGTTTCCTGACTTGTTAATTTTAGCCATTCTGACTGGTGTGAGGTGGTAACTCATTGGGGTTTTGGTTTGTATTTCCCTGATGCCGAGCAATGTTGAGCACTTTTTCATGTGTCTGTTGGCCATTTGGATGTCTTCTTTGGAAAAATGTTTGTTCATGTCTTCTGCCCATTTCTTGATTAGACTCTTTGTTCTTTGGGTGTTGAGCTTGATAAGTTCTTTATAGATTTTGGATTCTAGCCCTTTATCTGATATGTCATTTGCAAATATCTTCTCCCATTCTGTCGGTTGTCTTTTGGTTTTGTTGACTGTTTCTTTGTTGTGCAAAAGCTTTTTATCTTGATGAAGTCCCAATAGTTCATTTTTGCCCTTGCTTCCCTTGCCTTTGGCGATGTTTCTAGGAAGAAGTTGCTGCGGCTGAGGTCGAAGAGGTTGCTTCCTGTGTTCTCCTTTAGGATTTTGATGGACTCCTGTCTCACACTGAGGTCTTTCAACCATTTTGAGTCTATTTTTGTGTGTGGTGTAAGGAAATGGTCCAGTTTCATTCTTCTGCATGCGGCTGTCCAATTTTGCCAACACCATTTGTTGAAGAGATTGTCTTTTTTCCATTGGACATTCTTTCCTGCTTTGTCAAAGATTAGTTGACCATAGAGTTGAGGGTCCATTTCTGGGCTCTCTATTCTGTTCCATTGATCTATGTGTCTGTTTTTGTGCCAGTACCATACTGTCTTGATAATGACAGCTTTGTAATAGAGCTGGAAGTCCGGAATTGTGATGCCGCCAGCTTTGCTTTTCTTTTTCAACATTCCTCTGGCTATTCGGGGTCTTTTCTGGTTCCATACAAATTTTAGGATTATTTGTTCCATTTCTTTGAAGAAAGTGGATGGTATTTTGATGGGGATTGCATTGAATGTGTAGATTGCTCTAGGTAGCATTGACATCTTCACAATATTTGTTCTTCTAATCCATGAGCATGGAACGTTTTTCCATTTCTTTGTGTCTTCCTCAATTTCTTTCATGAGTATTTTAGAATTTTCTGAGTACAGATCCTTGCCTCTTTGGTTAGATTTATTCCTAGGTGTCTTATGGTTTTGGGTGCAATTGTAAGTGGGATCAACTCCTTATTTCTCTTTCTTCTGTCTTGTTGTTGGTGTATAGGAATGCCACTGATCTCTGTGCATTGATTTTATATCCTGCCACTTGACTGAATTCCTGTATAAGTTCTAGCAGTTTTGGGGTGGAGTCTTCTGGGTTTCCCACATAAAGTATCATATCATCTGCAAAGAGTGAGAGTTTGACTTCTTATTGGCTGATTCAGATGCCTTTTATTTCTTTTTATTGTCTGATTGCTGTGGCTAGGACTTCTAATACTATGTTGAATAGCAGTGGTGAGAGTGGACATCCCTGCTATGATCCTGACCTTAGGGGGAAATCTCTCAGTTTTTCCCCATTGAGAATGATATTCGCTGTGGGTTTTTCATAGACGGCTTTTATGATATTGAGGTACGTACCCTCTATGCCTATACTCTGAAGAGTTTTGATCAAGAAAGGATGCTGTACTTTGTCAAATGCTTTTTCTGCATCTATTGAGAGGATCATATGGTTCTTGTTCTTTCTTTTATTAATGTATTGTATCACATTGATTGATTTGCAGGTGTTGAACCAACCTTGCAGCCCAGGGATAAATCCCACTTGGTTGTGGTGAATAATCTTTTTAATGTACTGTTGGATCCTATTGGCTAGTATTTTGGTGAGAATTTTTGCATCCATGTTCATCAAGGATATTGGTCTGTAATTCTCCTTTTTATGGGGTCTTTGGTTTTGGGATCGAGGTAATGGTGGCCTCATAAAACGAGTTTGGAAGTTTTCCTTCCATTTCTATTTTTTGGAACAGTTTCAGAAGAATAGGTATTAATTCTTCTTGAAATGTTTGGTAGAATTCCCCTGGGAAGCCATCTGGCCCTGGGCTCTTGTTTATTGGGAGATTTTTGATTACTGCCTCAATTTCCTTAGTGGTTATAGGTCTGTTCAGGTTTTCTATTTCTTCCTGGTTCAGTTTTGGTAGTTGATACATCTCTAGGAATGCATCCATTTCTTCCAGGTTATCTAATTTGCTGGCATAGAGTTGCTCATAATATGTTCTCATAATTGTTTGTATTTCTTTGGTGTTGGTGGTGATCTCTTTCATTCATGATTTTGTTGATTTGGGTCCTTTCTCTTTTCTTTTTGATAAGTCTGGCCAGGGGTTTGTCCATCTTGTTAATTCTTTCCAAGAACCAGCTCCTAGTTTCGTTAATCTGTTCTGCTGTTCTTTTGGTTTCTATTTCATTGATTTCTGCTCTGATCTTTATTATTTCTCTTCTCCTGCTGGGTTTAGGCTTTATTTTCTGTTCTTTCTCCAGCTCCTTTAGGTGTAGGGTTAGGTTGTGTACTTGAGACCTTTCTTGTTTCTTGAGAAAGGCTTGTATTGCTATATACTTGCCTCTTAGGACTCCGTTTGCTGCATCCCAAAGATTTTTAACAGTTGTGTTTTCATTTTCATTGGTTTCCATGAATTTTTAAAATTCTTCTTTCATTTCCTGGTTGAGCCATTCATTCTTTAGTAGGATGCTCTTTAGCCTCCATGTATTTGAGTTCTTTCTGAATTTCCTCTTGTGATTGAGCTCTAGTTTCAAAGCATTGTGTTCTGAAAATAGGCAGGGAATGATCCCAATTTTTGGTACTGGTTGAGACCTGATTTATGACCTAGGATGTGATCGATTCTGGAGAATGTTCCATGGGCACTAGAGAAGAATGTGTATTCCGTTGCTTTGGGATGGAATGTTCTGAATATGTCTGTGAAGTCCATTTGGTCCAGTGTGTCATTTCAAGTCTTTATTTCCTTGTTGATCTTTAGCTTAGATGATCTGTCCATTTCAGTGAGGGGTGTTAAACTCCCCCACTATTATTGTATTGTTGTCAATGTGTTTCTTTGCTTTTGTTATTAATTGCCTTATATAATTGGCTGCTCCCATGTTAGAGGCATAGATATTTACAGTTGTTAGATCTTCTTGTTGGATAGACCCCTTAAGTAGGATATAGTGTCCTTCCTCATCTCTTATTACAGTCTTTGGTTTAAAATCTAATTTGTCTGATATAAGGATTGCCACCCCAGCTTTCTTTTGGTGTCCATTAGCATGGTAAATGGTTTTCCATCCCCTCACTTTCAATCTGGGGGTGTCTGGGTCTAAAATGAGTCTCTTGCAGACAGCATATCGATGGGTCTTGTGTTTTTATCCAATCTGATAGCCTGAGTCTTTTCATTGGGGCATTTAGCCCATTTACATTCAGGGTAACTATTGAAAGATAGGAATTTAGTGCCATTGTATTTCCTGTAAGGTGACTGTTACTGTATATTGTCTGTGTTCCTTTCTGGTCTATGTTGCTTTTAGGCTCTCTCTTTGCTTAGAGGACCCCTTTCAAGATTTCTTGTAGGACTGGTTTCGTGTTTGCAAATTCCTTTAGTTTTTGTTTGTCCTGGAAGCTTTTTATCTCTCCTTCAATTTTCAATGACAGCCTAGCTGGATATAGTATTCTTGGCTGCATATTTTTCTCATTTAGTGCTCTGAATATGTCCTGCCAGTCCTTTCTGGCCTGCCAAGTCTCTGTGGATAGGTCTGTGGCCAATCTAATGTTTCTACCATTGTAGGTTACAGATCTCTTATCCCGAGCTGCTTTCAGGATTTTCTCTTTGTCTCTGAGACTCGTACGTTTTACTATTAGATGTTGGGGTGTTGACCTATTTTTATTGATTTTGAGAGGGGTTCTCTGTGCCTCCTGGATTTTGATGCCTGTTTCCTTCCCCAAATTAGGGAAGTTCTCTGCTATAATTTGCTCCAGTATACCTTCTGCTCCCCTCTCTCTTTCTTCTTCTTCTGGGATCTCAATCATTCTAATGTTGTTTCGTCTTATGGTATTCCTTATCTCTCGAATTCTGCCCTCGTGATCCAGTCGTTGTTTATCTCTCTTTTTCTCAGCTTCTTATTTTTCCATCATTTGGTCTTCTATCTCACTGATTCTCTCTTCTGCCTCATTTATCCTAGCAGTTAGTGTCCCCATTTTTGATTGCACCTCATTAATAGCCTTTTTGATTTCGACTTGGTTAGATTTTAGTCCTTTTATTTCTCCAGAAAGGGTTTCTCTAATGTCTTCCATGCTTTCTTCAAGCCCAGCTAGTATCTTTAAAGTGATGATTCTGAACTCTAGATCTGACATCGTACTAATGTCCGTATTGAGTAGGTCCCTGGCAGTCGGTACTACCTCTTGTTCTTTTTGTTGAGGTGATTTTTTCCATCTTGTCATTTTGTGCAGAGGAGAATAGATTAATGAGAGAACAAAATGCTAGCAGGGTAACAACGTCCCCAGAGAATATACTCTAAACAAATCAGAAAAGACCTGAAAGGGAAAGAAAGAAAAAAGAAAAAGAAAAAAAAGAAAAAAGAAAAAGATAAAAACAAACAAAAAGAGAACAAAACAAAAAAACCAGAATATGATCAAATATGGTCAGGCTGGTGCATAGATCAGTGCCACACACTAGATTTTGGGTGTATTTTGGTCTGTTAGAAGAAAGTGCCTCCCAAAATTTTTAAAGAAAGAAAAAGTTATATATGTACAGAAATAAGGGTTGATATGATGAAGGGATGGAATATGACTGTAAAGATGAAAATTATAAAAAATTTTATAAAAGGAATTGATAAGAAGTTGTTTGAAAAAAAGAAAGAAGAGGATTTAAAAAAAAAGAAAAAAAAAGGGAGAGAATGTGATCAGGCAGGGGAGTAGAAAAAAACCATACACTAGAGATTTAGGGTATATTTTGATCTGTTAGAAGAAACTATCTCAAAATTTTAAAGAGAGAACAACTTACATATATATGCCAAAAATAAGGGTAACTACTATGAAGGGATAGACTATGACTGTAAAAATGAAAAATAAGAATGTTTTTTAAAAAAGGGGTTGATAAGATGTTGGTTATAAAAGGGAAAAAGAAAAATTCAAAAAAAAAAAAGACAGTTAAGAAAAATTAACTTTGAAAGGCTAAAGAATCATGGTAAAAAAGCCATGGATTCTATGTGCAGTGTTCCCCTAGCGCTGGAGTTCTGCCATTCTCATTGATCGGTAAACTTGGTCTTGGCTGGCTGTTCTCTCTGATCTTCTGGGGGAGGGGCCTGTTGCCGTGGTTCCCAAATGTCTTTGCTGGAGGCGGAATTGCCCCACCCTTGCCCGGTCCGGGCTAAGTAATCTGCTCGGGTTTGCTCTGGGGAGCTTTTGTTCCCTGCAAGCTTTCCGTACAGCTTTGGAGGCCGAGAGTGAAAATGGCGGCCTCCCAATCTCCAGCCCGGAGAAACCGAGAACTCGGGGCCCCGCTCCTCAGTGAGCCCCCAGAGAAAAGCAGTCAGTCACTCCCATCTCCCCGGTCTCTGGCCGCACTCCGTGCTCACTCAGCCTGTGACCGAGCATTTCTATCTGGCACCCGACCCCATGTGGAGTCTCCAACCCCAGCAGATCCCTGTGGTTCACTCCCGCACCTCTCCTCCCGGGGGAAGAAGGTGAGTCTCATCAGATCTGCCGCTTGTTGGGTCCCTGCTGGAGGAGCAGTGGCCTGACTGTGCCATGGATCACAGTTTATGGCAACCCCGAGCTGAGAGCCCGCGCCTGGGCTCCGTCTCTGCAGCCGGCTTCCCCATTCTGATACCCGGGAGCTCTGCCGTACTCAGGCACCCCCGGTCTTTCTGTGACCCCGAGGGTCCTGAGACCACACTGTCCCACGAGGGTTCCACCCCCCGCTTAGCCACTGGAGCAATGTCCCTCAGCGGAGCCGACTTCTAAAAGTTCCTATTTTGTGCTCCGCGGCTCTATCGCTTGCCAGAAGCAGCTGATGGAGGCCCCTCCCCCGCCGTCTATCCTCCTGAATATCGCCTCGAATTCACTTCTCTGCACGTCCTACCTTCCAGACAGTGGTCGCTTTTCTGTTCAGAGAGTTGTTGCTATTCTTTTCTTCAATCTCCTGTTGAGTTTGTAGGTGTTCAGAATGGTTTGATCCCTATCCAGCTGAATTCCTGAGAGGAGACGAAATCCAGGTCTCCTACTCCTCCGCCATCTTGCTCTGCCCCCCTTGGTTAACATTTGTATCTCATATATTTTTCCATTTTTTTCAACTTTCTTGTGATGTTTTTGTTAGAGGTACATCTCCTTTAAACAACATGTAATTGGCTTTTGTTTATTATTTAATATGAGTTTACTTAATTTTTAAAAAAATTAATTATTCTATTGTGGTAAAATAAGAAACATAAAATTTGCAATTTTAGTTATTTTTAACTGCACAGTTCTGGATATTAATTACAATCATAATGTTGTGCAACAATTTATTTATTTCCACAACTTCTTCATCACCCTGAATAGAAACCATAACCATGTAACAGTAATTCCCCCTTCTTTCCTCTCCCTGTCCCTGGGAAACTCTAATCTGCTTCTGCCCCAAAGAATTTGCCTATTCTAGAAATTTCATATAGGTGGAATCGTACAAGATGTGTCTTTTTGTGTCTGAATTGTTTCTCTTAGCATAATGTGTCTGTTAGCATTATTGAGTCGTATGGTCATTCTATGTTTAGCTTTCTGGGGAACTGCCAAACTATTTCCATAGTGGCTGCAGCATTTTACATTCCTACTGGCAATGTACAAGTGTCCCAATTTCTCTACATCTTCACTAACATTTATTTTCTGGATATTATTATTTTTTATTATAGCATCTGCTAGGTGTGTACTGGTATCTTCTTGTGATTTTGATTTCATCTCCCTAATGATTAGTGATTTGAGCAGATTTTTATGTGCTATTGGACATTTGTTTATCTTTGGAGAAAGGTCTATTCGAGACCTATGTTCATTTAAAAATTGGTTCCTTTGTCTTTTTCTTGTTGAGCTGTCATGCTTTATATATTCTGCATATCAAATATTTATCAGATATATGATTTGCAAATATTTTCTACCATTCCATAGGTTGTCTTTTCACTTTCTTGATAATGTTCTTTGATGCACAAAAGTTTTTAATTTTGAGGAAGTCCAATTTAATCTTTTTTTCCTTTTTTTGCTCATGCTTTTGGTATTATAACTAAGACTTGCCAAATGGAGAGCATCATGGAGATTGACCCCTATGTTTTCTTCTAAGCATTTTCTGGTTTTAGTTCTTAAGTTATGTTGTCTATCCATTTTGAGTTAATTTTTATATATGGTGTGTTGTAGGGGTCCAATTTTATTCTTTTGCATGTGGTAATCCAGTTGTTCCAGCACCATTTGTCAAAGAGACGAGTCTTTCCCCCTGCCATGAACTTGGCATGCTTGTCAAAAATTAACTTGCCATAGATGTAGGGGTATATTTGTGGATTCTCAATTCTGTTCCAATGGTTTATATATCTATCTGTTTTGGTTACTGTAGCTTTGTAGTAAGGTTGAATTTGGGAAGTGTGAATTCTCTAACTCTGTTCTTTTATAAGGTCGTTTGGTCTATTTGGGGTCCCTTGCAATTCCATATGAATTTGAGGATTGCTTTTTCTATTTTTGCCAAAAAGGATGTTGCAATTTTAATACAAATTGCACTGAATCTATAGATTGCTTTGGGTAGAATCCAGTTCTTACCAGTATTGAGTCTTCCTACTCACAAACATGAAATGTCTTTATTTTAATTTAGCTTTTCTTTCATTTCTTTTAGCAATGTTTTATAATTTTAAGTGTACAGATCTTCCTTGACTTATGATAGGCTTACATCCCAATAAACCCATTGTAAGTTGAAAATATTATAAGTCCAAAATACATTTAATACATCTAACTTACTCAACATCACAACTTAGCTTTACCTACCTTAAATGCACATAGAAAAGTTACATTAGCCTACAACTGGACAAAATCATCTAACACAGAGCCTAATTTATAATAAAGCATTGAATATCTCATGCAGTTCATTCATTACTGTACTGAAGGTGAGAAACAGAGTGGTTGTATGAATACAGAATGGTTATAAATGTATTGGTTGTTTGCATTCGTGATCCCATGGTTGACTGGGAGCTGCAGCCTCCAGCATCATGAAAGCATTGTCCCGAATATTGCTTACCCAGGAAAAGATCACAATTCAAAAGTCAAAGTACATTTTCTACTGAATACGTATTGCTTTTGCATTGTAAAGTCAAAAAATTGTAAGCTGAACCAGCATAAATTGGGGAGCATCTGTACAAGTCTCTCCTCCTTGCTTGAATTTATTTTTAGGTATTTTATTCTTTTAGATGCTATTGTAAATGGAATTGCTTTCTTAATTTCCTTTTCAGATTGTTCATTGCAGGTGTATAGAAACACAACTAATTCTTTCAATCTGAGTGTCTTTTTATTTCAATTCATGTTTTAATTCATGGTGAATTAAAAATATATTTGGTCTTATTTAATTTTTTAGTAGTTTCTATTTAATGTGTTTTACTTCTTTTTTCCCTTTTCTTGCCTTTTATTGAATTACTTTCAATGGCTTTGAAGAATAAATCTGGAAATGGATTTAAAGAATGTCTTTTCTTGGGGGTGTTTGGTGGCTCTGTCGGGTAAGTGTACAACTCTTGATTTTGGCTCAGGTCATGATCTCAGGGTTGTGAGATTGGGCCCTGTGTTGGGCTCCACTCTGGGTGTAGAGCCGGCTTGAGAGTCTCTCTCCCTCGGCTCCTCTCCCCACCTCTCTCCCTCTCTTAAAAAAAAAAAAAAGTCTGTTCTTTCAGTGGTTTCTCTTAAATTAAGAGATATGATAAATATTAATACATATATATTTATTTTAAATTAGTTTCTAGAATTAATCAGAAAACACATCTTTAATTAGAATAATCAAAAATCATATCTTGTTATTTCCTTTCTTTTCCCCCCACCTGCTGCCCTTTTTGATATAATGTAGGATTTTATTTATATTATTATTTCTTTTTATTTTTGTCCCTTATTGCACTTAGTATTAAGTTATAATCCTTTTAACTTTTTTTTTAATCCTTATTTGTCCTCATATTTACTTTTAAAAATCACTCTTGGATGCACTTTTGTTTTTGTTTTGCCAGAGTGTACCCTTTAGTAGCTGTTCTGTAAAGAGTTAAGTTACTATCATCTCCAATTCTAAATTTAAAAAAAAATTTCTATTTTACTGTTTTACTTGAATAATAGGTAGATTCAGTAGAGAAGTCTTGATCAAAATATTTTCCCTCAGAATCTTGAAGAAATTATTTTATTGTCTTTCTGCATTTAATGCTGTCAACAGGGAGTTTTATATCAATTTAATTGGGAGTAATCTATCTCTCTTTAGAAGTTTTTGAGTACTGTCTTTTTCTCTGACATGGCATTGTTTGGCCCCTGTCGGAGATTTCATATGCTTTTTTTTTTTTAATTTGAAGAAGTTTCTTGTGATATTGATTTATGTATATTTCTCCTCTCTAGTTTCTGCTTTGGGAATTGCTCTTAGAGGGTTATTAGGATATGTGTGTCTTACCTCTCTCTTTACTTTCTATTTTTTTAATCTTTTTCTGGGGTTTTGCTTGAACTATTTGTCAGATCAACCTTGCAGATCACTTTTTTATTCCTTTAAAAATATATTTATCATAGAACATATAACTCAACACCAAAAAACCAAATAATTCAATTAAAAAATGGGCAGAAGACATGAACGGACATTTCTCCAAAAAAAACATCCAGATGGCCAAGAGACACAGGAAAAGATGTTCAACATCTCATCATCAGGGAAATGCAAATCAAAACCACAATGAAATATCACCTCACATCTGTCAAAATGGCTAAAATTAACAATATAAGGAATGAGTGTTGGCGAGGATGTGGGGAAAAAGGAACCCTTGTGCATTGTTGGTGGGAATGCAAACTAGTGCAGCCACTGTGGAAAACAGTATGGAGGTTCCTCAAAAAGTTAAAAATAGAATTACCATATGATCCAGTAAATCCACTATTGGCTATATACCCAAAGAAAACAAAAGCACTAATTCAGAAAGACATATGAACCTTTATGTTTATTGCAGCATTATTTCCAATAGCCAAATTATGGAAGCAGCCCAAGTATCCATTGATAGATGAATAGATAAAGAAGAGGTGCAATATTACTCAGTCATATAAAAGAATGAAATCTTGCCATTTGCAACAACATGGATGGAGCTAGAGGGTATAATGCTGAGTGAAATAAGTCATTCAGAAAAAGTCAAATACCATATGATTTCACTCATCTGTGGAATTTAGGAAACAAAATAAATGAACAAAGAAAAAAAGAAACAAACCAAAAAAACAGACTCTTAACTATAGAGAACACACTGATGGTTACCAGAGGTGGGTGGGGAGATGGGTGAAATAGGTGATGGGGATTAAGGAGGGCACTTGTGATGAGCACTGGGTGATGTATGGAAGTGTTGAATAACTATGTTGTACACCTGAGATTAATATAACACTGAATGTTAACTGTACTGGAATAAAAATTTAAAAAATATATTTATCATTAAAAATTTCAATATATTAAATTTAAACAGAATAATAAAATAAGAATTTATGGACATAAAATCTTATTTAAGGAATAAAATAACACCACAATATTGAAGCCTCTGGTGTTACTCTCCCCAAACAGAACCTTTTTCTTTAACCAGAAGAATCATAATTTTGCATTTGGTGTTTTATCATTTACTACATGTATGACATCACGTTCCCTTTTTAATATTACACAAACAGTATTATGTATATATCTTTTGCAACCTTGCTTTTTAAAAACTTCAGCGTTATATGATATTCACTCATGTTTATAGTTATAGTTTCAGTTCATTCTTTCCAAACTGTTGGTTAGTGTTAAAATGTGTGGCAGACCTCAGTTTACTTACCTACTGTCCTTTTGGGTATGTTCAGGCTGTTTCCAGATTCTTGTAATTAGAAGTGGCCATACTGTGAATATCCTTGTCCAAGTCTTTTTCTTACTGAGCTGTTGATCGCCTAACATATCTTAGATAGTTATATATTGGGGGATTACATACATTTCAAATATTGTCATCCCAGTTGATTATATCTGCACTCCTCGAATGGTTTCTTTGAATAAAAGAAAAGAGAAATTCGAATATTAGTATTTGGTTGAATTTATTACTTTCTTTAAGATTTGTCTTTGTTATGTAATATTAAGAAATTTTTCCCTATGTGAGTTCATAAAATATTTTTCACTGTTTTCTACTAACTGTTTTCAAGTTTTGATTTTTTTCATATTGAAGTTTATGATATGCCTGCAATTGGTTATTGCTTATAGACCAGTTAAGGTATCCAATTTTATTTTAATTTCCATAAAGATAAGCAAATATCCCAGAATAATTGAAGCATTATGCAAATAAGAGCAAGGCAAGATGATAAATGCCTAGTGAGGCTGACCATTTGCAATATGTCCATGAGTAATTTAGACTTGATTGACATCTTCAAGACTTTGGGAAATTTCGTCTCATAGAATTTACTCTTGTCAGACGAGGAAGACCTGAGCTAGGAATGAGAGGGGCTCCTGTTGTCTTGGCCCAGAATGTGAGATCCAGAAGAAGGTTCAGGAGACTTGTGTTAAAGACATCACTGAGTGGCAGCCACACAGGACACTTCTACTTCACTGAAATGTGCCAGAGGATAGTGGGTCAAATGGCAAACTGATTCAGTAAACCTGTGCCTGGGAACTGCTTATTTATTTCTGTTATTTAAGTTATAGTCATGACCTTGATATCTCTAGGCTTTCTATCTTGTGGAATGTCATTAGAATCCTGTGTGCCTGCTGCTTTGTATTAACTCTCTTGTAGAAAGTGGAGGAAGCCCACCTCTCAGGACCTGAAATAAGACAAATAAATATATAATTGGCTGTCATCACTGACAATCATCTGAGGCATAAGAGAGGAGGCCGTGACTAGGTTGAGCCCACGAAGCGTAGTGTGGATTAATTTGTTTTTGTCTGCTTTATTTGCAGGAGCCTGCCAAATTATTACATTATAAACATTATTTTATGGTATATCCTCTATAGAGAAATGAAAGGATCTTTACATAAACCCATCTAACTGATGAGGCTATCTTTTAAAGCTCAGAACCTTAAAAAATAATGATTTAGTAATTATCTTTGTATTTCATAAGAGAAGGAGTCTTCCTGATTATTAACCCCAAATTCTCCTTAAATGAAATGCTATCTAGGACATAGTTCTAGGACTGTGGTCCAGGTATCATCTCTACCTGGCAGTGTATCCACCTTCTTCCAGCAAATAAGCTCCTCTTCACCCTCCAAGAGCTGTGGTGTCAACTCTGCCAAGGATTGCCTTCTGAGCTAAGTAAGAGTGACTCTCAGCCAGTGTCCCCATCACAGCACTCAGCAGATGTACCAGCGTGACCTCTTCATGTGTCTTTCTTTCTCCTGGACTGTGAGCTTCTGGAGGACTTAGACTTGTCCTCTTCAACTATATATCCTTTCTTCTTTGTTTTTGTACACACACACACACACACACACACGATCTCTCCCTTTCTTGCTACATTTCTGTCGAATTGAACTGAAATGAAAGTTTCATTGCCTGATAACCAGAGAAGCAGAAATAATGGAAAGCCCAAATGCTGGAGGGTCAGAGAGAACTGGATTCAAAACCTGCTGTGGGCATTTATTGCTCAGATGACTTTGGAATAGTTAGTATCTGAGTCTTAGTTTGTTGTATAAAGTGAGAATCATAACTAGTGTTAGATGAGAGCACTTTACATACTGACTGTCACACAGCAGGACTTATATTTAAATCTACTCTCTCTCTTCCAAAAGGGGCCACTCTCAGGTTATTTTCATTTTAAAAGAGACCTATTAATGACAGTCCCTTATATAAGCAAAGGGTCAAATCATGCCTGCACCTTAGTCCTTGGTTATTTGCAATTTCCCTGTGCAGGAAAGAATGAGTCAATGAAGACTGGGCATCAGATTCCAGGGATCAGAAACACCTGAGCGAGCCACTCGGACGCTTGTGAGAAATGCAGAATCCCAAGTGTATTGAGTTGGAAATGTGCATTTCCAGATGATCCCCGGGAGACTCAAATGCCCGTTCAAGTTTGAGGAGAGCTGAGCCAGAGCAGGTGCTGACCCCTGATTTGAATAATTCTAGGGAGTTTATTCTGGCTTTTGTGCTAAGGGAATGGCATTTGTGGGGTAAATGTGGGCCAGTTGAATAAAATTTCACGGTGATGAGATGAGGGATGGACTTTAATGGCTATGAATGATGATTTCCCTGTTGCGTTTTATTTCATGGGGTGTACCAGCCTGGAGCAGCTGGAGGTTATGAGGCAGCTACTGTCCCCAGAAGAACCAGCCTGAATGGCCACCCTGATGAGGAAACAATGGCCTGATTTCATTTCTCTGTTGATAGTTCTTTCCTCTGCCAGCAGAATGTAAAGGCTTCCATCTCCCCAGGGATTTAGGAGACTGAAACAATACTTTCCTCTTTTGATGTTTTATTAAAAAAAAAAAAAAACAAACTTCCAAAAGCAAGGCTTTAATACAATATATATTAATCTGAAGTGTTCCATGTCTCATGGAAAACCTATTATTACTTCTTGAAGGTACAACCTTTGCTGACATTTTGAGCCAAGGATATTGGCCTGGTTGAGTATCTTTCTCTCTCTTTTTTTTTTTTTTTTAAGATTTTTTATTTATTTATTTGAGAGAGAGAGACTGAGAGAGAGAGCACATGAGAGGGGGGAGGGTCGGGAGGGTCAGAGAGAGAAGCAGACTCCCTGCCGAGCAGGGAGCCCGATGCGGGACTCGATCCAGGGACTCCAGGATCATGACCTGAGCCGAAGGCAGTCGCTTAACCAACTGAACCACCCAGGCGCCCCGAGTATCTTTCTCTCTTAAGCATCTGTAATTTGAGATTTGAAGGTGTTCTCATATCAATTAGATGTCTATACTCTGAAGATAACCATTCATGAGTGACTCCAGAGTTTCATCAGTGGCAGATGAACATAGACTTGCACATTCCTCTAGGTGGTGCTTTGTGTCCTGTCTTATATGATAACTGAATAAATCCCACTTCTGAGGGTTGCATGGCAGCTTAGGAAGTGCTTTTCAAAAGGAAAGATGGCTTCCCTGTTTTCGGCAGTAATGTGTTGATTTTATGTGTTGATCAACAAATATTTCAAAAACACCTACAATACAACGTGGCTACACCCATGGGCAGTACTATGGCTGCTTGTATATAACAGTGCCTAAATTTCTCAATAGATCCATGTATACTTACCTGCTTATGTATTTACAGAGGTGATCTACACAGTTTAAGTCTTGATTTTCCACATGGACAATTCCATCCCCCTCAAATTTTCACAGGCTTTACTGAGTTTCAATGGCAAAAGCCCAGATATGCCCCATCTTCAAGATGGAATCAAGATCTTAGCAATCACATTTAGCCAGGGAGAAGTGATCCCTTTTGATAGTTTTTAAACCCCAGTTGAGGAGGTAGCTCCTCGCTATGGCAGATTTCTCAAGGAAACTTTTGTTCACTCATTCACTCATTCCACAAATATATATTGACCAACAAACAAATAACAGGATCTGGCCAGATAAGTATGGAGGTGGAGAATAAGTTTAGATTCACCTACCCTGGTTCCCCAAGAGGTTTCTTAGTGATAGCTACCATCACCTAGATGAGGCATTATGGGGCCATGAAATACTTATTAAGTACACTGGCTTTGCCAAAATTAGAGGCAGATAAAATAAGCCTGCAGTTTCTAGCAACTTCTGGGAGAGCAGACTCAATCCAGCTCTTCAGGTCCTCTCTTTATTTATTTATTTATTTTTAAAGATTTTATTTATTTATTTGACAGAGAGAGACACAGCAAGAGAGGGAATACAAGCAGGGGAAGTGGGAGAGGGAGAAGCAAGCTTCCCGCTGAGCGGGGAGCCCGATGTGGGGCTTGATCCCAGGACCCTGGGATCATGAGCTGAGCCGAAGGCAGACACTTAACAACTGAGCCACCCAGGTGCCCCAGGTCTTCTCTTTATTATCTCATCCTTTGATTTGGAACAGCCCTGGCCTAGATCCTCCCTGGACCTTCCAGTAAAATGCAGCCTGTCTATGCCATGTGTTGCTTTGCTCTGATTATTATTTAGCTAATTTGCATATGCATTTCCGTATAATAATATCTTTGTCATTAGGAGGGAGTCCCGTTGCCAAGGCAACTAAGAGTGGTACAAACACAGCTTGTCCTTTACCCCAAATTTAACTCTCTTCAATCAAATACCAATAATGTTCCCAGCTTCTCTGTTTTGTGTTAAAATTGTAAATCATTCTATAGGTCTTCTGGTTTCTCCTTCTTGTTTTGTCTGTCTCTCTGAAAGATCTCATTGCCTTTTCCCCATTATATATTTTTCTAAATTTAATTTTCAAAATAATAGGTGTATGTTGTTGAAAAGTTAAATAGTACCAGGAGATCTATGACAAAAAAACCCCATAATTTTCCCTACTACTTCAATCCCCACCATTATTATCCCTAATTCTTGCTCCCATTAGATAATCATTTTTCAGTAATTTTTAGCTGATTATTTAGTATTTTGCCTTGTGTTGCTAAGTAATGGCTTGAAATGTTACATCCAGGTTTTTCAGTTTTAGTTATGATCTATGAAATTTCCACCAAGGAAGATATGGATTTAGTTTTAGTTTTCTCTTATGCTTCCTATTTCTCTCCCTGATCTTCCTGATAGCATTTAACTCAGGTTTTCCTCACAGCCACTGTTCCTGGAATTCAGTAAAGACATGGAAGATGTGGCCAGAGAGGTAGGCATGTAGGGCCTGTGGATGCTGTGGATGAGTTTGGGTTTTATTCTAAGTGTGATGGGAAGCCATTGGAGAAATTTAACCAGAGGACTCACATGATTTGCCTTATTGAAAAATCACTTTGACAACTGTGGAGAATGAATTGTAGGAGAAAAGATAAATCAGGGACTGGGAGGAAACTGACAGTAGTCTTGGGAGACATAATGGCGGCTTCAACCCATGTGGTTGCCACATCGATTTGGAGAGAAATGGTCAGATATGGGACATGTTTTCAAGAGAGAGCCAGTTGTGTGTCATGACTATGTGTTAGGAGCTTGGAAAGGGAGAAGAGATGAATCAAGAATGACTCCTAGGTTTTGGCTTGAGCAACTGGATAGATGGCAGATTCATTTGTTAAGATTGGGGGTGGGCTTATGTGTGTTACTGTGCAGGTTGAAGGGGTGGTAATCAAGGATTCTATTTGAGATAAATTTGAGATGACTATTGTTATCAAGGGGGAGATGTCAATTCGATAGTTGAATAGATCAGTAAGGGGCTCAGTGAAGACGTCTGAGCTTCATTGCATAAATGTGAGTGCCATTGGCAGGTGGGGGACATCCAAAACCATGGGACTGACTGAGGTCACACAAGGATAGAATGCAAATAGAGAAAAATACAGCGTCTAGTTTTTAGCTCAGTGTGCTCCAAAATTAAGGTATCTGGCTGAGGAAGAGAAAACAAAAGCTAATATTGGGAGCTGGTGGCTAATGCGATAGAAGGGAGACTCGGTGGTTGTGATGGTCCTTAAAATGCCATCAGGGATGAGTGTTTTCAGAAGGAAACTTTCAATTATTTTAAATGCTGCGGAAGAGATGTCAAGGGGCAGGGAAGGAGTCATTGCATTTTACAACACGGAGAATCGTGATGGTGTTGGAAAGAGTAATTTGGGTAGAGGAATGGCTTTGGGAGAGAGCCTGGAAGGGCTTGAAAGCTGAGGATATGGAGATTGTGACAGGTGCTATACCAGAACCCCGAAGGCAATGAGAACACACTCTAGAGGGACATGGACCTGGTCAGGGAAGTCAGGAAGGTGTTCCTGGGGAAGTGAAGCTCTGAGATCTGACTCGAGGTGTGAAGGAGGAGGAGAAGTGAACTAGGTGAGAAGTTGGGGAGGGAAAAGAATGTTTCAGGAAGAGGAAACAGCATGTGGTAAGACTCAGAGAGAACATGGCATGGCATATGCCAAGAAATGAAAAAAGGCCAGAGAAGACGGGAAAGTGGTATGGCAGGGAGTCCGAGGCCTACTCAGGGTTCCTTGCTTTGTGAGACATGCTCATCTTACTTGCCTATTCCAAGTGCAATGGAATGTTGTTGATAGGTTTTCAAAAGGAGAGTTTTGTGGTCTTGAAATATGTGGATATATATGAAGAGCAGACATGAAGTTGTGAGCGTGGCTAATAAGAGACAAATTAGGAGGCTTTTGCAGTGGTTCAGGTGAGAAATGGTGGCAGCTCCTTCTGAGCATTTGGATCAGTGAAGGAATTATGCCACAGAAACCCTTCATAGAACAAAGAAGCAAGTTCAACAATAGCAGTAAAAGTGTTTTATCTTTGGAAATGAGCACGAGCTTGCATTTGACAATATCTCATGTTAATTTATTCCGTGACTAATTGTTCTTTGGAGAAATTGAACTCATTCACCATTAGATTTGACGTGTTAAATTAATCAGATCTCTTAAAAGGCCTCCAAATTCTGAAGGCATCAGACAGTTCAAAATTGCATCCACATTTATCAACACTGTTTTTGACATGATATACAAAGAAAAATAGCCTCATTCATTCCTATCTATACACCAACACACTTCTTGTGGCGTGGGGCATTTACTGGGTTACAAATTATTTCCCTGCTTTTCAAGATGAACTGATTGCCTTCAACTTGACTCTATTATCCAATCTATTATTGGTTAATAGAAGCCTTCAAGTACAGTGTTTTAAAAATTGTAACTTACCATAAATCACGTTCCAATTCCTTTAATTTCCCATCACTTCCTTTCTGATTTTGATATTGCTTTCAAAAAAGATTTTCTCATCTCTATAATGAGATCCAGTGTCTATAACACATTGTCTATTACACTGCCATTTCTCTTTAATGGAACTCCACTCGAAGTATCAGTTCTTTGCTTGGAGCAAAATGATTCTTCTGCTGAGCGAGTGCATTAACGATCCCTGTTGTGTTGGCTCTCGCTCTTCAAAACCCTAAGTGATGTACTTGATGGATCTTCTCACATCTTACCCATCTTTCTACGTTTCTGTCAGATGCTAAATATTCTCTGCCCAAAACCAGACTTCATGCCATTCTACTAAGCTCTCCCCTTACATTTTACTGCCTCACTTAGATATAGTTTATCACTGTTGTACTTAAAGATGTGCTCCTTGTTTTAAGAGGTGCTTGTACCTAAAACTAACTTTTGCAAAACTTTCAGATAGACTAAATTTTTCAGGGGCACTTTTCAATTTTGAACAAAGATTTAACTACATCTCTGTATGCAATCTGTAAAGTCTCAACGTGAACAAATACTCTAGCAGTCTTAAGAATGTTGAAAAAGTGTTTCACTTTCTTGGAGTGGGATTGCTGTCTCTCTCTCTCTCTGTACCTTTCTAGAGTCTCCTGGCCTGCCTTTCTTTGCTCTTCCCTCACATGCATCTTGCCACTCTTCCCCTGGCTCCTAATAAAAGGTTTGTAGTTGTACCTTTTTTCTCCACCACCCATTTTAATCCAGGGATTATATTCATCCTTCTCACCAACTCTTTTTCTTTTTACTACAGCTCTGACAGTTTACACTTGATCTTTTTTAAAAAAAGATTTATCTATTCTTGGGGTGGGGCAGAGGGAGAGAGAATCCCAAGCAGACTCTGTGCTGAGCAGGGAGCCCCAGGCAGGGCTCCATTTCACGATTCTGAGATCATGACCTGAGCTGAAATCAAGAGTCGGATGCTTAACCAGCTGAGCCACCCAGGCACACTGCACTTGATCTTTTTATCCACTTGCACATTGGCCATGCTTTAAAGGTACTAGAACAGCAAGCATCATTCATTCATTCATTCATTCATTCCTTTGTTCAGTCAGCCGACAAACATTTACTGTATCCTCACTAGATAGCTGGCATGGTGTTATATATCAGGAATACAGACATGAATGGACTGGATTTTTGTCCTAAAGAACAGCCATGAGGGAAGGACATGTTTAAGCCTGGATTCAGAAGGAACACCATTGGAAGACTTGCTGAGTGGAATCTGCCCACTTAGAAAGACTAGTATCAACAAGATGTTAAGGATTTTCTTTGGGTTTTCTATAGTATCTACAAAACATTTTTCCATTATTAAGTACTTACTGGGAGCCTGGCATTATACAGGCCTATTATAATTATTAATCTCCAAAGCAATCATGGGAGAGAAAATATTATCCCTGTTTCATTGATGAGAAAAGCAGAACTCAGAAAATTTAAAACTTGTCCAATATCACACAGCTAATAATTAATTTGCAAAGGTTTTTTTTTTTTTTACCAAACTTAAAAATCCCCTGAGCAGACAAAACCATTAAAGCCACATAAACAAAACTAAATCTAGCTTATTTCATGAGCAGAAGTGAAGCTTAACTAGGTCATTTCTTGTAAATACCTTTGATAATCATGAAAGAAATGCAAGTTATCTTCCTAAAATGGTGTGAAATAATCACTTTTAGCCAATCCCCTGTCATCTGGAAATCCTCACTGTAATCGCTGCTCACTGTCAAGGTCAAACAAGTTCCTCATTTTCACTTCATAAGCCATCCTGTGGTGCCATGCTCCTGAGGTTTGATCAGTCCTGAATTCGAAAGCTTCCAGTTTGTGAACTTTTCTTATAGTCACAATAAATTCTTACTAAATGTTGTTTTACTGATCTGGTGGTTTTAATCTTGCTGTTTCTGGATTTTGGACACCTTTTATTAGAACCTTTTTAAACATGCATTACTTTAGCACCTATAACCTGCCTTCATCAATTATCAACATCTTGCCATTCTTCTTTCATCCATCATGGTCACCCCCCATTTCTTTTTATTTTTGGCAGAGGAGTTTTTTAAGCAAATCCGAGATGTTGTATCACTTCCTCTGCACATGTTCAGTGTGTGTCCATAATAGAAATGACTTAAAAATGTACAAACACAATATTATCACAACAAACAAAGTTAGCCATATTCCTTAATAATTGCTTACTATCATCGAATACTCAACTCAGGCTCACTTTCTCCTGATTGTCTCAAAATGTCTTTCTGGTTGTTTATTCTGTAGAATTTCCCACATTCTGGATTAGTCTGATTGCTTTTATTTGATTATGTCTCACGTTCCTCTATCCCCTGGACTTTCAACAAATTGGCAGGTCAATGTAGTGGGATCATTAGATTCAGATTAATGTGGGCTTTTTTGGGCAAAATTTTGTCTTCATAGGTGGTACAGGTGACTTCCTATTGCATCACTTCCGGAAACACATCTTGTCTGGGGTTTCCTTTCTATGTAGATGTTGCAGTTGGTAACTGGATTCGGGTGTTGTCATTTGGAGCCACACTTTGTAAAAATCCCCAGGAATCTCACTCACAGGTTTGAAACCATGATGAGTGTGTCAAAGCTGATTATTTCGGAGGGTGTTGTAAAATCGTGATTTCTATAATTCTATCATTCTTATTACATTCATTAGTTAGTATTCTTCTGGAATAAGAATTTTTCCTTCATCAATTACTTAGTTATCCTAAAATATGATTCATTTCCTAAAGGCAGGATAGATGCTTGATTCTGACCCTGTTTTTGCCAAATTTCAAAATAATGAGTTGGTGCATTACGATACAAAGCTGGAAACCAGGATCATGTGACTCTAAGCCTTTTTAATTTCCATGTAACTGGAGAGTTTAAAATGCTGTAAGAATAAAAACAAAGTCTGAAAGCCCCAGTGCTGTTTGGCAGGCAAGAAATTAAAGAGCCAGGATCCCTGAGACTCCCTCATTCTGCTGTTTCAGGAGAAATGTCAGGGGTCACCAGGTGTCACCCAGTCGCATTTCATAGCAGTTAGTGCCCTTTGCAGGCTGATTAACCATTGTAATCAGTGCAGGCTCTCAGCACTCAGGGGGTCAACCGTTACATGTAATTAACAGCTTGTGTCTGCGCAGTATCCATTCATCTCCCCTTTCTCCCTTCCTGGCTCTGCGCTGGAAGAAGAGCAGAGAGGGTGCTCCATGCTCACTGGGGCATTTCCCTCTATCTCACTTTCTGCAGTGGTCAGACACCTTTGAAAGAAGAGGGGAATTATGTGAGTAAATAGAGTATTTCCTCTCCAGCCCCAAGGGGGCTGCCTTTGTCAGCATCAGCAGAAAATCGTGGATTGGAGGTGACTCGGTATTCCTCCTGAGCTCTGCAGGGACAGCAGCTGGAACCAAACACGTTTCTGCATGCCCATGTGAATACTTGAAAATAATGTATTTATCCTTGTGTTTTAAATGAAAATGATGTTTTAAAAACCCTCCAGGAGGCACCAAGTCCATCATGGGAGCTTCGATGAACTGCTCTTGTTGCACCTGCGTCTCACCCAGGCTGGGGACTGGGAATGGGTCATCTCCAGCCACCACTGTCCTAGGAAAGGTTGGGTCCTTCTCTAGACCTCGCCCCCTCATATTTGCAATGTTCTCACTAATCTTACATGGGCGGATGGAGCCCCACCCTTAGTCTTTTTAAAGGGCTGCTGTTGGATAACAGAGATATTTAGAATTGTAACAGATGAATTTCTCCCTTCCTTCCATCCTTACTGGCAACCTTAAAAGGAAGAGAAGATGCCTGCACACAAGTGTCTTGGAGAGGGGGGAGAAGGAAGGGTCAGAGGGCAGAAGGTTGGGCATGCAGGAAGGGCAAGGGGACCCAAAGAAAGGGGAGAAGTGCAGCAGGGTCTGGGAGTCAGGTACATCCCCAGGGGAGAATGCTGGCTTCTTTTCTTGCTCCCAAGTGCCCCAGTCCTCCTCTTTACTCTCCAGTGCCCCAACTGGATAGCTCTCCACAGATGGTCCAGTGCTGAGTCTTTGGAAGAGCCTGAGGCCACAGAGTGGCTGCGTTGGGCGGGCACAGGGTGAACCCTCAGCTTGTCCCCATGCTCATATCCATGTGGGCTCAGGGCATAGACATCAGGTGCAGAAAGATGGGAAATGGTGTCATGATGGCACTCTCTGAGGCTAACTGTGTTGTCAGCATGGTCCCATGGTCTGAGCCAGCAGTTTCATATTTTCTGTTAAGGGATAATCTGTCTTCCCATTGGTGATGGGTGGAGTGATAATGTTGGGACCAACATTATCCAGGCCAGGTGCTCAGAGTACGCCACACCCACAAACACACACAGTGAACACAGATGCCCTTGCATTGGCTAATTCCAGCTACCCCTGCCCTTTGAAGATTTTATTTATTTATTTATTTTGAGAGAGAGAGTGAGGGAGAGAAAGCGAGTGGAGAGAGAGGCAGAGGGGGAAGGAGAGGGAGAGAATCTCAAGCAGACCCCACGCTAAGTGCAGAGCCCGATGGGGGGCTCCATCTCACAACCCTGAGATCATGTCCTGAGCTGAAACCAAGAGTTGGATGCTTCACTGACTGAGCCCCCAGGCACTCCACAAATTACCCCCGCCCTTTGAAATGTGGCTCCTTCTTTAGAAATTTTATTCTCTAGTAGTGAATCTTCTGTTCCAGGAACATTTATTTTGTTAGTAACTGTTACATAAGATAGCATAGTTTAAAAAATATCTGTCTCTTTGGAAGATAGGGAGAATTATTTAAATGAGGTTTGTCAAGTGAGTAAGTGAAAGAAGCAATGACAACACCACCACCAAGAAGCAGTCCCATAAGAGGCACTTCAGAAATCAATGGATTAAATCTCAATACTTCTCTTCCAGGGCTTTACTAGTTTTAGACCTGCTGGCTTAGATACCAGCAAGAGCTTGCATTTGTGAGCCATTCTGGCACGTCCACTGGCTCTAAGTCTCACCCTCGTCTTGAAGGTTGGTGTTACCATGATTTCACAAATGAGAACCTAGAAGCTCAGGGAGCCAAGCCCAGCAAACCAAGTGGGAATGCTCCCAGGGCTGCGGACCTGATCTGTGTCTGTTCTCCCGTGTCACACCTCTTCTTTGCAGGGTTACTCTGGTCTGCTCTGCTCTGTGGGGCTGTGCTCACCCAGGAGCAGGTGGGTGGAAGCCTCAACCAGGGCAGGGATGCGCAGGGAAGGAGGCGCACCCTGACCCTTTCGTACATGGGAGCACCACTCAGGGTGTGCAGGTTCACCAGACCAGGCCAGTAAGAGGCAGAGCTAGTTCTCACTGGTGGGCACCTACAGAGCTGTGTGTATGGTGGGGGGTGGGGAGCAGGGGCGGGGAGGGGAAGGGGGGTGGTTGCAGATTCTTATTCACAAAGACTCGGGATCCCCTTTACATCCACCCAGAGAGAGGGCATTTTTCTAATTTATAAAAGTTGTGCATGTGGGAAGCTCTGTCTCCCTCAAAATTTGTTTTAGAACCAAGAATTTCATGAATACTTAGTGTCTCCACCTAAAAAATGGTAGACTGAAACTCACCTGGCAAATCAAATCATGTTCCTTCTTTGTTTCAAACCCTCCAGGGCCCCATCACACTCCAATCAAATCTGAGTGCCTGACAAGGGCCTCCACGCCTCACGAAACCCAACTCTTGCCTACCACCCCCCCCCAAACTCCTGGAACCTCTTTTCCCTGGCTTACTTCCTCCTGGTCCCAGTGGCCAGCGCAGTTCTGTGTCCAGCTCTGTTCTCTGAGTCTCTCTGTCCCCCCATCTCGGTGCATTAGGAGCAGTTCTGCATATAGCCCTTTACAGAATACACTAAGCAAAAGACACAGCAAAAGCCTGCAGCTTTTTATCTGTTCCATCCAGCAAGTTTTTCTGCAAAAATTGGTCAGAAACTACTTACTGGTGGATACTCTGCTGCCATCCCTGTCTGAGCCACTGAGGGACACAGGGTCAGAGATGGACACAGCCCTGTTCTAAACAGTTTGCAAAGACATTAGGGGTAAGAGGCAAGCCCGTCAGAAGCAACAGTGAATGATTCAAGGCAGGGCACACGTGACTGCTAAGCTGGTGCTGTTGGAGGGCAGCCCCAGGCCCTGCCTCAGCACCACCTGGGAGCTTGTTAAGCGGCGCTTGGGTGGCTCAGCTGGTTGAGCGTCTGACTCTTCGTTTCTGTTCCTGTCATGATCTCAGGGTCATGGGATCGAGTCCCGGGTCAGTCTCCATGCTCAGCAAGGAATCTGCTTGAGATTCTCTCTCTCTTCCTCTGGCCCTCCCCCACTCATGTGAGCTCTCTCTCTCTCAAATAAATAAATAAATCTTCAAAAAAAAAAGGAAAACTACAGACCCCATCTGAGCCGTATTGAGCTTTGCAAGATAGAACCCAGGCATGTGTATTTTAAAAAATGATTGTTACTTGGGGTGCCTGGGTGGCTCAGTTGTTAGGCGTCTGCCTTCGGCTCAGGTCATGATCCCAGGGTCCTGGGATTGAGCCCCACCTTGGGCTCCCTACTCCACGGGAAGCCTGCTTCTCTCTCTCCCACTCCCCCTGCTTGTGTTCCCTCTCTCGCTGTGTCTCTCTCTGTCAAATAAATAAAATCTTTAAAAAAAATGATTGTTACTTTTTTAAAGGGATAGACGTAATTTTCTTTTTTAAGATTTTATTTATTTATTTGAAAGAGAGAGAGAGAGCACAGGCGGAGGGCGGCACAAGGGGAGGAGAGAGACAAGCAGACTCCCTGCTGAGCAGGGAACCCAACGCAGGGCGCAATCCCAGGACCCTGAGATCATGACCTGAGCTGAAGTCAGATGCCTTACCAACAGAATCACCCAGGCATTCCAAGACTTAAAATTTTTAGAGCAGTTTTAATTTTAAAGAAAAATGGAGCAGAAAGCACAGGTCCCATATAACCACCTTCACCCCTCCCTTGCCCTATTATTCACATCCTTCATTGGTGTGGTGCTTTTGTTTCAGCTGATGAACTAATATTGACACATTATTATTTACTGAAGTCTACACTTTACAAAAAATGAGTTCAGCCTTTGTGTTGTGCGGTTCCCCTGGGTCTTGCCAAGTGCATAATGTCATGTATCCACCATTGTATTATCAAACAATATAGTTTCACTGCCCTAAAAATCCCCTATGTTTCATCTGTGCCTGCCCTTTACTTCCTCCTTCCCCCGCCCCAACCCCTGGCAACCACTGATCTGGTCACTGTCTCCATAGTTTGCCTTTTCCAGACTGTCACAGAGTTGGAATCATACAGTATGGAGCCTTTTCAAATTGGTTTCCTTCACTTAGCATTTAAGGTTTCCTTTTTTCATTGTGTGTTAGCTCATTTCTTTTTAGTGCTAAACGATATTCCATTGTCTGTATGTCTCAAAGTTTATTTATCTATTCACTTAGTGAAGGGCATCTTGTTGTTTCTCGTTTTTGGCAATTATGAATAAAGTTGCTGTAAACATTTATGTACAGGTTTTTGTGTGGATGTAAGTTTTCAACTCACTTGAGTAAATATCTAGAAGCACAATTGCTGGGTCCTATAAGACTATGGTTAGCCTTGTAAGAAGCTGCCAAGCTGTTTTCTAAAGTGGCTGTACCAGTTTGCATTCACACCACCAGCAATGACTGAGAGTGCCTGTTGCCCCATGGCCTTGCTAGCATTTTGAATTAGTATTTTGGATTTTAGCTTTTCTGATAGTCATGTAATGACATCTCATTGTGTTTTAATTTGCATTCTTCTACTGATATTTGATATTGAACATCTTTTCATATGCTTATTTGTCATCCAGATACCTTCCTATGGCGAGGTATCTGCCCACTTTTTTGTTTGTTTGTTGGTCTCAATCCATTTTATTGCATATTTCTTTTTTTAAGCTTTTATTTTAATTCCAGTTAGTTAACGTACAGTGTAATATGAGTTTCAGGTGTACAATATAGTGATTCAACACTTCCATACATCACCTGGTGTTCATCCCATAAGTGCCCTTCTTAATCCCCATCACCCCCCTGCCTTATCCCCTACCCACCTTCCACTGGTAACCATCAGTTTGTTCTCTATAGTTAAGAGTCTGTTTCTTGGTTTGCCTCTTTCTCTCTTTTTTTCTCCTTTGCTCATTTGTTCTGTTTCTTAAATTCCACATATGAATGAAATCATACGTTGTCTTTCTCTGACTGACTTATTTTACTTAGCATAATACACTCTAGCTCCATCCATGTCATTGCAAATGGCAAGATTTCAGTCTTTTCATGGCTGAGTGATATTCCATTGTGTACATATGCCACAGCAACCTACAGAATGGGAGAAGAGGTTTGCAAATGACATATCTGATAAAGGGTTAGTATCCAAAATATATAAAGAACTCGTAAAACTCAACATCCCAAGAAACAAATGATCTAATTAAAAATGGGCAAAAGACATGAACAGACATTTCTCCAAAGAAGACACCCAGATGGCCAACAGACACATGAAAAGATGCTCATTATCATTTACCATCAGGGAAATGCAAATCAAAATCACAGTCAGCTATCTCCCCACACCTGTCAGAATGGCTAAAATCAACAATACAGCATACTTGCCCACTTTTTAATTGGTTTGTTTGTTTTCTTATTGTCAAATTTTTAAGAGTTCTTTGTATAGTTTTAATACAAGTTCTTCATTGGATGTGTCTTTTGCAAATATTTTCTGATTCTGTGTTTGTCTTTTCATTCTCCTATAGGCCTTTAAGAGATGTTCCAGGTGTTTGAGAAGCACTAGCTACACTACTGGGTGTTATGGGGCTTCCAAACAGAGGACAGAGTCATCTAAGGTAACTTCATAGAATTGGTACTCACAGCCACTTAAAACAGTCCTGGAATTTTGTAAGGCCTAAAAGTGTTTGTGAGATAAAATAAAATGAAACAAAACAAAGAACTAAATCAAGGATGTTGTAGGTAGGTGGTACTTTATATGAGCAGTAAAGATAGAGAAGATATTAGGGAGGATGATACAGAATTCAACCAATTAAGACAATGTGAGCTAAAGTCACAGCATGAACATAATCAGTGTTGTTCTTAGGACAGGAAGGAAGCTATAGGGTAGAATAGAGGACGATGTTCTTCAAAAGAGAGAAAGAGCTGTGGTTGATAATAGAATAGCAATCAAGTTGAGGGCCCATTGTATATAGGATAGCATTTTAAAACTTCAGGTGGCTGTTAAACATGAAAATATTCTTTCACTTTGCTGTGTATTTTGCTAATTGTCCTAGTAGTCTTATTGAGATCATTTCCTCCTCCTCCTAAGCCATGAGAGTTGTGGACTCCTGGAATCACCAGGGTGACACAGAGGCAACAAAGACTGGAGTGGCTTTCAAAAATGTCACTAGCATCATGGGACCAAAAGATGTGTTGTTTCAAGTCTCGCTGAAGAAACAAACATTCAAAGTTCTAAAGTCATTACCTCCCACACAGTATCATTTGTTAGACACATTCAGCCACTTCTATTCTTATAATAAGCCACATTTTGCTCTACAAAGGGCCATTGTCCAAAGTACCTGAGAGATATTTCTAATGATTCCTTCAAAGCTCCCATCTGGTGCCCACTCGTCCTTTCTTGCAGACTCTTGGCAAGTTAAAGTATGCAGAACTGGCTAAAGAACATGGTCACAGTTCCCAGATGGATCTTTTTATTTTTTTTATTTTTTATTTATTTATTTTTATTATGTTATGTTAATCACCATACATTACATCATTAGTTTTTGATGTAGTGTTCCATGATTCATTGTTTGCGTATAACACCCAGTGCTCCATGCAGAACGTGCCCTCCTTAATACCCATCACCAGGCTAACCCATCCCCCCATCCCCCTCCCCTCTAGAACCCTCAGTTTGTTTTTCAGAGTCCATAGTCTCTCATGTTTCGTCTCCCCCTCTGATTTCCTCCCCTTCATTCTTCCCCTCCTGCTAGCTTCTTCTTTTTTTTTTTTTTTTTTTTTAAGATATAATGTATTATTTGTTTCAGAGGTACAGGTCTATGATTCAATAGTCTTACACAATTCACAGCACTCACCATAGCACATACCCTCCCCAATGTCTATCACCCAGGCACCCCATCCCTCCCACCCCACCCCCCACTCCAGCAACCCTCAGTTTGTTTCCTGAGATTAAGAATTCCTCATATCAGTGAGGTCATATGATACATATCTTTCTCTGTTTGACTTATTTCGCTCTGCATAACATCCTCCAGTTCCATCCACATCATTGCAAATGGCAAGATTTCATTCCTTTTGATGGCTGCATAATATTCCATTGTATAAATATACCACATCTTCTTTATCCATTCATCTGTCGATGGACATCTTGGCTCTTTCCACCATTTGGCTATTGTGGACGTTGCTGCTATAAACATCAGGGTGCACGTACACTTCTGGATCCTTACATTTGTATCTTTGGGGTAAATACTCAGTAGTGCAATGGTTGGATCATATGGTAGCTCTATTTTCAACTTTTTGAGGAACCTCCATACTGTTTTCCAGAGTGGCTGCAGTAGCTTGCATTCCCACCAACAGTGTAGGAGGGTTCCCCTTTCTCCGCATCCCCGCCAACATCTGTCGTTTCCTGACTTGTTAATTTTAGCCATTCTGACTGGTGTGAGGTGATATCTCATTGAGGTTTTGATTTGGATTTCCCTGATGCCGAGCGATGTTGAGCACTTTTTCATGTGTCTGTTGTCCATTTGGGCGTCTTCTTTGGAAAAATGTCTGCTCATGTCTTCTGCCCATTTCTTGATGGGATCATTTGTTCTTTGGGTGTTAAGTTTAAGAAGTTCTTTATAGATTTTGGATACTAGCCCTTTATCTGATATGTCATTTGCAAATATCTTCTCCCATTCTGTCAGTTGTCATCTTGCTGAAGTCCCAATAGTTCATTTTTGCCCTTGCTTCCCTTGCCTTTGGCGATGTTTCTAGGAAGAAGTTGCTGTGGCTGAGGTCAAAGAGGTTGCTGCCTGTGTTCTCCTTTAGGATTTTGATGGACTCCTGTCTCACATTGAGGTCTTTCAACCATTTTGAGTTTATTTTTGTGTGTGGTGTAAGGAAATGGTGTAGTTTCATTCTTCTGCATGTGGCTGTCCAATTTTCCAAACACCATTTGTTGAAAAGACTGTCTTTTTTCCATTGGACATTCTTTCCTGCTTTGTCGAGGATTAGTTGACCATAAAGTTGAGGGTCCATTTCTGGGCTCTCTATTCTGTTCCATTGATCTATGTGTCTGTTTTTGTGCCAGTACCATATTGTCTTGATGATGACAGCTTTGTAATAGAGCTGGAAGTCCGGGATTGTGATGCCGCCAGCTTTGCTTTTCTTTTTCAACATTCCTCTGGCTATTCGGGGTTTTTTCTGGTTCCATACAAATTTTAGGATTATTTGTTCCATTTCTTTGAAAAAAGTGGATGGTATTTTGATAGGGATTGCATTGAATGTGTAGATGGCTCTAGGTAGAATTGACATCTTCACAATATTTGTTCTTCCAATCCATGAGAATGAATGTTTTTCCATTTCTTTGTGTCTTCCTCAATTTCTTTCATGAGTATTTTAGAGTTTTCTGAGTACAGATCCTTTGCCTCTTTGGTTAGATTTATCCCTAGGTATCTTATAGTTTTGGGTGCAATTGTAAATGGGATCGACTCCTTAATTTCTCTTTCTTCTGTTTTGTTGTTGGTGTATAGGAATGCCACTGATTTCTGTGCATTGATTTTATATCCTGCTACTTGACTGAATTCCTGTATGAGTTCTAGCAGTTTTGGGGTGGAGTCTTTTGGGTTTTCCACATAAAGTATCATATCACCTGCAAACAGTGAGAGTTTGACTTCTTCTTTGCTGATTTGGATGCCTTTTATATCTTTTTGTTGTCTGATTGCTGTGGCTAGGACTTCTAGTACTATGTTGAATAGCAGTGGTGATTGTGGACATCCCTGTCATGTTCCTGACCTTAGGGGGAAAGCTCTCAGTTTTTCCCCATTGAGAATGATATTTCCTATGGGTTTTTCATAGATGGCTTTTATGATATTGAGGTATGTACCCTCTATGCCTATACTCTGAAGAGTTTTGATCAAGAAAGGATGCTGTACTTTGTCAAATGCTTTTTCTGCATCTATTGAGAGGATCATATGGTTCTTGTTCTTTCTTTTATTAATGTATTGTATCACATTGATTGATTTGCAGATGTTGAACCAACCTTGTAGCCCAGGGATAAATCTCACTTGGTCATGGTGAATAACCCTTTTAATGTACTGTTGGATCCTATTGGCTAGTATTTTGGTGAGAATTTTTGCATCCATGTTCATCAAGGATATTGGTCTGTAATTCTCCTTTTTGATGGGGTCTTTGTCTGGTTTTGGGATCAAGGTAATGGTGGCCTCATAAAATGAGTTTGGAAGTTTTCCTTCCATTTCTATTTTGGAACAGTTTCAGAAGAATAGGTATTAATTCTTCTTTAAATGTTTGGCAGAATTCCCCTGGGAAGCCACCCAGATGGATCTTTGCACTTTAAAGATTTTGTTGCCCCTTAAATTGACATGTGTTTGTCCTAACATCCAACATCCTTATATCAAAATAAGGTATGTGTTGAAGTTCCTTAAATAGCACTGTGAAAATGTAGGAAAGGTGAAAGATCTCATCCCTAATGATAGTACCTAGAGTTACACAACCCTCCAAAATACAGGCAAGGCATTCAGATGCCATCAGATCCTGGACAGTGAAAGACAGGAAGACAAAGAAATAACAGACTTTGACCTGGATGCAAGGGGGAAGGAGATTACAAACCCAGGCAGGCTGAATGTGGACTCTGCACCCGGTGCCTTGTAGAGTCCGGTCCAATTTCATATATTTTCCCCATCACATCCTCTTTGCTGTAGAAAACTGAGAAGCAAGGGTGCCTTTCCTGTACTCTGGCAAGGTACACACCACTGTGGTGACATTCATCACAATACCAGTAACTAAGTTTAAAGAGAAGTGAATACCATGTTGAAGAAATAAAATGCCTGCTGATTGTAATTCCATCCCCACTAATACCAAATGAACATTTTCCATTTCACTCAGCTGTTTGAATCCCAAGCTGGGTGTTCTTTTTAAGATCCACAATTAATCACCTGACAAGGAAGGCAGGGGATGTGGGTGGGAAATGAGCAAACCAAGTTGGTAGGAGAACCGTGGCAATGGAATCTGCAAGAAAACACACAATTATAGCTGCCTAAGGGGCTTACACCATGGGCAGTAATTTCCATTTACCCACGGGCTTCTATTCTGCTGAATGGAAACAGCAGGAAAACAAGCAGATGGACCTATGTGATCGTACACATTTTAAGCACTCTTGGCTGCCCCCTTTCCTTGGTCTCTGTTGGTCACACAATTTGGGAGGCTGGAGTCAGAGGAAGCACAGTTATGGATTTTAGTTTTCAAATTCGGAAAAATTTTCTCTGCTTCTTGAAAGAGAAACACGTGTGCCTGGAAGAAGATGAGCACACCTGGGCACAGCCCAGAGACATTCCTCCGTCTTATCATTTAATATCTCATTATCATGTGTCAGTAGGGAATGTGAGCACCTGGAATCACCCCACCAGTCCCCAAACATAAAAACTCCATTTTCTTCTCTCTCTTACTACTTTCTTCTTTTGCCTCTCCCTGTGAAGACTGCTTAGATGGGCATACGTTCAAATGGCCTATTTAGGATTACACTTTTGGAAAAGGCCACTTTTAGATTCTAAGTTCAGCATTTACTATTACAGCTACGTATCTTATAGAGATTTTTTTTTTTAATTTAGAATTTTTTTTTCTTTCTCCTTTTGTAACCAGCATCAAGTTAGATGTGTAATCATTTTTATTTTAAGTTCCTTTTACTTGATTTCAATCTATTGGAATATTAGTTGTTCATCTTCTGCTCATTCCATAATATTTTATTAGGCATCTATTGTATGTGAGTCATTTTGCTAACTCTGGGCTATAAGGATGAATAAAGCATAGTGGCTGTCCTCAAGGGGCTCCAAGTGTAGAAGGATCCTTGACATTCACAAGAGAAGCCACGTCGAAGATTTTAAGTTTGATTCCATAGCCTATTATTGACCCCTTCCCCCATAACATGCAATAAATGAAAATTAAAAAATTAATTTCATTCAGGTCCTTTATGATGCTCAAAGAGTCATTAATTAATTAATTAAGCTATTAGTTAATTCAGCAAATAATTGGGGAGCATATAAGTGTCAGGACGCTCATGAAACTTACATTTGGGTCGGGTAGTCATGAAAGCAGTGAAGTGTAAAGTCAAGTAAGGGGATAGAAAGAAGTAGAGTGGTCAAGGAAGGCCTCTTGGACATGATGACATTTGAACAACGAAGAAGTGAGTCTTACAGATATCAGTTCCCTGCGAGTGCAGAGGGCCTGGGGCAGGAATGAGCCAGGCATGCCAGCTTGGCTGTGGCAGAGAAAGGGGAAGTGAGTGATAAGGAAGAGAGGAAGTGAAGGCTCTCATGTAAGGATGCTTGGTTGCAGAGGCTTTAGTAAGGATTTTGGATTTTACAGAGTGGCTAAGAAGCCCTGACACAGATGAATATACAATACATGTTATTTAATATAATGTTACATACAGTGCAATAAAATAATACTGTTTCTGTTTCCAGACTTTATGGCCACCTTGTATAAGGAAAGAGGTAGGCAACTTGTGGTGGTGGGTTTAGAACAGAAGAGGTGTATAATCTGGCTTTTGAAGGGGTTCAGGGTATGCCACCCAAAATATGCCATGCAGACCTAAGGATTATTTTGAGTTAGAGACATTGAGAACAAAGAGACACACAAAAAACTCTCTGCCCTCTCCCTCTATACTAGAAAGGACAGATTTAGTTCTTAATCACCCCAGAGACAATTTCAGATGCTTATCAGCCCACAGATGGAACCAGAAGAATCTACATAGCAAATCTTGCTAAAACTGTCCTTTTCTTCCTTAGTTTCTTCTATATATTTACCTTCTCATGATTTACCACCCCTTCAAGCTCAAAGTCCCCTTCCTTTCTCTTGTCACTTCTCTACAGAGTTATTACTCTTTTGTTAAGATGCTACATGAGCCCAAATTCTTTTTTTTTTAAATTTTTTTATTGTTATGTAAATCCCCATACATTACATCATTAGTTTTAGATGTAGTGTTCCATGATTCATTGTTTGTGCATAACACCCAGTGCTCCATGCAGAACGTGCTCTCCTCAATACCCATCATCAGGCTAACCCATCCTCCCACCCCCCTCCCCTCTAGAACCCTCAGTTTGTTTTTCAGAGTCCATCATCTCTCATGGTTCGTCTACCCCTCCGATTTCCCCCCCTTCATTCTTCCCCTCCTGCTAGCTTCTTTTTTTTTTTTTTTTTTTTTCTTAACATATATTGCATTATTTGTTTCAGAGGTACAGATCTGAGATTCAACAGTCTTGCACAATTCACAGCGCTTACCAGAGCACATAACCTCCCCAGTGTCTATCACCCAGTCACCCCATCCCTCCCACCACACCCCCCACTCCAGCAACCCTCAGTTTGTTTCCTGAGATTAAGAATTCCTCATATCAGTGAGGTCATATGATACATGTCTTTCTCTGTTTGACTTATTTCGCTCAGCATAATACCCTCCAGTTCCATCCACGTCATTGCAAATGGCAAGATCTCATTCCTTTTGATTACATGAGCCCAAATTCTAACCAACCTTTTGAATTAGTCACTGCTGAGTGCTCACATGTATATGCGCAATGCACACATTAATGCATTTCTGTTTGTTCATCCCTTGTTAATCTGTCTTTTGTCAGTCTCATTTGCAGGGTCCTACCTAGCTGGAGAACCTGGGAGGGTAGAGGGGGAAAAAAGGTAAGTTTTTCCTTCCATATACTTTTCATTTTATCAAATCATTCCACCTGCTACGTTGGGAATAACCTGGGAGGTGACAAGGGTGAAGCAGGGAAAGCAAGTGATGGACTATGGAAATGGTTTTGGTGTAATATGCTGATGGTCAGATTATAATGGAGGTGGTAAGAAGGGCAGATTCAAGATATATGTCCAAGGGAGAGCCAACAGGATTTGATGTTGGGTTGGGATGTGGTATGAGATTTAAAAAGAACAAGGACGATTCTAGGCTATTGTCTTAAGTGACTGGTAGCCAGGAGTGGATGCTTACCAAGATGGGGAAGACTAAGGGAAGAACAGGTTTGGGGTATGTGCTGGGGAGAAATGAGGAGTGGGTGGGCTTGGGCTCTTTGCATAGTAGGAAACAAGTGGAAATGATGATTGAGCACTGGGGTATGGGTCTGGAGTTTGGGCTGGGGTGAGGGAGAAGTCTGGGCTGGAGGTCGAGATTTGAGGGTCTCCAGTGTATGCGCATTATCAGCTGCACTAGGTGAGGCTGAGGTCACCTGGGGAGTAAGTTTATTGAGAGGAGAGAAGTGAGGGCTGAGCTCTGGGCCTTGTTAGATGTTGGGAAGACAAAGAGGAATCTGGAAAGGGGACTGGGAAGGAGTGGATGGTAGGATACAGGAGTGCTGAGAGAAGGAGGGCTCCTGAGTGCCAAGTGAAGAAGATGTTTCAAGGTGCTAATGTTCAAATTGACATATGGCTGAGAGTTTGACTTAAGGAGAAGACCCCACTTTCTTTTCTTATTTTTTTTACCAGCCCTGAAAGTTGACTTTTATGTCTGCAGGTATTAAGAGCTAGTGGTAGCTTTTTTTCTTTAAAGGACATTTTCAACTCTTCATTATATATATATAATTATATATATATATATCTAATTATATATAATGTATATATACATAATATATATAATTATATATATATCTAATTATATATAATGTATATATACATAATATATATAATTATATATATATATATATATATATATATAATTAGAGAATAAAGTAAAGTTGGTTTGTGTTGAGATGAACTGCTTCACTGAAGTTTTGGCTGTCTCCCTAGGTATGTTGATCTTAAACATTTGTATTTCATATTTATACCTCAGCAAAGAGACGATTTTCTGTATATCGCTGACCTTTGGGTCTGATAACACATAATTGAAATTGCAAAAGTTAAACTCACAAATGCCAAGAACCAACAATGAAGAGTTACAGGGGTTGTGATAGAGAAACATGTACAATTTGGGCGCAAAAAATAGGAATAGTCAATTTTGCTTGCTCAGTGGTTGGTTTATTTATAACTGGCTTTGTTCCGAACTGTGATCTTCCAGTAGGTAAAATCTGTGTCTAAAATACACATTGTTCACAGAAGTTTAGACTAAGTGCCTGGGGGTGTAACGAAGAATTAAAAAAAAAAAAGAGAGGCAAGAATCTTCTAGGTGACTTATGTTGGTCAATGTGTAGTTGCTGCATACCTCTCAAATTTTCAGTTTTTCACCCATATGGTCATTTAGATTCTAAGCCCTCAGATTAAATCCAGGCAATAGGCAAGTTTTGTTTGATGTACACAATGTTGGCTTATATTTTAAAACTGAGAGATTTCACATTGTTTTGTTTAAACTGGCCCAAAAATTGGCAGGAGCTGAGTTGCAACCACCCCATCTTCACAGGGTATGCGTCCAATCTTCAGCTTGTCAAAATCCACACCGAACCTAATTTATTGATTTGAATTACTTGAGTAAGACTTACAGACAACTGAGTTTGCAATCATTGACCTACATGATTTATTTATCATATAAATTATTACAACCTGAGCCTTCTTTTAATACAGCCCCATATAGCTCCCCCATATACATTTTTCAAGATGAGAAAATTAAGTCTTCTTCTATGTGTTACATTGTTTTGGATGCTAATTTGGATGGTGTACAATTTCATTTAAGAATTATTTTTGATATGTCAAAATAAAATACATATGGTTCTGATCCAGTTAATAAATATATGTTGCCATATTTTCCAATGTCAAAGTATTGTAGAGAACTGACAAGCTGACTCACTTTGGTAGTCCCTATCCCCCACATTAGATCAACCCTCAGAGCCCACCATGCTGTGATCTCTGAAATGGCTTTCATTAGTTGGTCCATTTGATCATTCATTCAGGTATTTTGTATTGATGCCTTTTATGTGCCAGAAACTGTGAAGAGACTGAGATTAGAAAGGAGTAAACTTGTTTCCCTGACATCATGATTCAATGGGAAGAGAAATACAAAAGCAGACAATCGAGATCCAGTGGGATAAATTCTAGGAAAATGTCTGCCCCAGGTGCTGTGGGAACATAGAGCAGAGGAACCACTGACCTCATTAAATGAGGAGATCCAGAGTGGATAACTTCCAAGATTTTTTTGTTCTTATCCATTGAATGAATATTAGGCACCTTATTTAACACTGCTACCCTTACGTGTTGGTGTGTGATGGGCACATCAGCTCTCATTCAAAGATACTCTCTCTCTCTATTCATTGCTAGACAGATGGGGGGAGGGAGGGAAAAAAAGAAGTGGGGAAGAAAGGGAGAAAAGGAGAAAGAGGTGGAAGGAAAGGGAGAGGGGGGAGAGGTTAACATAACATTAGGGTTTCTATAACACCAGGGGCTATTTAGCAAGGAACTTTGCTGTCTTTAGCTTTGCCATATGCCATAGATCAAGCAAGTCATTCATACTCTCTACCTTCACTTTGAATATATATTAATGAAGCATTAATTTAGATAAGCCCTCCTCAACTAGGGCCCCTCATATGAACTATAGAACACAGAAAATGATTTGAGTGACTAATACCTCGATTCTTCCAAGGATGATATATAAGTGCTGCCATTCTCAATGCGTAGCAGAGAATATAGTAGTCCCACTTAGCTTACCAAAGAGAATTCTAAATTCCAAAGAGAATTCTAAATTTAAACTCAATCCAGTCCACCATTGATACCCCAGGAAGTCATGGTCCCAAGAGAGAGAATTAAAATAGCAATAACAGTGAAAAAGGTACCTACCATGATCGGGTGGTTGTTTTATACATCACCACATTAGATTCTCACAAGAACTCCTGACTTTTAGTCTTCTTGCTCTCCATTGAATAGGTGATGAAACTCAGAGGAGTTGGGTTACTTACCCAAGATTCAGGGCTGGTAAGTGGCAGAAGCAGGTTGCAAGCCAATGTCTTGATAACCTTGACAACCTTACACTATGCAGCTCTCTGTCATGGCGTGGAGGAGTTAGGTTATGCTACTCAAAGAGAGGAAATGGCAAGAACCAAACAAAGACTCTAGATGTGCCAAAGTACTAGAAAGACTGGACAAGCTTGTTGATAAATAGCCTGAGGCTTGGAAGTACAGGGGTAACCGGGGGACATACTCCAGGTCCCCTGAGCAGACACCTGAAACTTAAGAAAAGATCCCCAGGTCCACAGTTGCGGTTGGTGGCACCAAGTTCAAGGCCGCTGCTGCCCTGGTCAGATGCAGTGACCAGGGGAGAGAGGGGCAGATACGGGGGGATCCAAGCCCTTGTTTCCAGATTAGTTAGGCAGGGACTGGTACTGGTGCTGTTTGTGGGTCTAATTGTTGGAGAATGAAGATGTGCTCAAATTTTTGGCTGTGGGCATTTGCTTTGAAATGCAACAGACCTCCTTTGAGATCTGTTTCAATGTTTCCATGTAATACTCCCCCAAATTTGGTGAGTTCTTACCTTATTTCAAGTACAATCTTCAGGCAAATGGAATGATTTCTAGGAGAGCCAGGGTGTCTAAGTTGACATTATTCCAGGGTGGCCCTTCCCAGTCACCTACAGGTGCAAGATATTGGAGGCCCGGCTCCTTACCTGGGCAAGATGGCTCTGGATGTAACTTACACCCCTGGTTTCCCTGCAGGATTGGCTGAAGCTGCTTCTGCAGGATGTTCTTTGTTTGAAACAGCACCTTTACTTGGCTTCTCCTTTTCTGTCTGTCTGCCTGTCTGTCTCTCACCAGTTTCTCCTTAATAAATAATTTGCTCATCATCCTTGTCTCAGGATTGGCTTCTGGGGAAACTCACCTAAGACATCCAGTCTCCGTGTTGGTATGTTACATATTTAGATACTCAGTCATGTCCCAAGCTCACGGAGAGTACCGTACCTGGAAGAAATAGCACAGTGTTTGGATCCAGATGAGTCTTGTTTAAATACAAACTGCACCAGTGCTACTGAGCCCCTTAGGCAAGGTAGCTCCCCAAAACCTTGCTTGTTCCATAATGTGAGAAATGTCAATAATGATACTTAAATTGGAGGAGTTGGAATTTAATGGGATAAAGTATTTAGAGCAGCTGGTACTCGATGGTACTACTTATTATAACCCCAACCAAAATAAGGTTTGAGGCATCTACTCCCAGAACAGTCATGAAGAAACTGCATTTAAAATATAAATAATTTTCCTTTTATTATGTTTTTGCATAGCTGCTCTCTTATGAAGAAAAGAAAAAAAAATGTCTTACGGCGCTGGCCTTCATAGAGACAGTCAATGTCCGCTTGGAGTACTATATTGTTTTTGCCAATTTGTTCTCTCCCTCAGGAGGCACTGTGGTCTGTGGACAGAGAAATAAATATTTCTGTTTGTTTCTTCATTTAGTATACGTCAGTCCTGCATTGATCTTGGCTATTTCCCTCAAAGGGATGCATGTAGAAGCAGTTTTCACAGCACAGATAAATATTAAAGGCATATTTAACTCCCCATAGTGAGCCAGGCTAGAGACAAATGGGCCCATCAGTGAAGGATGTGTTTGAAGGTATATTAAGGACTGGCCATCAAAGTGACCCACATGTAAGCCCTAAAAAGTGTGCCTTTCAGAAAACTTGATGACCTGTCATCTTCCTTTGGGCTTTGGTAGTGTAGGTTGGACTGAGCCCTGTATCATTTCTGTCCCTCAAGCCCCCAAGTGCTTCTTGCCTGACTCAGTGCTAACTATTCTATTCACAGAAGCATATGTGGGCTTGATCTTTTCTGTCTTTTATAAAGAACTGGAACTTCTTTCTTGGAAGTGGTATAGGCTTTGGGTTGGTACTCATTTGCCCCAAGAGGGGGCTGAGAAAGCCTTGATGTTTACTCCATAGGACACCATCTCTGGTTTAGGATAAGGGACCACGTATTATCTTCTGGCCATTCCAAACCCACCAGGTTGATTTTTTCTCTCTTTGTCTTGGTTCATATTATTTTCTCTGCCTGGAGGATCCATCCCTCCACTACCGCTATGCTTGGCTCCATTTACCTGGGGATCAGCTACTTCATACTCCAAGATTCAGCTCTAGCAGCACCTCCTCTATAAAACCCTTCTTGCCTCCTCTAGTTCTCTTGTCCCCATCTCCTGCTGCTCCCCTGGCCCTGTGTGGAATTCTGCTGCAGCTGCTCTACCAGGCTGGTGCCAGGGACTGTGACATCCCATGAGCAAGGATCAAGACTTATTCATTCTGGATCCTTCAGTTTGGGGCACGTAATATGCACTCAGTGCACATTGGCTATTAAAGGAAGAGTCATAAAGCCGGTGCTGTGTCAGATACCAGATAAGATATTGAGGAAATAAAAATATAACCCTACATTCCAGAATTAGAAGCTCCCACAGATGTCCAATTCCCGGAGGAGAGGGATTTCAGTCTGTTTTGTTTGCCCTGGTGTGTCCAGTCCCCTAGAACAGTGTGGAACAGTACCTGACATGTAGTAGACCTTTAATAAGCATGTTATAAATGAAAGAATGCATTCCACTTGGTAATAGTTACAGCTCTCTTAATGATGGGCCTTGTTTTACATTATAGCATGAGAAACGTATTGCTTTGAATTGCCAAATCAGGCATCTTTGTTTAAAAGGCAACCTTCTCTGGGAAAATGGGATGGAGATACTTTGAATCTTGGCTTAACCAAACAGAAATAAATTAAACCCTTGTTTAAATTTGCTTTTCAAAGGTTCTGGTTCGTTAGAATCGTTAATGGTACCTGGAGGCCAAGAGAAGCTGGTTGCTTTGGAGCTCAAGCACTTGCCATTCGAGGTGCTATTGTGTCTATGTTCTCATACATCTAGCCATCAGCAGCCACCGAAAAAATATGTGTGGAGCTGTAGATTGTTTTATCCAATTTAGGGAGTTAAGTAGAAAATGTCTTCCTGATTGGAAGTCATTTCTGCTCTCCCTGGGTTGTTAGGTTCTTCATCACGAGGGTAGATTTTGTCTCCTCTTTATACAATCTGGAAGGTTTAATAGAGGGCACTAAAACCTTTAGTAAATGGTTTCAATAACAGGCTCTGTCACTGGAGTCATTTCTGAACGACCCATGGCAGGCATCTCCATAGGGAGTTTTGACGGCAAAGTGGAATAGTGTCTTGATGTCCTAGGATAGTTTTGACTCTAAGAAGAGGGGGTTAAGGAATAACAAAGCATAACTCCATTCCCAGACTAGAGAATCTAATGAGAATCAAGATGGCTGTGATTGATAGCAATTAAAAAAGGGGGAAAAACAATTGACCTAGAGGTTCCTAGAAACATTGACCCTAGAGGTTTTGTCTTTGAACATGCTGTTATTATCCTCTGTTTGGTGTTATAGAGGTATCTGTTTAGAATGATATACTCTTGATTTTAGAAAAGATTAAGCTTCTCAGTTCAAACTAGATAATTAGGATATCATTGCTCCCTAGTGGCAATTTTCTGGAAGAAAGAAAGGGGGAAGGAGTTTAAGAGAGGCAGTCACTTGGCATATGGAGCCCCAGAGGAGGTGGGAAAAGCACCATTGGAGAAATGGGGCAGAAAGGAGAATTCTGGAGTTCCTGAAGAGGAGAAGACAATAAGCTTTAGGTGAGTAACTTCTTGTGAGTGTCTGTAGCATAAATTGTAGGATGTATACCAGAACTCTTCTTGGCTCTTCTTTCCTTCAGGATGTCATAAAGGGTCAGTGTTTGGTGGGGGGGAGGTAGGGAGGACATGACCAGAATGGAAATGATGATTTAGGGAGTCCAGTGGAGGGGCTCCTATTGCCTAAATGGTTAGTGGAATAAAACAGTCCTGTATCTGCATTCCCGAGTGTCTTTCCTTCCTGACTATCCCTCCAGCTATCTCTGCCTGCCACTGAGGTGTGGAGCTGCATCCATTAGGATTTCTACCCAGGGGGACTTTGTAGATTTAGCAATTCACCCTCCTGGAAAGTGTGACTTTATTAATATTGATGCCCCTGGGAGAAGTGTTATTGTAAAAATGGACTCGTGGAACAGTCCTTACTGCCTCAACCCATTTGCATCCATGCTCTAGAGGGATGCATAGGTATTTTATTTTTTTAGCATTGCTTCTTTGTGAGCAAAAGAAAAGAAGTTATGTTCCCTGAAATAAGATCTTGATTTTTCAAAGCAGAATCAATAGGCTGTCTCATTTCAGGGAAGAGAAGATGTTGCAATTGGTCTGGAATCTGCTAATCAAGCAGCACAGGGGATTCACATTTATCTCACCTGTTCTGTCCTGTGGAGGAAAGCCCAATGTCCTCTCTCACATCAAAACCCTCCTTCATCCATGTCCTCACTCAAGCCACAGAGTGCTTGACCTTCCAGCCCCTTGACAGGGGCTTTCGTGTACTGCTTAAGAGAACTCTTAAGAAGTGGTGCTTGCTATCCCCATCTAACTTGATGCCGCAGGACTCTGGACTTACAGAGCTGGTGAATAGTGAAGCTAGGACTCGAACCTGGCTTTTCCTTCCTCAAGAGCCTGCACATTGAGCAAGTAGGCTTTCTTCCCTGTTTATTAATTGTTAATTAATAACTAAGTAATCCAGCCCACATTTCTGCTTCTGTATTATACAGAGAAGCAGTTAGGACACTGCTGTATTAGTTAGGGTTCTCCAGAGAAACAGACAAACAAGAGATAGATATATACATACCATATGTGTATATGAGATATATATATGGCATATATATGAAATTATATTTTTAATTAATATTAACATTATATTAACATATAAACTATATTTTATATTATTTTTATAATAAATTTCTCTTGATATATATATATATAATATATATATGTACATCATATAGCCATCATCAGCCACTATAGCTACATATATTGTATGATTATGAGAAATCCCACCATTTGTCATCTGCAAACTGGAGAACCAAGAGAGCTGATGGTATAATTCTGTCCAAGTCTGAGGACCTGAGAATTTGAGAATCAGGAGGGTGATGGTTTAAGTCCCAATCTGAAGCTGAAGGCCCAAGAACCAGAAGCACTGATGCCCGAGGGCAGGAGAAGATGAATGTCCTGGCTCAAGCAAAAAGAACAAATTGGCCCTTCCTTTTCATTCTATTCAGGTCCTCAGTGGATTGGATGATGCCCACTTGCATTGATGAGGGCAATCTTTACTGAATCTGATTCAAATGCTAATCTCTTCCTAAAACACCCTCATAGACACGCCCAGAAATAATGTTTTACCAGCTGAGCCTCCTTTAGCCCACTCAAATTGACACATAAAATTTACCATTGTAGTCCCAGTTGTAAAAGTTTACTCTTGTAGAAAAATAATCTATGGTAGGATATGTTCTTTGAGTTGGGTGAACAAAGAGTGGCCAGGTTGTGAACAGGGGAAAGATGGTCGGAAATTGTTCCCCAGGGAAGACAGGGCCTATCATTTCCTGGAACACCTGACTGCTTCCTTAAGCCTGTGGACTCTCCATGGGAGTCTGGAAAGCATGTGTCATATTTGGTTTACAAAGTGGAAGATGCTGTTCTTCTTCATTGGAAATACAGGTGTTCCAGAGTTGTCCTCGTGCGTACAGCATCATCCTGTAGTCCGTTATCCCTCCTTCTGTTTTAGGAGACAGCTTTATGTGGTAGAAGAAGAATGGCCTTGGGGTGGAATTCTTGGTCTCCTCTTGGAGTGAGACCAACTTTGGCAAGCCCAGGGAGCCAGCTGCCCTGTGGAGGAACTCACGTTGCTTGGGTGTGAGCATTGGCTCTGTTACTACAAATGTGACCTCAGGCAGGTTCCTTACCTGCTCTGTGCCTCAGCTTCCTCATCTGTAAAATGGGGATAATAATAACTATTATGTTATATTTGAACCCATGGGGTTTATATGAGGTGAGTTTATATATAAAGTACTTTCAAGGATGCCTGGCCCATAATTAGCTCTATGTAAGTGTCCACAGTCTCCTGTATTTTTTCCCTCTTAAAACAAGCATGAGAGTGCCTTCCTTAAGGGCATCACTGAGATTAATTTACATACTTTATAACTGTGGTTTTCAACTGGGGCATTTGGCAATGTCTGAAAACATTTTTGATTGTTAGAACTGGGGTGTAGAATGGTGCTGCGAGCATCTAGCAGGGAGAGGCCAGGGAAGCTACTAAATGTCGTATGATGCCCAGTGCAGACCCCAAAATGGAGAGTTATTCAGTCCAAATGCCAACAGTGCTGAGGATGGAGCCCTGCCTTACAGAATACTGGCAGCTCTAGGCACATGACAGGTGTGCAGTATGCTCTGGTGCTTTTCTTTTTTTCATTCTCCTCAACCTGGACCATTATCCATCACATTTCTTTCTTCACTGGTGTGCATTTATAGTCAACAGGTTCTACTTGATGCTTTATCTTTCTCTATTCCTTCCTTCAGGAAGATACCAGCTACTGGGCTTTTGTGGGGATGTTGGAATAATGAGTTACCTCATCAAGTGACATTTTTTAGTGGTCCACCTTGAGAGCTGCCAGAAGACAATGGATGATAGAAAGCCAGCTCTGGTTTGGAGTTCAGAGTCCTGGAATCTACAGTCATTTGGGAATCATTGTTTCCATTCCTAAAATTCTGAGTTGACCAGGGCATGCTGTCTGTCAGTAAGTTTCCTGAGGAGTCAGAGTGGAATCTCTGAAAAGAACAGAGTTTTTGGTCAATTGTAGGGAGGGTTGTTCAAACCACTCTTCTTTCCTTGATGAAGATCCTAGCAATTGGGAGTGGTTGGTGTCATGGGTGGGAAGAAGGAAATAATGGGCATGCAAAGGATCATTTTAAAAACCTAGGAGAGCTGGGCTGCCTGGGTGGCTCAGTCAGTCAAGTGTCCGACTCTTGGTTTCAGCTCAGGTCATGATCTCAGGGTTCTGAGATCAAGCTCTGGGTCAGGCTCTGCACTCAGCATGGGGGTCTTCTTGAGATTCTCCCCCAACTTCCTCCTCATCTACTCATGCTTTCTCTCTCCTCAAATAAATAAAAATTAAAATAAATAAGTAAATACATACATACATACTTGGGAGAGCGTCCATAGTTACAAGTTAATTTATTGTTTGAAGATACAAAATTTATCTAAATTATTATGACAATAGTTTTGGCTCCCTATAAACATTCCCTACAGCAAGAGGGTTGTGTGCTCTACCTATTTTATGTTGACAAATGAAAAGAGAAATATCTTGAGCATTATGGTGCTATCCAAAATCTTCTCAGTAGATGTTCTAGTAATTAGATGTGTGTTCAGAGGAAACTTCATTGGAATCAAATATGCCATTATTAATTGCTGATCTCAAACAATGCCTTGCATTTGTGTGGAATGTAGTAGAGTATTAATCCTTACTTCTATGTTTCACTGACCATTTTTCCATTTTCTGAAAGCTCTTTAACTGTCTTTCCTATTTAGAAACTGCCACATTCTTCTCATAGATGACTTATGGTTTTAGAATAAGAAATATAAACAGGAAGGAATTTTCCTGATACATAAGCCAGTATTTTATTTTCAGGATTATAGAGTGTTATTGAATATGAATGCAATGTGCCTGTAACCTCTTGGCACCCACATTATATTAAAAAATGTGCATTTGATAAAGCCTCAGATATGAACCATGAGTCAGGGCAATTTTTCAAAGCCATTGTGCAGAGTTCTTATGACAGCAATAAATACCTAGATATCAGTTTAATAATTGGATTCTGACAAGTTTGCAATCATGGCCACACATCACCAAAACTGTTTATTCAGCACCTCTCAGAAAAAAAAAATCAGAGGATGCTTTTGTGCAAGACATTTTTAAGTATTACAAATAAAAGCAGAAAACAGAGAGGAAGTGCTAAAAAGCCCAGTTCTGAGTCTATTGCTAAGTATTTTGCATTAGTCCCATTTGAAGAGCAGGATGCGAGGGTGTCTTATATTGGATAGGTAGTCAGAGCCATGCTGATATTTTGATTCCTCCTCTTAATCCCACGATGACCTTGGATACTTGATTTAACCTCTGGTTTTAAAATTTTTTTTTTTTTAATATAGGGATGTTGTAAAAATGAAATGAGCTAGAGAATATAGACATCCTTGCATAGGTGACTGGGGCATAGTGGGCAGTGCTTAAGAAATTGTACCAATAGCTCCTCGGCTGAAGGTAACATGTAATTCACAAATACTATTTTGAAATTTTAATCCTCTCATTATTTCTTTTTTTAGAAATCTTTGAAATTGGGGGAGATGGAAAGAAATTGGATGTATGGTCAATTTCTAGTCGTATCCAGCTCAGATGGACACGGGACACAGATAACGGTACTGTAGGGATTGAGACTGTCTGGAAACATTAAGAATGCCATAGTCAGATTTTTAGGAACATTATGAGTAGGTAGAACTTTGTTGGATTTCTTAAAATGCTGAAAGAATGAGTCTAGTGGAAAGATCATTTGCTCACATGCATGACCATTACACTTTTCTCTTCTCTCTCTTTTTTTTTAAATTTTATTTGACAGAGAGAGAGAGACAGCGAGAGAGGGAACACAAGCAGGGGGAGTGGGAGAAGGAGAAGCAGGCTTCCCACAGAGCAGGGAGCTCAATGAGGGGCTCGATCCCAGGACCCTGGGATCACGACCTGAGCCAAAGGCAGACGCTTAACGACTGAGCCACCCAGGCACCCCTCACTTTTCTCTTCTTAATTTAAGTTCAAAGATGAAGAAGGAGAATCATATAGGGCATTTCAGCTTTTTTTGTGCGTGTTTCTATTGCTCTCCAAATCCAGTTGAAAGTCAGCTCTTTTCAAGTTGTCTATCACTTAAAACAGTATGATTTGGGGCAAGTTCCTTAATCTTTCCAAGCCTCAATCCCTTCATCTATAAAGTGGTACTAATCTGGGTACCTGTCCCTAAATGGAATCATGAAGAATAAAAGGATAGAGTGCATATGACGTACTTATTGATCATTAGCTCTTTTTAAAATGTATATATTTTTGTACTTAATGATCATTAGCTCTTTTTAAAAAGTATATGTATTTTAAAGATTTATTTATTTATTTGAGAGAGAAAGAGAGAGAGAGCAGGAGGGAGGGGCAGAAGGAGAAGGAGAAAGAGAATCTTAAGCAGGCTCCACAACCAGTGGAGTCCCACACGGGGCTCCATCTCACGACCCTGAGATCATGACCTGAGCCGAAACCAAGAGCTGGATGCTCAACCGACTGAGCCACCCAGATGCCCCAGTAATCATTAGCTCTTATTATTATTCATCTCCCAGAATTCTTTTCCGTTTGCCCTGGGTCTTCCAGTCAGGTGTCTCCAAGGAGGAGAGGAGGGTTTGAATGGCAGGTGAGTTTGTGGGCCTCCACTAGCTGCTGCTACGACATCTTAGGTTCAGGAATGCTGCCAGTTGTAGTGATGACCTTGGAGTCTGGTAAGAAAATGTAAGTGTGACATTGACAGGAGCTGAGGCATCTGTAATTAAGCATCTTGCCTTTGAGCACTTGATTGCATCTATCTATAGATGTATATATGCGTATATATTTATTTATAAAGTATAATTAAGTTAAATGTTTGTGGTGAGATTTTTAACCCTTCCATGACGTTTCCTATGGCCATTTTCACTGCAGTTGCTTCCAGAACAAAACTTTGTTGCGAGACATTCTAAGGAATTTCAAAACTACGCGTATTTTAGCTTTTGCTTTACATTTTAAAAAAAGTCTTACAATGGAAATATTCACTATGATTTACAACAAAGTGAAAACTTCAGGAATTATAGTTGCTTTCATCCCGGGATAACATTTGCTGTTTGCTGGGAATGAACATCAGCCATAAAAAATAGATGGGAGCTGCTTATTTAGTGTTTTCATTTGTTATAGCAAATCTATCTGTCAGGCGAATTTGACAACAAGATGAGCATCCCCAGTTTGATTCATACAGGAGGAGCAGGGGAGCTCTGCAGAGATTGGACTTAGGCCTCGTATTATGAGGGAAATGCAGTTTCAGAAGGAAATCAAAATAAACCGCACAGCCAGCATACTTAGCAGGACAGCACTTTAAGCCCACCTAATAGTGACATGCATTTTAGAATGTTTCCAGCTTTCAATTTATACCACCAGGGTACCCCTCTTCCAACTTGGATTTTTGGTTACAAATTACTGGTACATTACTCTGAAAGCTTAGTTTCTTCATAGAGTTCCTTATAGGCAAAGGCCAAGTATGCTGCACAGTTATTCCTTTGTTCCACAGGACTTCTTAAATCCCTACTATGTTCTAAGTAAATGCCAGTGGCTGGGGGAGGAATGAGATATGGTTGCTTGCTCCAGAGGGTGAGGGCCTGGAGGCAGAGTCAACTCACCTACAAACAAGCAAATGCAATGAAATGTTGGGAGCATTCCAGAAGTAATAGCTTATGGGGCAAGAAAGAGTTGTCATTTCCACTTGTGGGTAAAGATGTCCATATCAGAAAAGGACTCAGAGAAGAGATGAGGCTCAGGTGAAACTTGAAACATTAGCAGGTGCTTGTCAGAGAAAAGATGGGAAAAGCATTTCAGGAAAAGATATCATTTGAGCAAAGGTACAGGGATGTGCAATCCATGAGCCAAATGGGAGGATCCCATTTGACTTCATGTGGGGACTCTGATCATGCCCACCAGCTAAAAAAATGTAGAAGTTGTGTGAGATGCCCAATTTTAAAATACACTGAAAATAGGTTAGGAGTGGCTTGCCTTGACTTGTGTAGAAATATCTTATTTACCCCTTCCCAAAATTCCACTGATTGGAAACTGCTCCATTAACTTTATGATAGCATCCTGGAGTGGTGGTAAGGGGGGGAGTTACAATATTTAATTGATTATAGATTAGTTGTAAGATGTATACAGACTTCAGATACATTAACATGCGAATAGAAATGTATGTTCTAGAACTGAGGAAGTGCAGTCTCTGGAGCCGCTCTGTACCACCTACTCCAAGTAGGACACTACCATAGACGCTTTATCAGTGGGGCTGGTTTAGAGTTCACTGAGTCACCCGGATAACTGGGTCTCATCAGCATCTCTGGCTTTATACTTTACCAAGGTGGAGCAAAAATAGGCATCTGCATCTTGTTTCAGACCTCCAGGTTCACCAGCACCACTATCCGCTACTGAATATGTTGCTGGTCTTCGCTGCCCATGTTTTACGTTAGTAGACTTGGAGAGTTTAACCACTGTATCCAAGGCCAAACAGCTGGGAACGAGTGGACCCACAGTTTGTCTCCAGGTTGGGGAATCTGTGCTTTTTCTGTCAGACAACGCTTGCTCTTTTGTTTTGCCCCTACTCTCCCTGATGACGTAGTGCTGAGTAAGGCTACACTAACTTGATATCACATTTGTATTGGGTGATGAAGACATGGGCCAGGTTGAGGGTGGTCTACTTTTCTAAAGAGAAGGCTTTCATCTGTAGGGCAGGAGAAAACTAATGAAACAAACCTGACAAAGACTAGATTCACCAAATATGTCTATTTTAACTCAAATATGTCTATTTTAATTCTTTAATTATGCATAATCTAAAATACTGCAAGGTACAGAAACAATCACCAAGGGGATAAATGCTTGTGTTCGATTTTGTATTTGGGTCAAGCAAACTAAGGAACTGCTGATGAATTAAATAATCCTGGAAAATCTTTAGCTTTCAATAAGTTAATAAGTAGACTCTCCAGTAAGCCAGAAGATGATTGCCATTCTTTATTTGTATGTAAGATCATGTGCATTTTCTTCGACTGTCTTGTTCTCTTGTTCCAGCTCTCAACGGCAGGTGAATAGTATCTTAACTAAAGGTGATGCAGGGTTCAGCTTTCTCTAGTGTGCACTGGCCCAGTCTGGAATTTTATTTTGATTTGCTCTTTTCCTTAAATCCTTTCTCTGTAGGGTCAGGAGTCTGCTTGCCTGCTAGGCTGAAATCTTGGGCTTTCACTCAAGAGTCAAAGAACAAAAGAGTCAAGAACAAAACCCTGTGGGAGATCTAGCCTGCTGAAAGTTGTTCCCAGTTCACCATTCGAATAGGTATAGTGGAGATGACCCTTTGTTTGTACAGCTGGAGACAGTGTGGACTCTAACAAATCGCTGAGGGCAATGAGGGTCATTACTCCTCCTGGCCTGCAATCCCTGTCTCTCCATCTCAACAGTTCTGACATCTCAACTCTCCTCTCCATTCCGCAGCCTCTGCCTCATCCGTGTCCTTGTCACTGTTTGCCTGAAATGGTCACTATCCCTCAGGGGTCATTCTATGAGCCCTGCCTTTCACTCTGCTTCATCCTCCTCACCGAAGATGGAGGTTTCTCCAAAGCACAACTGTGATTCGATCACTTCCCTGCTTAATGTCTTTTAGAGATTCCCCATTCCTTGTAGGCTAAACTTCCAAGCAAAGCCAATTAGACCCTTATCTGGAACATAATTGTCTTTCCAGTGTTAGTCCTTGAGACTGTCCCCTGGGCTGCCCTGCTCTGGCTTTGTCAAAATACCTGCAGTCCCTCTAACCTGCTGGGTGTGCCCCATAACCAGCTGTTATTTTTTCTTTCTCCTGTTTTATCTACTTGGTAAACACCGGACTATTTCAAGATTAAACTCAAACCTTACCTCTTCTGTGAAGTCTTCCCTGATCCTGTAAGGAACTGACCACTGCCCATTCTTGGTTCCTCCTATGTCACTCAAGTACATGGACTTTAGGGTCATGAAGTATAGAAGTAAGTGTGCTATGGACTGAAACATTCTCTAAAATTCATATGCTGAAACCCTAATTCCCGGTGTGATGGTGTTTGGAGGTAAAGCCTTCGGGAGTGTCATGAATTTGTCAAATTAACACTTGTTAAATGAAGCACCGGGTGCTGGATGGTTGAGCTGTGGTTCAACAACACACCACAAGGGAAATGTAAATAACAAAGTTTATTACTCACGGGTCCTGGAAGAGTCCTTGGAATGCCTCGAGGGGTCACAGGGTGAGGTCAAGGCAGAATGCAGAGAGAGAGAGAGAGAGAGAGAGAGAGAGAGAGACAGGACCTGGGGCACATGCCTTCATGAGGGTCTGTGGGTGAAATGCTTTGGGGTTCCCAAGCCTACGCTGGATTGGTCAATTCAAAGCAAAAGTGTGGGGTCCGGTAAGCCTCACCAGGGTCTTAGCTAAGGGGTGCAGAAGGTGAAGGCCCTGGGAGGCAGAAGAGACTGTTGACCACAAGGGCTCTTGGGGAAGTCATATCAGTAACTTATATCAGCCTGCAACTCTGCAGGCTGCTGTCAAAGGCATGAGCTTTCAAGAGGGGAAGGAGTTAGTGTCAATTTGAGGTCCCCACAAGCCACTCAGTTAACAAAATGGATGCCCAGGGAGCAATACCATGGGGTAGCTTAACTAAACTCTCCACAAGGAGATAATTAAATTGTGAAGGTGGGGCCCTCATAATGGGATTAGTGCCCTTCTATGGGGAAATAGGGGAGAGGGGGGGATGATCTTTATCGTGTGATGCCACAGCAAGAAGGCACCCACTTGCAAATCAGGAAGAGGGTTCTCACCAGGAACCAAGTCAGCTGGCCACTTGCTCTTAGATTTTCCAGCCACCAGGGCTGTGAAGAATAAATGTCGGTTGTTTAAGCCGCCCAGTCTAGAAACTAAAAAAAAAAAAAAAAAAAAAAAGTTCACAGACACAGGGAACAGAATTGGTGGGTTGCAGACAAAATGGGTGAAGGGAGTCAAGGCACAAATTTCCAGTTATAAAATAAGTAAGTCGTGCACAGCATGGGGACTATAATTAATAACACTGTATTGCATATTTGAGAGTTGCTATGAGAGTGAACCTTAGAGGTTCTCGTCACAAGAAAAAAGTTCTGTAACCAGGTATGGTTAACTAGACTTGTGATGATCATTTCACAACATACACAAATATTGAATCATTATGTTGCACACCTGAAACTAATGTAATTGTATGTCATTATACCTCGGTAAAAAAAACTAAGCACAAAGGAATTAAAAAACCAAAAAAAAAAAAAAGAGAGAGAGAGAGTAAGACTATCTTAGAAAGAACTTTGGGTATTACTAGAGCTACATAGGTCAACTGGAATCAGAAGAGATCAGAATTTAAATGCATTTTTGAAGACTTACTGCAAACAAAACTTCAATCCTGGAAAATACACAAACAAAACAAAACAGGCTTTCAATTTTGGAATAAATAAGTCACAGGGATGCAAGGTACAGCACAGGGAATATGTCCCTATATTGGTTTTGATATAGCATTGTCTGGGGACAGATGGTAGCTACCTTTGTGGTGAGTACAGTATAGCATGTAGACTTGTCAAATCTCTATGTTGTACACCTGAAACTAATGTAACATTGTGTGTCAACTCTACCTCAACTTAAAAAATACAAATCTTTTTCCCTCAATTAAAAAACCCTGTACTTGTTTGATCTTGAGTTTGATCTACGTTTGCTGCAGCAAGAAGGCTGGGGAAGCAGTGACTTTCCCAAGGAAGACCCTCCCCACATCCCCTTCAGCTATGATGGAGAGAATGGTGGAGAGTGGACAGAGGCATTCCTCCTGGAAAACAGAATCAAAGCTTAATCATGGAGCTTCCCTCACCCTGAATCAGCTGGATCTCATAACTGGGCCAGAGACTTCTGTGTGTCCTCCTTTCTTTCATGGTCAGGCTGGGAATTTTTATTTTCCTGGCCCCGGCTCACTGTTGCTTATTGAGTGTGCATATGCATATGGTGAGCAGGAGACTCTCACTGGACCATGAGCAACCACACAGGTGTCTATGTGGTCTCCTGGGGGGAGGGGCTGACTGCTCCATGGCAACCAGTAGCCTGGACCATGAGGGATACAATGCTTGATGCTCACCAAACCCATTTCCTTTTCCTCCTGGTCATCCAGAAGGCATTTCCCAGATCCTTTAAAAAAATCTGTACTTGCTGAAGTTAGATGGGACTCTGGGATGGAATTCTGGCCCCCAGAATGTGGGTGGAAGTGGCTAGCCCTTCGGGGCTGGCCCTACAACCCCCTCTTACAGAAGCCTCCACAATTTCTCTCATCTCCATCTTCCAGCTGGATTTTGAAACCCAGGGCCACTTGGGGGACTATACATGGAAGATAGTGAAGCCTCTATACTGAGATAGAGAGCCCCACCACCCCAGCTCAGGACAGTGCCATGAGTGAGCAATGAACTCTGGTTGTTTTAGGCTTCTGAGATTTGGGGTTTATTTCTTATATCAATTAGCTATTCTGACAACTCCTATCAAATTTCTGCCTTTAGCCTCAGTAGTTAGCAGGGTTTCTGGAAAATAGTAGGTACTCAGTGCATACTTGTTGAATTAGTGTATAAAGTTATCTACCGAATTTAGGTAAGAATTTAATGAGTAACTGCTATGTGACAAGAATTCAGAAAACTGCCATAGGAAAATAATGACTAAGAGAGTGTTTTCGTCCTCAAATAGTTAAAAATCAATTTTTAAAAAAGTTGTATTTTACTTTATTCAATCATTTTGTTCTTTAATGGCTTTGGAGCATCTTAGATTAAATGCAGATGCAATAGAATGAAATTCAGTATCAGTAAGAATGAAGAATCAGGATCAGGGAAATAGAAGTTTTAATGGGCAGTCAAGATCAAGATGAAGACATGAGACTGATAATAGCAAGCTGTAACACTCCCACCTCCTGGCTCCTGGAGTTGAGCATCTTAGCTTCTTGGAAGCTAAACTGGAAAGTAGACATGGCTAGAAACCTAATTTTTATTGCAAGGGAGGGAAACCCAGGAGAAACAAAGCAATGGACATTGTGAGGCGTAAGTAGCCATTTTTTTCTATTCCAAAAATTTCCTTTGAACTTGGAATTGAGAACAGTTCACTTTCCTTTAACAACCTAGTTATTTATAAGTATTGGGAAGGACATTAGCATTCAAAATTTTTTTTCAAGGTAAAGTTTTATTTACAATGTGACAGAAATAGTTCTTTAAAGTGCTAGTGACAATACTATACATTTAGGTGTACTTAGATCTAATGCAAAATTTTGAGCTAGTTACTCCATGCTGCATAACTAAAGGGAAGGAAAAATGACTGTTGAGAAATACTTCCTAAGCGCCTAGTACATAGTAAGCACTCAATAAATATGTGTTGAATGAACACTGTAGCTACTATCAGATTAAATTTCAGTTGAATTAGAGTTGGTTACTTTTTATAGATTGAACTTTATTAAAGTTCCTTTCAATAGGCCTTACATAATAGACCACATTGATTTTAATAAAATGTGCATTGATTAAGGCAAAATGTCAGTTTTCTACTCAGAACACAATCTCCCACAGTCATTAAACAACAATATAATTTTATGAAATCAATTCCATCCATTCATTTTAATTAAGGATAACTTTTTTGTTTGACCTTCCTTTTATTTTGGAGGACACTTGATTAATATTTAGTAAAGAGTTAATCATGTCACTCAAAGCACTCTTAAGATCTTAAAAAAAAAAACCCAAAACAGAAACTGCAATTATGTTGTCTTGATGGTCTTACCTAAAGACATAAATAAAATACATCAATCACATCACTTTAAATTTCAGTTTCAGGTGAGAAGGCCAAGTATTTGAAAAGTTACTTTTTTTTGGAGCCTAATTCCTCTTATCTACTAATCTAGAGTCAGATTCTGAAGGCAAATGATAAAGCAGAAGGCTTTGGCCTTTGGAACCCCTCCTCTTTCAACACTTTTCTTCCCTTTCTCTTTTATCACTATTCAACTCACTTTCATTTCACATTAGAGAATATATGTCCACAAGTGTCCCCCAAGGTGCTAATGGCAGATTAAGGTTCATATGCCTCAACATCCAAAGGTTTTTGCATCAGAACAGAAGAAAATGCCTTGGTTCTTGAACCGCAACCTTATTTCTGACTCCAGACTGAATATGACTGCCTGACCCACAGCCACAGCAGACCGGAGATGCTGTTTAAAAAAAAAAAAAAATTTCATGAGCTTTGTACCTATGACAATGAGACCAGTGGGGACTGACCGCTGCCTCTTGTCACTGCTGTGTATCTAATAATAACAAGAGCCAACAGCCATGCCCGCAGGATATCTCAAAGACTAATTATAATCAAAGTGGATTATAACTAATATCTAATTTTGATGAGCTGTTTATATTTAATTTTTTGAATATTTCATTATTAAAAGGATGACCTTATAAAGTGTTCCAGATGAAAGAGAGATATGTATAAATTTTCTGGGTACAATTTATTTATCTTTAATCCCATCTAATTCTCTTACTCTATGTGTGAATTTATCATTATTAAAAAAAAAAAGATAAGCAATGTGTCCTGTACATTCATGAATTTCAGGGAACATGGCCACCTACAGAGGGTGAAAAACAAAACTAAAGTGGATAAATTGTGTTTTAATATCAAACAATAAAAATCTAATGAGTTCTAGTCATTTCTCTTCTTCTGCCTCTCCTCCCTCCCCTTCTCTCACTTTGGCTTTTCTGTACTATCTGTTTGGTTTCTGATTCTTCCTCTTCCAAGTAGAAGATGAGCATTTTGAGAATAAGGCCTGTCTTCTATCTTCATCCCACTTGTGCTCATCATGGCGTTTAATTCATGGTAAGTCCTCAATCCACGCTTATTGAATGAATGAATAAACGAATGAATGAAACTCACTCTTCTCTGTGAAAATTTCAATAACCTTTACCCCTGCACTCTGCAAAATAAAAACATCCTTAGAGAAAGTCAATGTAGTATAATAAAAACTTATTCAGGATTAGGCTCTTTGAAAAAAAAATCTTACATGAATAAGTGTAATTTTCTTAATGATAAAATAAGGCTTCCTACTCCTTCCTGTGGTCATTTTCCAACTGTTCACTGAGGACTTGTTAGACAGACAGCATTGAGCTAAGCAATGTGGAGACCTGATAAAAATACTACAGCATTCCTGTCCACAAGCTGTAATTTGGGAAAACAAGCAGGTGTAGGTAACAATCTGTGAAAACACCAAAGATTCCTAAAACTGAAAGAACTATCACAAGAAAGGCTCTGCTATGAGGCAGATGCAAACCAAAGATGGGCTGGATGAAGCTTCATGAAGGGGTGAGGCATTCACTTGTGTTGAAGCATGGGTGGTTCATGGATTCAACAAAGCAACACTGTATCATGAGTTTTGGAGATCCCCATGACATCTGGTTGATCCCATGTGGAGAGCAGAGTGTCAGGAGCACCCTGAAAAGGAAAGATGGGATCAGTGTTCATACAGATCCAAGTCTAGGCCAGGGGCAACTTCAGATGGCACTGCCCACCCCAGCCAACCCCAGGAACCTTTGGGTACTTAGAAACTCTTGAGAAAAATGGCCATGCAAAGCATGGGGTCCTTGTGGAGCCAGGTCTGGGCCAGGAGCCCAATTTCTTTGCTTGTGACTAAAGGTGATACAGGACGGGTCTTGGTCCCAAGTTTGCTTCTTACTAGATGTGAAAACTAAGCAAGTTTCAACGTCTCTGGGCCTTATTTTCCTCTTGTCTGAGGTTAAGATAATAATCTCAGAGGGTTGTTTGGAGGGAGGAATGGATGAAATATTTATTGAGTTCCTGTGATATGCCCTGGAAAAACAGCAGTGAACAAGACACCTAGAAACTCCTCTCCTATAATTTATAATTTTCTATGAAGTCAGAACTGTGCTGAGCAAATCATATGTTCTCCATAAATGTAACATAGCTATTATTATTGGTCCAAATGGTAGATCTTCTCCCCAGGGCATGTTTCAGGCCTGCCTGGTTTCTTTTTTGATGCTTCAGTGTGAAGCCATGACTTCTCTTGGGCTTTACAGGGTGGGAGAGAAAGGATAGGGTCTAGGGGAGGAGCAGTTTTGCTTGTCTGACAAAATCCAAGGATTACTGTAAGAGTATCTAGAGGAGAGGAACACGAAGACCACAAGACCCTCTCTGTGTCTTTCTTCCAACAGAGATTTTTCTAGTGATCAGGTAGCAAAGACTTAAGGTTCTACATGCTGGTGAGGCAGCTCTCCTCTGGTTAGATAAGTGAAGCTTTCTCTGCTTGAACGGTGTGGAGACACTAAATCACAGCTAAACGTGTACGTAGTAACAATATATGTGGTAGGTTTACGTTCAGTGATGATTCCTCCTGATGCCTTCAACATAAATTTTATTAATAGAAAAATGCACTTGATAATTTTTCTAGAATGCAGACATTTCTAAAAGCAGTGCAAAGTTCCATTTTTCTTTCCATTCTGTTTTCTGGCTTTCAAACATTTTTGGACCTGAAAAATATATTTAAAAATTCCCTTCCCAGATATGCTTCTAAAAAAAAAGGCTGTGTGAACCCTGTAGACACTGTTCGTCCTTTGAACAAGTGCCTCCCATATATCCAAGTGTGATGTAACACAGTAATTAAAGGATACTTTAGTCATAATTGGGGTTAGCTTTATTTTCTGCTCAGGAGGAATTCTGTCTGAAGTTCACTTCCTTTCATGTTTAAACGAATACATCACATGCATTGTAGTTGAATAACAGAGGAACACCAATTATATTTGCTACAGTTATTTTTTCCCCTCGTCCCACAATAAAGCATTATCTCCACGTAGAGAGTAAAATTGACATTTGTAGAGTAAGTTTATGTAGAGGTGTTAACTTATTTGTGATCAACACACTAGCAAGTGTGTAAGGCTACTATCTGGACCAGTTTTCTTTATTTGAGCTCTTTAGAAGATAGTCATAGTTTGGTGATTGTTAATCACCAAATTAAGGTAATTAAGTTAAAATAAAATCATTAGGGTGGGCCATAATTGAGTATGACTGGTATCCTTATAAGAAGAGGAGATTTGGACACAGACACACACAGAGGGAAGCCCCTGTGAGAAGACAGCCATTGATAAGCCAAGGGGAAAGGCCTCAGAAGGAACCAATCATGCCAACAACTTTGACCTTGGACTTCCAGCCTCCAGAACTTTGAGAAAACAAATTTCCATTGTTTAACCCCCCAGTTGGTGGTACTTTGATATGGCGGCCCAAGCTGACTACTTTAGTGAATCAATACTTTATAGTCACACAAAACACAGGGTTGAGAAAACAGCAGGAGAAATCAGTCCACTTGGGAATTTTACTTCCTTGATGTTTTAGCTGAATCATAAGAACTGAGTGTAGACCCAAGAGAAAAGGTGAGCAAAATTGGGGAACAGCAAGCCTTCCTCTGCCACAATCTCTGAAAGTTTCCTTTCTCTCCAGGTCTTATGCTATAATAGTGACTTGTAAAAGGTGCAGTGAACATGAGATTAGAGAGGGTATGTGATGTGTCTGAGGTCATAAAACTGATATGTGATGCAATTGAGAGTGAAATCTGAGCCCAAATGTTTCCCAAACCTGTGATATTTTTACTATACTTGTCTAACAAAGTGAATTTAGAAGAGATGTTTTAAAAGAGGGAAAGCTCTATGGTCACATACATTTAGAATACCACATACACACAGCCCTCTCTTGAATATTTAAAATGGACTTTGACTATGGACTCTGAGAAACAAACTGAGGGTTCTAGAGGGGAGGGGGTGGAGGGATGGGTAAGCCTGGTGATGGGTATTAAGGAGGGCATGTACTGAAAGGAGCACTGGGTGTCATACACAAACAATGAATCATGGACACTACATCAAAAACTAATGATGTAATGTATGGTGATTAACATAACATAATAAAAAAATGGACTTTGATATATTAAAGGACATGAAAACACTGGAACCCTGCCCAGAGCCACCTCAGATCCTCCTTTGGAGTCATCCCCATGATATGGTAACTCAAGGTTGCTGACAGCACAGCTGTGGGCCACCAGGACCCTTCCTTCTCTAGCACTAAGACTAGTGTGTGTTCTGATTATTCACTGACAATGTCATTTAGCTTCCAGAAGTCCCCACTTCTTGGGTATCCTAATGTGCTGCTTCAAACCCTGACCACATTGTTGTCCAGATTAATGGAGCCATAGGAGGGCACCACAAAAGAATAGTCCTGGCCTCTGTTGACCTTCTGTCTGCCAGGGAATGGGGCCCCTGACTAGAGTAGCCACTTCTCTGGTGATAGAGGAGGCACCCTTGGTAGCATCACCGGCACCTCAGTGCTAAGTGCCTATTGTCTATCTGGTTACCTGCATCTGTGGATACTCCCCATTGCCTAGTGTTTTCCCAAGGTTCGCTCCACGTCGCTATTTTTGAAGCAAAGACTTCGGCTCTGAGAAAGCCAGTGATGGACAAGAAAGCAAATCATGGGACAGTCATGGAGGCCAATGTAGACACCAGCTGTGTATCATGGAATCTACTAGTACAGAGAGAGCGTTACTGCTGAGATAGGACTTAAAGAATGGCTATGCCTGTGGGGTGGTTTGGGATAAGGGGGTGCCAAGGCATTTGGGCTCTTCTTTTAAGCAATCCTATTGAAGTTCATCTCCAATTCATTAAAACTTATAAATGCTGATTTATCATAGATATTGAAAATATCAGGCTTATTAATAAAATAAGTAATACTACATAGCACTTGCTCTATGCCAGGCAATACTGTCTAAATGTATAATCAGCTCAGTAGTGTATTATAACTATCAGCATCATCATCCCCTTTCCAGGTGAAGAAATTGAGGTAGAGAAAAGTTACTTAATTATAGAGCTAGAATTTGAGCCCAGGCAGCTGACCGTAGAATCTCTGCTGTTAATTATCAAGCAACTACACTATTTTCTGGTCAGGAAAGCAAGATTTGACCTAATTGTCTATGGCATTCCAATACATGACTTTTGTGGCAGTCAATATAAACGTAGTGAAAATGTAAAAAAGTGGACACTTTTTATTTTAAACATTAAACTTTTTTGGGCTGGTTCAGCAGAAACTGAGAGGATCAGCAATAGAATGAATATTGTCAGTTTTAGGAGAAAATTCTGACTTCTTATGACTAAAAGTGGCCTAATAACTATTGATTCAATGGAAAGTCATCAAGATAGTTTGATGTGGTTTCCTATGTCAAGTGGCATCAGTCATGTCACCAAAGATCATACTAGTGATCATTTGGACATTTTTGGAATGATTTGATGAATGATTTATGCTATAACCTGTAAAAATTGATAATTAGTTTTACAGTTTGGTTTGTTTAGAAAAAACCCTAAATGTAATATTTTAATATGTACATATATAGATTTCTATATTACTATTATTACTGTACTACTGGTTAAATAATTTGAATATACACCTGTGAATGCCAAATTTCACAAAAGTTGTTCTCATAGTCCACACATTGAGAGTTATAGTTATATAATCTGATATATTCATTTGAATTATGTTCTCCCCAAATTTATGTCACTCGGAACCCCAGAATGTAAGGAAATGGAGTCTTTGCAGATGTAATTAGTTAAGATGATGTCATAGTAGATTAAGGTGGATCCCAAATCCAGTGACTGGGGTTTTTATAATAAGGATTCAGATACAGAGACACACAGAGAGGCGAAGGCCATGTGAAGAGACAGAGGTTTGTAGTCATGTTGTCACTAACCAAGGAATGCCAAGGACTGAAGGCAACCACCAGAAGGTAGAAGAGGCAAGGAAGGGATCTTCACTAGAGCTTTTGGAAGAAGCTTGTCCCAGCTGACACTTTGATTTTGGACTTAGGCTCCAGAATTGTGACAGAATGCATTTCTCTTTTAAGCCATCTGGTCATGGTCATTTCTTATGGCAGCCCTAGAAAATGAATACATCTGTCTCTGCACATCCTACTCATTCTTCAATTCAAATTCAATCTTTGTCTCTTTTGAGAAGCCTTCCTACTTAAGGCACGGAGATACTGCATTTTTCTAAACTCTACAAGGGCTTATTGTTTTAACCATTCCTACTCATCCTTCAAGATCCAGCACAGACTTTACCTTTCCAAGAAAGACTTCCCTGAATACCACCAACTCCTTCATAAGCAAGGGGCTTTTGATCTACACTCTCACGGCTCTCAGATTTTTACCTTTATCGTTGAACTCATTATGCTATTTTCGTTGTTCATTTATCTGTGAACCACTTGAGTGTAGGGATTGTGTCTTTCATTTGTGCGTAATGTCCTTCCTTCAAGGGTGTGTTTATTGAATGATATGCATGAAGGAAGGCTAGAAGTCAAGGAGTTTTGCTCAATTGCATTTGGCAATGTTCTTGTGATTTTTACTCTAAGCTCCCTTAGCCCTTTGCCGTTATTTTTCTCAAGGCCTGTGGGCTTATAAGATGTATATACTTAATGTAATAATACATCATAACCCTGGGTTTTTTAATAGCTGCAACATCTTCAGAGAAGTTGAAAATATATCAGAGATGATTACAACATTGCTTTGCATTTTCCGATATGTTAATACCCATCATTTTTATCAGCTTCCTTTGTTAGCTTTTCTCTATGAATTTTTAGTTCTTGCCTTATTTTAAATTGAGAAATCATTAGTAAAATGGTATAAATGGTTAAAAAATTTTCTTTTTCTTTATGCTATTTCATAAGACAAATTCATTCCTATTCTATGTTCTTTACTATTATTTATTCCATTATGCTGAAACTTCATGATTTTATTTTCATCAATTCTGGTTGCTGCACATCTATACTTCATCTTTGTAAACTTTACTCACTGTGTTATTATAATCTTGTGTTTATAGTGAATGTCTGTTGCTGTATTTGATTTCTAACTGGTAGAGCATCCTGAATCTGCTTTGTCAATCCGTGTCTGTTGCATTCTCAGTCTTTGTGGCTCTGATGGGATGATTCCAACCCTAGCTCTAGGAGTAGGTATATGGCCCATACTTTCTGGAATTTCGAGCAAGGAAACACAGACAGAATAAGATTGGGATACATTTATCCTGATATTGGTTTCCAAATGAATAATCTATTTATTCCTGCTACTTAGAGTTAGTCATTCATTTATATAACAAATGCCAGTCAAGCACCTACTATGGGCTGGTTTTGGCCTTGGGGATGCAAGCTGAACAAAACAGAAAATTTACCTTCTCATGAAACTTGCAATAGTTGGGGTGTGGGGAGGGGAGAGAAAAAATTAATTAAACCTATAAATGGGCAGATTATTTCAGATGGTGATGAAGTACTATGAATGCAATACAAGATGATGTTCTATGAAGAAAATAGAACACAGAAGTGTGGTCAATAGTATCTGGTATGTGTGTGTGTGGGAGTGTGGTTAATTTAGGTGATAAGGAAAGGCATTTCTTAGGGACAACATTAAATCTGAGACTAAATGATGAGACAGAGGAAGACAAGCAAAGACAGAGGGAACTTTATTATAGTCAACTGATTTTGACAAGGGTGCTGAAAGAATTCAATGCGGTAAAATAGTCCTTTTTTTTTTTGCAAGTGATGCTGGGACACTGGGGTAACAGTGGACTACTGCCTCACACCATATATAAAACTTAGAATAGGTCAAAGACCTAAATATGTCATAACTTTTTTATATATCATATGTATGTGCATGTCATAACTTTTTGATGGTATTATTTCTTATAAAACTCTTATAACACCAAAAGTACAGAAACCAAAGAAAAATAGATACATTGGGCTTCATCAAAATTTAAAAAGTTGTACAGAAAAGGAAACTAAAAAGTCAAAAGACAACCAACAGAATAGGAGAACATGTTTGCAAATCATACATTTGATCAGGTTCTAGTGACCAGAATATATAAAGAACTCCTACAACTTGTGGTAAGCAGAATAATGGTCATCTAAAGATGTCTATGTTCTAAGCCTTGGAAATTGACCCAGTGTGATTAAGCTAAGGGCCTTGAAGTGAAAATATTATTCTGCATTACCTAGACAAGCTCAATGTAATCACCCAGGCCTTTGTAAGAGGAAAGCAGGAAGGTGAGAGCCAGAGGTGGGACAATGAAAGCAGAGGTCAGCATGCTGCAGTCATGCGCTAAGGAATAGGAGGAGCTCCGAGAAGCAGAAAAAGGCTAAGGATGAATTCTTCCTTCATGCCTTCAGGAGGAATACTGCTCTGTCGACGTCTTGAGTTTAGCCTAGTAAAACCCATTTTGAACTTCTGATCTGCGGAACTGTAAGATAATACATTGACATTGGTTTAGGCCACTGTGTTTTTGGTAATTTGTTACATCAATGGTAGGAAACTGGTATGGATTTTGGCACATGGAAATGGAGTGCTACTGTGACAAATACCTAAAAATGTGGAAGTGGTTTTAGAATTGGGCAGTGGGCAGAGGTTGGAAAAATTTGAGAAGTGTGACAGAAAAAAACGTAGATGCCTTGAGCAGATTGTTAGTAGGAACTTAGATGTTTAAGACTGCAGGTGAAGGTTCAGAAGGAAGTGAGGAGCACAGTAGAGGAAACCTACTTAGTTCTACTGAAGACCAAAATTGTCATAGACAGACTGTTGGCAGAAATCTGGACACTGAGTACTGTTGATGGGTCTCAGAAGGAAATGGGAAATATTGTTTTTTTAATTAAAAAAATTTTTAAATTTAAATTCAATTAACTAACATAGTGTATTATTAGTTTCAGAGGTAGAGTTCAGTGATTCATCAGTCTTATATAACACCCAGTGCTCATTACATCACATGCCCTCCCTAATGTCCATCACCCAGTTATCCCATCCCCCTATCCCTGTATCCCCCTCCCCTCCAGCAACCATCAGTTTATTTCCTATGATTAAGAGTCTTTTATGGTTTGTCTCCCTTGGAAGTGAGAAACATTTTATTGGAAAATGGAAGACAAGGGATCCTTGTCATACAGTGGCAGAAGCAGAAAACCCTGTAGAATTTTATCTTACAGTTATGTGCAAGTCAGAACTTATAAGTGATGTACTCAAATGTTGCATTGAGATTTCCAAGCCAAGTGCTAAGGTGTGGCCTGGTTTCATCTTGTGGCTTAAGAGAGGAGATAAACATGAGAAGAGAAAGATAAATTGGTAGAAGAATTATTTAAAAAAAAAAAAAGGATCAGGGGCCTGGTGATTTGGGAAATTCTTAACCTATCTATATTGCAAGAAACACCACAATTTGGAGATTTAGACAAGGGTATGACAGGACAATCTTTTGCTGGTACCTGGGAAGGATCTAGAGGTCATAGTATTCAAATCCCACAGAGGACTCTTTGAAAAGATTAAGTGTGTGACCCAGCCATCTCAGGAGAAGCCACGGATGGAGATGGCATTCTCCTTTGTGGAGGGGCTCTGGTTTATGGGATTGAACCCCCAGACAGACACAGGAGACCCACAGGTTTCTTGAGAATATTATACCAGCAGAGATTTTGTGCGTTTAAGTACAAAAAGACGAAGAGAAAATGAAGTGAAAGAAGGCTAACAGACCCCCCAAATTCTATTGGCAGGAGGCTGACAAAAAATTCAGCTGCAAACACTCCATAAAAAGGGAAAGATGCCTCGGAGGGAGGGTGGAGCCATGAGCCCAGAGGGACAATAGCAGCTGTCAAGCAATGTCAGGAAAGGGTCTATGATTTTCTTTTGAGAGTTGCAATGTAATACATATTCTATATACCAGTAACATAGATCTACAGTGGCGTCAAGAAGACTCATTTACTGAGTGCTCTTCCCTTTTCAGACAATATTGTAAATGCATTTCAGTTTGATTCTTCTACCAGTCTTATGAAGTAGGTATTCATATGCCTCTTTTAGAAACATACAACTTATGGTTTGGCGAGACCAAGAAACTTGCCCATGATCACAGAGCAGGGGTGGGGCAGGCTGCTTTCAGAGTGGGTACCACTTGGCTGCATTTCCTCCTCCTCCTCTGGTGAGTTAGGGTGACATAGTAAAAGTCACCTTAAAAATACTAACTCGTGGGCCAAAAAGATAATTTTCAGGAACCTAAAATAGTTTATGGCATTAACATATGAGAAGAGAGGAAAAAAAAAAAGACCGACTGGAAGACAGCTATCAGCAGTTCCTCCTGTAAGTACTCCACACAGAACAAAATTTGTCTAAGAATTCTGAATATTTCCATCCTCTGGCCCTGCTAACCATTTAATAAGATAAGAGTACTTCAGGGACTTTAGCCTTTGAATACTCTACCTTAGAGAATTCAAATACGAGACACAAAATATCAAATTCTGTGCTCATGACAAAACCTATGGTTTTAACATAGCTCCAAATAGAAAATGTGGAGAGCACATATGCCTAAGGAAACTGGTCCACAGGAGAAACACATTTCTCACTGGAGTCACTAAAAATGACAATCTTGGAGATGTGCAGTTAGGTGATGTAATGTGGTTAAAGCATAGATTTCAGAGAAGGATAGACTAAGTATGAATTACAGTTCCATCACCAGCTAGCTATGTAACAATAGATACAGCTGTCTCATAGGACAATAGTGAGGACAAAATAGGATTTCATGGGACATGCTTAGTACAATGTCTAGAACATAGTATGCACGCAGTATAGGTTAGCTATTGTTATTATGATTATACCCTGATCCCTGAGACCTGGTTAATGTGACTGAGAAGACACATCAGGTTCCTTAGTCTATAGGATGAAGGAGAAGACCTGCCACTACAGCAAAACTCTTGCAGGGGTAATCTATTCTGTCTGAATATGGAATTTCATGAAACAGAGTAATTTCAGAGAATAAAGGGAGGAGGAAGAGACAAAAAAAGGATTGTGAACATGTTATCAAGTAAGACTGTTAAGTTCCAATCATGCAAAGCACAGCAAGTCACAAACAGAACAAACACACCCCACTGTCACCACGATTTCATAAAATAAAGAACATTTCAACATCAAAATATAATAAAGAAATAATCTGGGAATTAAGAATGGCTCTTTGAATGAATTTAACTTTCTGAAAAACACACTTAATACCTTGGTTTTTCTGTCTGATGCAGGTCAATGAAAAATGCCATTCTTTTTGGTGCCTGTATGTGGACTGGTATTTAGGAAAGATTGATAGAGATCATTTTGACAGGTCTGTTGTCCACCAACTAGTTGATGTTGCTGGGGGATAACCAAACTTACTCCTCTATCTTTAGGCAAGGTTGCACTAAATTTCTGTTCGTCCTCATATTTTTATGAACAAATACCGAGCACATGATCTGGCTATGCCAGAATGCACAGAGGTATCCCTGAGCTGGGGCAGAACAGATCACAAGGAGAGAATAACCTGGTGGTTGCTAGAAAGAAGGAGGGGCTGGGTGGGTGGGTGGAGGGAGAAATGGGTGTAGAGGAGTAAGGGATACACACTTCAAGCTGTAAAATAAATAAGGCACAGGAATGAAAAGTACAGCACAGGGAATACAGTTAATAATACTATAAGAATTTTGTATGGTGACAGGCGGTGAACATTTCAGAATCTATAGAATTGTTGAATCGCTATGTTGTACACCTGAAACAAATATACTATTATGTGTCCATGATACTTCGATTAAAAATTTTTAAAAATTAAAAAAAAAGAATATTAATTTCTCCTTAGACACACCTAACATGGTTTCAGCATATATTACTATATTCTAGGTGCTTTTTGTGAGTTTTAAATTTATACTGTTTTGCCTGAGCGTCACAGCAACATCATTCTCCTTAGAGAATACTAGGTCAAATTACTATTTAGTAGGTCAAATTATTATTCCCATTTACAGACAAAGTGTCTAAGGCATACGGAGGTTAAATGTCACAGTCTAACAAGCATTGGAGCTAGGATTCCACCCTGATTGTCTTACTCCATAACCACACCCAAGTACTTATCTCTATCAGCCAAGTTTGTCATCTGTGAGGGAGAGGGACACATAAACAGATTATTTCAGCAAAATAACATTATTAAGACCTAGACAGGAATGTATAGAATTAATCACTGGCTCATCCTGAAGTTCAAAAAAAGCTTCTTTAAGAAGATGATGAGCCAAGGTGTCCATCGACAGATGAATGGATAAAGAAGATGTGGTGTATGTATATATATATATATATATACATACACACAATGGAATATTATGCAGCCATCAAAAGGAATGAAACCTTGCCATTTACAATGACATGGATGGAACTGGAGGGTATTATGCTGAGCAAAATAAGTCAATCAAAGAAAGACATGTATCATATGACCTCACTGATATGAAGAATTCTTAATCTCAGGAAACAAACTGAAGGTTGCTGGAGTGGTGGGGGGTGGGAGGGATGGGGTGGCTGGGTGATAGACATTGGGGAGGGTATGTGCTATGGTGAGCGCTGTGAATTGTGTAAGACTGATGAATCACAGACCTGTACCTTTGAAACAAATAATACATTATATGTTTAAAAAAATAAAAGAAAAAGATAGTAGGAAGGGAAAAATGAAGGGGGGGAAATTGGAGAGGGAGATGAACTATGAGAGACTATGGACTCTGAGAAACAAACTGAAAGTTCTAGAGGGGAGGGAGGTGGGGGGATGGATTAGCCTGGTGATGGGTATTAAAGAGGGCACTTATTAAATGGAGCACTGGGTGTTATACGCAAACAATGAATCATGGAACACTACATCAAAAACTAATGATGTAATGTATGGTGATTAACATAACATAATAAAAGAAAAAAAAGAAGATGATGCTTAGGGCACCTGGGTGGCTCAGTCGGTTAAGCATCTGCCTTTGGTTCAGGTCATGATCCCAGGGTCCTAAGATTGAGTCCCGCATTGGGCTCCCTGCTCAGCAGGGAGTCTGCTTCTCCCTCTCCCTCTTCCTCTGTGCTCTCCCTCCCTCCCTCTCTGTCTCAAATAAGTAAGTAAAATTAAAAAAAAAAAAAAAGGAAAAGAAGATGATGCTTGAATACAGTCTTCAAGGAGAAGATGATAAGAAGAGGATTCCTGAGAGAGAAAACAGGGAATGTCCGGCTATATTAAAGGCATATAGAAACCATGCAGCTTGTGGGGAGTCCCATACAGTTCAAGATTAACAAGTATAAACAACTTGAAGGAGGTTTTCGAAAAAATAACATTAATATTCATATGGAAACCTACTGTTATAATGGAAGTTTAGGGGGCAGAACATTTTGCTTCCTCCACTCTTTCCTGCAGGGGAATATCTATAAGCAGGACCATGGCTTTAAATGGCCAGACATCTATATCAGAGATTTTCTTTGCTTCTTTTCTGCTTGGTTAATTAAATCAAGCTTTTAACAAGCCTAACCCCAGACCAAAAGATCTCTATACATGGGGAAGGTGAAGAATATATGCTTCCTCATATCTGGAGCATTTATATTTAGGATTTTTCAGGTTTGTTTCCTTGTGGAATATTTAAGAATGAGATGGTCAGTGGGAAAGTTGGGCTCAGCAATGTCTCAGCACAAAGGGCTGAAGTCTTTCCTGACAGAGCACCACTTCTTCCCATGGTATGTGATGAAGGTGTTTACACTGCTTGCTTGGGAAGCATTTTGGAAGTATTAAGAGGGAAGACCTTGTGAAAATCTGTTAATGTGGAAAAAAAGTTTAAGATTTTGTGAAGATTTGTTAATGTTGAAGCATATAATCAGGCTTGGTTGGGATTATTACTCTACTCTTATGGCATATGGGAGGCCATGTGGTCAGTAACATCTCTTAAAATCCTGCTAAGCGGTAGGCATCTATTTTAATTTAATGATCTTAGTGCCCAGGGGCCACAACTCTAAGAAAGTAGGGGTCTGGTTTGTTATCACTGGCAGGAAATGATGTGATGGAACAAAAGAGAGCTAATTTATGCACGGCTCTGTATGCCGTCTGAAGGAGCACACAAATGGCTGGGAATCATGGGTGGATTTTAAGAAATGGAGTCTCAGGTGGTTCAATATGAAATAGTATTTTTGTATGACAGTGTAGAAGATGGAACAGTGTATCAAATACAGGAGGAGAGCACCTGGAAGCAGGAGTAGGAGCATGGGTTACGGAATGAGATGCAGCAGGGTTCAAATCCTGGATCTCTGACTCCTGGATTTGACTCCTGGAAGGTTACTTCAATCTTTTTGAAGGCTCAGTTTCCTCCACTGTATGGAGGAAGGTGGGAGGATCTAACTCACGGTGTTGTGAGATTTAAAAGATCATCTGTACAGAGTGCCCCACAAAGCACCTGTCATAATAAATGACATTATCACATTCTGTAATTTTTAGGTGCCCGTCACATTTTCCCAATCATATGCAATGCTAATGCTGGAAATTTCTTGGAAAGCTAATGATATAAGATAATGATATCTTTCTTTGTGCAATTAAGTATAAAACTTTGAATGAAAATCTCTCATGAAGAGATCTCATTGATTAAAATTAAGCCTGATCAAGATATAGATGTTTGACATGACACCTTAACCTGAAACCATGGGGAGTGAGTCTCTGGTGAGATAGATGCGAGGGAATGAACACATTGCAGAAATGAGAGGGTGGTTGGCAGTGGACGTGTTGTGAGAACAAAAGGCGAACATTTTACAAAATGGCCAGCACTGCTAATTGGGTCCATCTGTAGTTTGCTCAAGCTAAAAATTCTAGTTTTCTTTCTTCTGAGTTTTCAGGTTTTATTCTTCCATCCAATAGCACTTTGTATCGGAATGAAATTCTCTGAATGCAATTTAAGAGTAGGTTGTGTTACTACTGAATGACCATCTGGCTCCAATTTTTTTTTTTTTTTTTCCTACTAGTAGTTTCAAAGTAGGGTCTTCAGTCTTGCAGGTGGTTTGAAGTGGCTATTTGGAGCCAGTCATATCCTTGTAGTCGAGTTTATTTTTTCAGTGGTGAAGCAATAAGGTCATTGTCATCCTCTAAAATAATGGATTTATTTGACAGCCTCAGATGTCTATTCTTGAACAGAAACCCTGCTTTTGCTGCATTCAGTAGTGGATTTCATAGGCTAGTTTTTGGTTAAAAAACTCTAGAAGGATGACTTTGAGAGACAGAGTGAAGCTATTGCGTAAGTTGAATGGAGCTGCTGTGGTGTGAGTTCTTTGACCTCTTTTGTGATCAAAACTAAAATTGATTTTTCTCCATAGTTTTGGACTGGGAATCTCTCCTTCCTAAGCCATCAATTTATTCTTCCATTTTTTCCAAACGAAGTTGAGCACAGAAAGATTTGCAGTAACAACCACCCACTGATAGTAGATGTAATTGAGATAAATATATTTAAAGCATTATTGTTTTTTACAAATTAAAACTGGTTTCTTCTCATATTACATTTTTATGAAATGGTGCTGCCATGATTTATAATGATCTGAAAACAAAAAGAAAATTAGTTTGAGCAAAGAGTCAAATGAAAGAGCCATGTGGTTATTTGAATATGGTCTATTTTTCCACATCAGCTCAATAGTTCTAAGATTGGATGGTGTGGATTAAGAAATAGTTTATTACCAAAAAGATTTAAATGGGCATTGATAGGGTAAGATCAATTATTTCCCTTACAGAATATGTCCTGAGCATAGATGCAATTGGCATCAACCTAATTCACAGTAAGAATGGCCACAAAAGATTCTGTTGTCCTAAGATTCACTCTCCCTGGGTTTCCAGGTCTCACACTGGGTTCTCACACTGGCCCTTCTTTGGGGAGAAGGTGTCATGATGTGAGTCAATGCCTCTCCTCCAACATTTTTTGAGAGTATCACCTTGTTGATGGAGAGACAGGCTTTGCAACACATCTCTCTACTTCTCAGCCATTCATAGTTGGACCAAAAGTGGGCAAAAGCAGGATGCCAGAAACAAATGGCCAAATAGATAAACTTGGGCCATTAGATTTTCTTGTCACTTTGAATCAAGATGTGCTGAGACTGTGCCCATTAGCAGGATGTCAGGGAGCTTTTCTGGGGACCCTGGTTGGCAAACTAACTCCATACACAGGTTGAGGAAATAGACACGATATTGAATACAGGAGGAGGACATTGGTAAAGATAGAGGAGATGGGGCGGATATGCAGAGAAGCCGAGATTTGGTAAATCTTTAAATTACCAAACTCAGGCTCTTCCCTCATTTGTCTTTGTTCACTCTGCCCCTTCTGCCTGGAATGACTTTACCCTCTGCCATCCCTACCCTGTGGAAGAATAAGCACATTTTCTCTGAGATGTACCCCGGGCACCACCTCCTGGAAGCTTTGCTACTAGCTTCAGACCAGGTGCCCCTTCCCCTTTCTCTGGCCTGCACTCATCATGCTGCCCTGAGATCATCTGATACATGTCTATCTCTCTCCCTAAACTGTTAGTTCCTTGAGGACAGGAACTGCTTTGTGTGGCAAGTAGTAGGTATTTTATAAATGTTCAGTGAATGAATGGATGAAGCACTTTATGGAATGCAATAGAAAACACACAGAACTTAATAAATGACATCTCAGTTGAAAAATAGCTTCTTTTTATTTTTTTTAAAGATTTTATTTATTTATTAGAGAGAGAGAGAGCGTGCACAAAGTGGGGGGAGGGGCAGAGGGAGACGCAGACTCCCCACTGAGCAGAGAGCCCAATGTGGAGCTCAATCCCAGGACCCTGGGATCATGACCTGAGCCCGAGGCAGACGCTTAACCAACTGAACCACCCAGGCGCCTGAAGAACAGCTTCTTATAAAGAATAATAGTTGATAGTGACAAAGTGCTCACTGTGTGTCAGGGGTATTGACGCATTTTTTATATATTAACTTATTTAATTGTGCCTCCCCCAAATAGGTTGTGAGTACTCTTAATACCTCTGTTACAACTGAGGAAACGAAAGCCCAGAGAGGTTAAGAGACCTGGCCACGTTTACACAGCTAGTGGCAGAGGAGGCAACAGAATGTAAGTGGCCTACCCTTAGAGCCTGCACACTAATTTGCTCCACTGCGCTACCTCTGTGTCATCATGTACAGATTTGAGCACCAATATTTTTTATGTAAATATTTTTATTTTACTTTTACAAATTAATATATAACTGGCATATAGCATTATGTTAGTTTCAGGTGTACACCAATGACTCAATATTTGTATGCAAAATGATCACCGCAGTAAGTCTAGTGAACATCCATCACCACAAATAGTTATAATATTTTTTTCTTGTCATGAGAACTCTTAAGATTTACTCTCTTAGCAACTTTCAAATATATAATACAGTATTGTTAATTATGGTCACTATGCTATACATTACATTCCCAGGACTTGTTTTATAACTGAAAGTTTGTACATTTTGACCACCTTCACCCATTTTGACCACCTCTCCATCCCCTACCTTTGTCAACCACCAATCTCTTTTCTGTGTCTATGAGTTTGTTTGTTTGTTTTTTTTTTGATTCCACATATAAGAGAGATGGTTTGGTATTTGTCTTTCTATCTATCTTAGCATAATGCCTGCAAGATCCATCCATGTTGCTGCAAATGATAAAATTTCCTTCTTTCTTAATGGCTGAATAATATGCCATTGTGTGTGTATATGTGTGTGTAGGTGTATATATCTCTATCTCTATCTCTATCTATATATTTCTTTATCTATTTTCTTTATCCATTTATCCATCGATGGGCACTTAGGTTGTTTCCTTATCTTAGCTATTATAAATCATGCAGCAATGAACATGGGAATGCAGTTATCTTTTTTTCTTTTTTTTTATTATTATGTTATGTTAATCACCATACATTATATCATTACTTTTTGATGTAGTGTTCCATGATTCATTGTTTGCATATAACACACAGTGCTCCATTCAATACGTGCCCTCTTTAATACCCATCACCAGGCTAACCCATTCCCCTCTAGAACCTTCAGTTTGTTTCTCAGAGTCCATAGTCTCTCATGGTTCTTCTCCCCCTCCGATTTCCCCCCCTTCATTCTTCCCTTCCTGCTTTCTTTTTTTTTTTTTTTTTTTAAATATATAACGTATTATTTGTTTCAGAGGTACAGGTCTGTGATTCAACACTCTTACACAATTCACAGCGCTCACCATAGCACATACCTTCCCCAATGTCTATCACCCAGCCACCCATCCCTCCCACCCCCCACCACTCCAACAAACCTCAGTTTGTTTCCTGAGATTAAGAATTCCTCATATCAGTGAGATCATATGATACATATCTTTCTCTGATTGACTTATTTTGCTCAACATAACACCCCCCAATTCCATCCACGTTGCTGTAAATGGCAAGATTTCATTCCTTTTGATGGCTGCATAATATTCCATTGTATATATATACACCACATCTTCTTTATCCATTCATCTGTCGATGGACATCTTGGCTCTTTCTACAGTTTGACTATTGTGGACATTGCTGCTATAAACATTGGGGTGCATGTACCCCTTCAGATCCCTACATTTGTATCTTTGGGGTAAATACCCAGTAGTGCAATTGCTGGATCATATGGTAGCTCTATTTTCAACTTTTTGAGGAACCTCCATACTGTTTTCCAGAGTGGTTGCACCAGCTTGCATTCCCACCAACAGTGTAGGAAGGTTACCCTTTCTCCACAACCCCGCCAACATCTGTCATTTCCTGACTTGTTAATTTTAGCCATTCTGACTGGTTTGAGGTGGTATCTCATTGAGGTTTTGATTTGGATTTCCCTGATGCCGAGCGATGTTGAACACTTTTTCATGTGTCTGTTGGCCATTTGGATGTCTTCTTTGGAAAAATGTCTGTTCATGTTTTCTGCTCATTTCTTTTTTTTTTTCTTTTTTTTTTTTTTTTTAAAGATTTTATTTATTTATTTTGACAGAGAGACACAGCGAGAGAGGGAACACAAGCAGGGGGAGTGGGAGAGGGAGAAGCAGGCTCCCACCGAGCAGGGAGCCCGAAGCGGGGCTCGATCCCAGGACCCTGGGATCATGACCTGAGCTGAAGGCAGACACTTAAGGACTGAGCCACCCAGGCGCCCCTTCTGCTCATTTCTTGATTGGATCATTTGTTCTTTGGGTGTTGAGTTTAAGAAGTTCTTTATAGATTTTGGATACTAGCCTTTTATCTGATATGTCATTTCCAAATATCTTCTCCCATTCTGTCGGTTGTCTTTTGGTTTTGTTGACTGTTTCTTTTGCTGTGCAAAAGCTTTTTATCTTGCTGAAGTCCCAATAGTTCATTTTTGCCCTTGCTTCCCTTGCCTTTGGCGATGTTTTTAGGAAGAAGTTGCTGCGGCTGAGGTCGAAGAGGTTGCTGCCTGTATTCTCCTTCAGGATTTTGATGGACTCCCGTCTCACATTGAGGTCTTTCAACCATTTGGAGTCTATTTTTGTGTGTGGTGTAAGGAAATGGTGCAGTTTCATTCTTCTGCATGTGGCTGTCCAATTTTCCCAACACCAATGTTGAAGAGACGGCCTTTTTTCCATCGGATATTCTTTCCTGCTTTATCGAAGATTAGTTGACCATAGAGTTGAGGGTCCATTTCTGGGCTCTCTATTCTGTTCCATTGATCTATGTGTCTGTTTTTGTGTCAGTACCATACTGTCTTGATGATGACACCTTTGTAATAGAGCTTGAAGTCCAGAATTGTGATGCCGCCAGCTTTGCTTTTCTTTTTCAACATTCCTCTGGCTATTTGGGGTCTTTTCTGGTTCCATTCAAATTTTAGGATTATTTGTCCCATTTCTTTGAAAAAAGTGGATGGTATTTTGATGGGGATTGCAATGAATGTGTAGATTACTCTAGGTAGCATTGACATCTTCACAATATTTGTTCTTCCAATCCATGAGCATGGAATGTTTTTCCATTTCTTTGTGTCTTCCTCAATTTTTTTTTTTTTTTTTAAAGATTTTATTTATTTATTTGAGAGAAAGAATGAGATAGAGAGAGCATGAGAGGGGGGAGGGTCAGAGGGAGAAGCAGACTCCCCGCTGAGCGGGGAGCCCGATGCGGGACTCGATCCCAGGACTCCAGGATCATGACCTGAGCCGAAGGCAGTTGCTTAACCAACTGAGCCACCCAGGCGCCCCTTCCTCAATTTCTTTGATGAGTATTTTAGAGTTTTCTGAGTACAGATTCTTTGCCTCTTTGGTTAGATTTATTCCTAGGTATCTTATGGTTTTGGGTGCAATTGTAAATGGGATCAACTCCTTCATTTCTGTTTCTTCTGTCTTGTTGTTGGTGCATAGGAATGTCACTGATTTCTTTTCTTTTTTTTTTTTTTTTTTTTTAAGATTTATTTGCGAGAGAGAGAATGAGAGACAGAGAGCATGAGAGGGAGGAGGGTCAGAGGGAGAAGCAGACTCCCTGCTGAGCAGGGAGCCCGATGTGGGACTCGATCCCGGGACTCCAGGATCATGACCTGAGCCGAAGGCAGTCGCTTAACCAACTGAGCCACCCAGGCGCCCGGAATGTCACTGATTTCTGTGCATCGATTTTATATCCTGCCACTTGACTGAATACCTGTATGAGTTGTAGCAGTTTTGGGGTGGAGTCTTTTGGGTTTTCCACACAAAGTATCATATCATCTGCAAAGAGTGAGAGTTTGACTTCTTCTTTGTCAATTTGGATGCCTTTTATTTCTTTTTGTTGTCTGATTGCTGTGGCTAGGACTTCTGGTATTATGTTGAATAGCAGTGGTGAGAGTGGACATCCCTGCCGCGTTCCTGAACTTAGGGGGAAAGCTCTCATTTTTCCCCATTGAGAATGTTATTCGCTGTAGGTTTTTCATAGATGGTTTTTATGATATTGAGGTATGTACCCTCTATGCCTATACTCTGAAGAGTTTTGATCAAGAAAGGATGCTGTACTTTGTCAAATGCTTTTTCTGCATCTATTGAGAGGATCATATGGTTCTTGTTCTTTCTTTTATTAATGTATTGTAGCACATTGATTGATTTTCAGATGTTGAACCAACCTTGCAGCCCAGGGATAAATCCCACTTGGTCATGGTGAATAATCCTTTTAATGTACTGTTGGATCCCATTGGCTAGGATTTTGGTAAGAATTTTTGCATCCATGTTCATCAAGGATATTGGTAATTCTCCTTTTTGATGGGGTCTTTGTCTGGTTTTGGGATCAAGGTAATGGTGGCCTCATAAAATGAGTTTGGAAGTTTTCCTTCCATTTCTATTTTTTTGGAACAGTTTCAGAAGAATAGGTATTAATTCTTCTTTAAATGTTTGGTAGAATTCCCCTGGGAAGCCCTCTGGCCCTGGGCTTTTGTTTGTTGGGAGACTTTTGATGACTGCTTCAATTTCCTTAGTGGTTATAGGTCTGTTCAGGTTTTCTATTTCTTCCTGGTTCAGTTTTGGTAGTTGATACATCTCTAGGAATGCATCTATTTTTTCCACATTATCTAATTTGCTGGCATAGAGTTGCTCATAATATGTTCTTATAATTGTTTGTATTTCTTTGGTGTTGGTTGTGATCTCTCCTTTTTCATTCATGATTTCATTTATTTGCGTCCTTTCTATTTTTTTTTTTTTTGATAAGTCTGTCCAGGGGTGTATCAATCTTGTTAATTCTTTCAAAGAACCAGCTCCTAGTTTCGTTGATCTGTTCTACTGTTCTTTTGGTTCTATTTCATTGATTTCTGCTCTGATCTTTACTATTTCTCTTCTCCTGCTGTGTTTCAGCTTTATTTGCTGTTTTCTCTCCAGCTCCTTTAGGTGTAGGATTAGGTTGTGTATTTGAGACCTTTCTTGTTTCTTGAGAAAGGCTTGTATTGCTATATACTTTCCTCTTAGGACTGCCTTTGCTGCATCCCAAAGATTTTGAACAGTTGTGTTTTCATTTTCATTTGTTTCCATGAATTTTTTTATTTTTTTATTTTTATTTTTATTTTTTTGTTTTTTTTTTTTGTAGTTTTTAATTTTAATATATTATGTTAGTCACCATACAATACATCATTAGTTTTTGATGTAGTGATCCATGATCCATTGTTTTCGTATAACACCCAGTGCTCCATGCAGTACGTGCCCTCCTTAATACCCATCACCAGGCTAACCAATCCCCCCTCCCCTCTCCCCTCTAGAACCCTGTGTTTCTCAGGTCCATAGTCTCTCATGGTTCATCTCTCCCTCCAATTCCTCCCCCCCTCATTTTTCCCTTCCTTCTCCTAATGTCCTCCATGTTATTCCTTATATTCCACAAATAAGTGAAACCATATGATAATTGACTTTCTCTGCTTGACTTATTTCACTTTGCATAATCTCCTCCAGTCCCATCCATGTTGATGTAAAAGTTGGGTATTCATCCTTTCTGGTGGCTGAGTAATATTCCATTGTATACATGGACCACATCTTCTTTATCCATTCATCTGTTGAAGGGCATCTCGGCTCTTTCCACAGTTTGGCTACTGTGGACATTGCTGCTGTGAATATTGAGGGGCATATGGCCCTTCTTTTCAGTACATCTGTGTCTTTGGGGTAAATACCCAGGAGTGCAATTGCTGGGTCATAGGGTAGCTCTATTTTCTAAATTTCTGAGGAACTTCCACACTGTTTTCCAAAGTGGCTGTACCAACTTGCATTCCCACCAATAGTGTAAGAGGGTTCACCTTTGTCCACAACCTCTCCAACATTTGTTGTTTCTTTCCCTGTCCATTTTTGCCATTCTAACTGGTGTAAGGTGGTATCTCAGTGTGGTTTTGATTTGGATTTCCCTGATGGCTAATGATGATGAACATTTTTTCATGTGTCTGTTAGCCATTTGTATGTCTTCTTTGGCGAAGTGTCTGTTCATGTCTTCTGCCCACTTTTTGACTTGATTATTTGTTTTTTGGGTGTTGAGTTTGAGAAGTTCTTTATAGATCTTGGATACCAGCCCTTTATCTGTAGTGTCGTTTGCAAATATCTTCTTCCATTCTGTGGGTTGCCTCTTAGTTTTGTTGACTGTTTCCTTTGCTGAGCAGAAGCTTTTTATCTTGATGAAGTCCCAAAAGTTCATTTTTGCTTTTGTTTCACTAGTTTTTGGAGATGTATCTTGAAAGAAGTTGCTGTGGTCGATGTCAAAGAGATTACTGCCTATGTTCTCCTCTAGGATTTTGATGGATTCCTGTCTCACATTGAGGTCTTTCATCCACTTTGAGTTTGTCTTTGTGAGTGGTGTTAGAGAATGGTCGAGTTTCATTCTTCTGCATGTGGCTGTCCAATTTTCCCAGCACCATTTATTGAAGAGACTGTCTTTTTTCCATCGCATGTTTTTTCCTGCTTTGTCAAAGATTATTTGACCATAGAGTTGAGGGTCCATATCTGGGTTCTCTATTCTGTTCCATTGGTCTGTATGTCTGTTTTTGTGCCAGTACCATGCTGTCTTGGTGATCACTGATTTGTAATATAGCTTGAAATAGGGTAACGTGATGCCCCCAACTTTGTTTTTCTTTTTCAACATCTCCTTGGCGATTCGGGGTCGTTTCTGATTCCATACAAATTTTAGGATCGTTTGTTCCAGCACTTTGAAAAATGTCATTGGAATTTTGATCGGGATGGCATTGAAGGTATAGATTGCTCTGGGTAGCATAGACATTTTAACAATGTTTATTCTTCCGATCCATGAGCATGGAATATTTTTCCATCTTTTTGTGTCTTCTTCAATTTCTTTCATGAGTGTTTTGTAGTTCCTAGAGTATAGACCCTTTACCTCTTTGGTTAGGTTTATTCCGAGGTATCTTATGGTTTTTGGTGCTATTGTAAATGGAATCGTTTCTTTAATTTCTCTTTCTACAGTTGCGTTGTTAGTGTATAAGAAAGCAACTGATTTCTGTGCATTGATTTTGTATCCTGCCACATTACTGTATTGCTGGATGAGTTCTAGTAATTTGGGGGTGGAGTCTTTTGGGTTTTCCACATAAAGTATCATGTCATCTGCGAAAAGAGAGAGTTTGACTTCTTCTTTGCCAATATGAATACCTTTTATTTCTTTTTGTTGTCTGATTGCTGTTGCTAGGACTTCTAGTACTATGTTGAACAACAGTGATGAGAGTGGGCACCCTTGACGTGTTCCTGATCTTAAGGGAAAGGCTCTCAGCTTTTCCCCATTGAGGATGATATTCGCTGTGGGTTTTTCATAGATGGATTTTATGAACTTGAGGAATGTTCCCTCTATCCTTATACTCTGGAGAGTTTTAATCAGGAAAGGATGTTGTATTTTGTCAAATGCTTTTTCTGCATCAATTGAGAGGACCATATGGTTCTTCTCTCCCCTCTTATTAACGTGTTCTATCACATTGATTGATTTGTGAATGTTGAACCACGCTTGCATCCCGGGGATAAATCCCACTTGGTCGTGGTGGATGATCCTTTTAATGTATTGTTGCATCCTATTAGCTAGGATTTTGTTGAGGATTTTGGAATCCATATTCATCAGGGATATTGGTCTGAAATTCTCCTTTTTGATGGGGTCTTTGCCTGGTTTGGGGATTAAGGTAATGCTGGCCTCATAGAATGAGTTTGGAAGTTTTCCTTCTGTTTCTATTTTTTGAAACAGCTTCAGTAGAATAGGTATTATTTCTTCTTTGAATGTTTGGTAGAATTCCCCAGGGAATCCATCAGGCCCTGGACTCTTGTTTTTTGGGAGGTTGTTGATCACTGCTTCAATCTCGTTACTGGTTATTGGCCTATTCAGGTTGTCAATTTCTTCCTGTTTCAGTCTTGGCAGCTTATAGGTTTCCAGGAAGGCCTCCATCTCATCCAGATTGCTCAGTTTATTGGCATATAGTTGTTGATAATAATTTCTAATAATTGTTTCTATTTCCTTGGTGTTAGTCGTGATCTCTCCCCTTTCATTCATAATTTTATTAATTTGGGTCCTTTCTCTCTTCTTTTGGATAAGTCTGGCCAATGGTTTATCAATCTTATTAATTCTTTCAAAGAACCAACTTCTAGTTTCATTGATCTGATCTACTGTGTTTCTGGTTTCTAATTCATTGATCTCTGCTTTAATTTTAATTATTTCTCTTCTAATGCGTGGCTTAGGCATCGTTTGTTGCTTTTTCTGTAGTTCTTTAAGGTGTAGAGTTAGTTGGTGAATTCAGGATTTTTCTATTTTTTTGAGTGAGGCTTGGATGGCTATGTATTTCCTCCTTAGGACCGCCTTTGCAGTATCCCATAGGTTTTGGACCGATGTGTTTTCGTTCTCATTGATTTCCATGAATTGTTTAAGTTCTTCTTTGATTTCTTGGTTGACCCAAACATTCTTGAGCAGAGTGGTCTTTAGCTTCCAAGTGTTTGAATTTCTGCCAAATTTTTTCTTGTGATTGAGTTCCAGTTTTAGAGCATTGTGGTCTGAGAATATGCAGGGAATAATCTCAATCTTTTGGTATCGGTTGAGACCTGATTTGTGATCCAGTATATGGTCTATTCTGGAGAAAGTTCCATGTGCGCTCGAGAAGAATGAGTATTCTGTTGTTTTAGGGTAGAATGTTCTGTAAATATATCATCTGGTCCAATGTATCATTCAAAGCTCTTGTTTCCTTGTTGATTTTCTGCTTAGATGATCTGTCCATTGCTGAGAGTGGAGTATTGAGGTCTCCTATAATTAACGTATTGTTATCAATATGACTCTTTATTTTGGTTAACAGTTGGCTTATGTAGATGGCTGCTCCCATATTGGGGGCATAGATATTTACAATTGTTAGATCTTCTTGTTGGATAGACCCTTTAAGAATGATATAGTGTCCTTCTGTGTCTCTAATTACAGACTTCAGTTTAAAATCTGATTTGTCTGATATAAGAATTGCTACCCCAGCTTTCTTTTGAGGTCCGCTGGCATGGAAGATAGATCTCCATCCCTTCACTTTCAGTCTGGATGTATCTTTAGGTTCAAAATGAGTCTCTTGTAGGCAGCATATGGATGGGTCCTGTCTTTTTATCCAATCTGCAACCCTGTGCCGTTTTATGGGAGCGTTTAGGCCATTCACGTTGAGAGTGATTATTGAAAGATATGAATTAATTGTCATCATGTTGCCTGTGAAGATGTTGTTTTTATAGATTGTCCCTGTAAATTTCTGTTGTAGATCACTCTTGGGGTCTTTCTCCTTTTATAGAACCCCCCTTAATATTTCTTGCAGGGCCGGCTTAGTGGTCACATATTCTTTCAACTTCTGCCGGTTGTGGAAGCTCTGCATCTCTCCATCCATTCTAAATGAAAGCCTTCCCGGATAAAGTATTCTTGGCTGCATGTTCTTCTCATTTAGTACCCTGAATATGTCTTGCCAGGCCTTTCTGGCTTGCCAGGTCTCTGTGGATAGGTCTGACATTATTCTGATGTTCCTCCCTCTGTAGGTAAGGAATCTCTTCCCCCTAACTGCCCTTAAGATGGTTTCCTTGGTTCTAAGATTTGCAAGTTTTACTATTACATGCCAGGGTGTTGGCCTGTTTTCCTTGATCTTAGGAGGGGGTCCCTTCTGCCTCTAGGACTCGAATGTTTGTTTCATTCCCCAGATTAGGGAAGTTCTCAGCTACGATTTGCTCAAATACATCTTCTAGCCCTCTCTCTCTCTCCACTCCCTCTGGGATTCCAATGATTCTGACATTGGAATGCCTCATGTTTTCACTTATTTCTCTGATTCTATTTTCATGGATTCTGAGTTATTTTTCCCTGGCCTCCTCTTTTCCCTTTTTATCTATTATACTGTCTTCCAGATCGCTTATTCTCTCTTCTGTCTCAGTTACCCTAGCTGTTATATTATCTAGATTGGGTTGGATCTCATTGATAGCATTTTTAAGTTCTGCCAATTCACCTTTTATTTCTGCCCTTAGAGACTCTATGTTGCCATTAATTGATTTCTCCATTCTAGCCATTGTTTCACAGTTGCTAGCCTGAATTCCATCTCTGATATCTTGGTTATGTCTGCATCCATTTGTAAATCTGCAGCATAAGTCCTGGGTTGTGCACCCCTCCGCAGTGCTCCCAGTCCTGCCTCCAGGTCGGGGCACGTCTCTGCCCTTTGTGCTTCTAAAACCGCCAGCCGCTCCCAGTTCGCGCACGTGCGACTCCACCGCTTTGGGTTTCCACCCCCGGGGGTTGCGGTTCACTGGCCGACCCTGGTGCACCGGGTTTCCGACTCGGAGGCTGCAGTTCGAGGGCGCGCAACCCCACCGGTCTGGTTTTCTACCCCGGCGGCTGCCCTAAAGTTCTTTCCCGACGCTACCGGTCTGCGAGTCTGTGCCCCGTCTGCAGTGCGCGAGGCTGTCCCTCACCAGCGGTGTAGGATCCCCACGTCCAGGCACCCTCCCGTTGCCATTTATCCTCCGATATCTGCCCGCAGAATCACGGCTCTCTGCTTCGTACCTCAAAACCCAACTGCCTGCGATATTCTGTTTGTAGAGGTACAGATCTTCTTACATCTTAGGCTGGTTTTGTGGGTGCTCAGAGTGGTCTGGTAGTTATCCAGCTCAATTCCGGGGACCAGTTGAAATAGGGTCCCCTACTCTTCCGCCATCTTTCCCCTCTCCTCCATGAATTTTTTTTAATTCTTCTTTAATTTCCTGGTTGACCCATTCATTCTTTTTTTTTTTACTTTTTTATTGTTATGTTAATCACCATACATTACATCATTAGTTTTTATTTTTTTTTATTTTTATTTTTTTTTTTAAAGATTTTATTTATTTATTTGACAGAGAGAGAGAGAGACAGTGAGAGAGGGAACACAAGCAGGGGGAGTGGGAGAGGGAGAAGCAGGCTTCCCGCCGAGCAGGGAGCCCGATGCGGGGCTCGATCCCAGGACCCTGAGATCATGACCTGAGCCGAAGGCAATCGCTTAACCGACTGAGCCACCCAGGCGCCCCTCATCATTAGTTTTTGATGTATTGTTCCACAATTCATTGTGCATAACACCCAGTGCTCCATGCAGAATGTGCCCTCTTTAATACCCATCACTAGGCTAACCCATCCTCCCACATCCTTCCCCTCTAGAACCCTGTTTGTTTTTCAGAGTCCGTCGTCTCTCATGGTTTGTCTCCCCCTCCAATTTCCCCCCCTTCATACTTCCCCCCCACTATCTTCTTCTTTTTCAGTAGGATGCTCGTTAGCCTCCATGTATTTGAGTTCTTTCTGACTTTCCTCTTGTGATTGAGTTCTAGTTTCAAAACATTGTGGTCTGAAAATATGCAGGGAATGATCCCAATTTTTTTGTACCAGTTGAGGGGAATGCAGTTATCTTTTCAAGTTAGTGTTTTCATTGTCTTTGGATCCAGAAGTGGAATTGCTAGATCACATGGTATTTCTATTTTTAATTTTTTTGAGGCACCTCCATACAAATGGTAAGTTGGTACAAAGGGTTGTACCAATTTACATTCCCACCAACAGTGCACAAGATTTGTTTTTCTCCACATCCTTAACAACACTTCTTATATCTTGTCTTTTTTGTTTTAGCCAACCTGATAGGTATGAAGTGATATCTCATTGTGGTTTTGAGTTGCATTTCCCTGATGATTAGTGATGTTGAGCATCTTTTCGTGTACCCATGGACCATTTGTATGTCTTCTTTGGAAAAATGTCTATTGAGATCCACTGTACACTTTTTTAATCAGATTCTTTGTGGGTTTTTAAATAATTTTTTAATTTTAGTATTTTTGCTATTGAGTTGTATGAGTTCTTATACATTTTGGATATTAACCCTTTATCAGATATATGATTTGCAAATATTTTCTCACATTCCATAGATTGCCTTCATTTTATTGATGGTTTCCTCTGCTGTGCAGAAGCACCAATTTTGATTGCTGTTCCAGGAGCTTAAATCCATATTTTGATTTGTGTTTTAGTCAATAGGCATTCCCATTCTCCTCACATCATGCTATATATATATATATATATATATATATATATATAGGCATTCACACTGCTGGGTTCAGAGGTACTCCTTCTCTCCTTTACTCCTTTGATATTGTAATTGAGTCATTACATGCAAATAAAACATACGTAAATAATGTAGGACAATTCCTAACACATATTAGTTAACTGATATATGGAAGATTTTTTCTTGTTATTATTCCTATTTCCAGTTATATTCTTGATTACTTACCTTTTCTTTAGTGGAAGCATTTTTGTTTTACTCAAACATAGTTGGTGCTTATAAATGTTAACTTGGATTGTCTAGTTTCTGACAGATTAGGGGTAAGCAAGCTTATATATGTGAGACCACAGATAAGGTGGTTCTGTTCATTCATCCAATCAAAAAATATTTATTCAGCACCTACTATAGCCCAGGAACTATTCTTGTCTGTGGAGGATCCAACAGTGAAAACACAGATGGAAAGTTCTGTTTCAGGGCATCTGCATTATAATGGAAAGAATATAAAGAGTGAAAATATTTAATATGTGAGACATGTTATGGACCGAGCTAAGTGGGGCCCCAAATGAGAGAGTGCTGGAAAGATTCCAGAAAGAGTGGTAGAAGAAAGACTCATGGAGAAGATGATATTTGAGTAAGGCGTAGAGGAGTTGAGAGAGGGAGTGATGTGGAGTGGAAATCAGCAGGGACAAATGGTCCAGGAGAGAAAACACACAAATGTAAGAGCTCTGAGGAAGGAGTGGGACTCTTGGGCTTGAAGAACAGTGGGCTAGCCAGTGTGGACCAATGGAGCATTTGAGGTGGGAAGATATATGACATGATGGGGGTGGGAGTAAAACTGTGTAGGACCTTCCAGGCCAATGTAATAATTTTGGCTTTCACTTGAAATAACATAGGAACCTACGGAAGGGGTATAAGAAGGAGTGAGATGATATATAACTTGTATTTTAACAGGACTAGTCCAATTGCATTGTCAAGAATAGATCAAAAGACTGGATGTAGACACAACATAGATGACAAGGACAGAAGCAAGAAGACAAATACTGGTATTTCAATATCCATGCCAGGGATGCTGCTGGTTTGTCACAGGATGGTAGCAGTGCAGGTGGTGAGGAATCTTTGTGAATATACTTTGATGGCAGCATAGGCATGCTGATAGATTTGATGTCACATGTGAAACAGAGAGAAATGTCAGAGGCAGCTGGGCCAGAGCAGCAGGAACAATGGGGTCACCAACACTGGGATGGAGAAGACTGGGAAAACTCATGTTGGGATACAATAACTTTCAGATATTCACTAGATATCAGGGTTGGGATGTTAAGCAGACAGTTGGAGACAGGAGCTCAGGTGAAAGGCCCAAGGAAGAGAGTCACCCCTGGGGGAACCTCAGCCTACAGAGGATTTTAATGCTTCTGAGACTGGTGAGATCATGAAGGAGTGAGCATATTCAGAAGACACAGATGTCCAAGACCAACTCAAGGAAATGAGATGGGTCAGCAAAGGAGATGCAGAGGTAAATGCCAGTGTGCTGGGAGAACAATTTAGAGAGGATGATATTCTGTGATTTAAATAAGCAAAGACCATTGAGGAGGAGGAGGTGATCAACTGTCAAACATAAACTGAGGATGGAGAGTCAACAGTTATATTTATTCCAGCAACATAGCCTCAAGGATGACCTTGATTAGAATACTTTCTTCCTGAAGCAACAGGAAAAGTTAAAAGCCAAAGAAGATGGGGGCAAAGCTGATTAGAAGAAAGAGGATGGCTAAATATCAGGAGAGAGGGGGTCAACACCATATCTAGAGGGGGCAGGTCAAGACCAGAGCCCCTAATCCTGGATTTTGAGTAAGTGAAAACAGAATCTTAGTTCAAACAGGTTTACAGCAGGCTTATAGGCAAGTAAGAATTTCCTGAAAAATTACTTTTAGTACAAGCTGGTGTTTTTAGCTACTTTTTATAGGAGATGGGTATGTGGTGTGTGAATGTTTGGGGCTGGCTCATAGGGTTAGTGAAAGAAGGAACATAGATTCTTTCCATTTGGGATGTATAAGTAAATGCAAAAAAAAAAAATACAATTGTGGATATATGATCCAAATATATGTGGAAAAACATTCCCCCCCCCCAAAAAAAAGATCAGCTTAATTATATCATTGTATTTTACCAGTGTTTTGAATTGCTGTCATTTTATCTTTTTAAAAGTGTACTTTTTAGATTTAACCCCTACAATTTAGATTAATCTCCTTATTTTTGCAGAAAGTAAATTTCATTTTTGGACACAAAAAATTCATTTCCCAACATAATGAAATCCAACTGAACAATTGCACTAGCCCTGAAAAGCAATTTGGTCATTTTGGGTCAGAAAATTAACATTAGGCTGAAATACAGCAAATCTCCCATTACTTTGTCTTGAAAAAAAAAAAAAGGTAAAAGAGTTTTCTGGTTTTACAGCATCTAGTGATCATTTGGGTGAGAAAAAGCTTCTGTTCCATCCCTTGTGGTGCCAAATTTTATTGCATTTCCTTCACTGCACAGCTTGTTAAATGTGAACAAGTGCCTTGGATTTCACAGCAGTGCTAAGATTCTCACTTAAATTGCCTTGGAACTTGGTGGCCCCTAATTAATCCAGTGACTGCTAGACATTTTGTGTGATATTGTTTATATGGTTGATAGGAAAAACACATCTGTGCTGCAAGGGCTGGAAGCATAGTGAAGTAGGAGATACAGACTTTTAAATATGGCCATTAAAATGTCCCAACAGTATGCACAGAATATAGTTGTTACTCTTGTCATTAATGCTATTTTTAAAGAACTTACAAAAGGCATAAGGAGAGTTACATACCAGGCTGGTTTTAGACGTTGTTCTCTGAGGGAGTTGTTGGAAGAATTTGACCATGAAAATAGCATGTTCCTTTCACTCTGGTGGACCTTTGGAGACATACAGGAGGAATATGAGATTGTTGACAAGGAACTGAGCTAAGAGGTTATTAAAATTGTCCGGATGAGACAAGGGACCTAGACCTAGGGTAGAAGAAATGAGGGCAATGGCACCGATGTGGCAGATGTAACTGTGTAATTTTGCATTTTGCTATTGTCTTCGACTCTAGACAATAGAAGGATAGCCCACTTTTCCCTGCTCCAGAGTTTCCAATTCTAACATTTCCTTCCTTACTTCATTGGTTAGGTGCTCTGATATCGAGTGCATGGTCTATTACTTTGAGTTCAGTAAATTGGTGCTACTTCTTCCCTTTCTAAAGAAGAGAGGCTTATCCACCATAGCAACTGGCCATTTACTTTATTTTATTTATTTTATTTTATCTTATTTTATATTATATTTTATTTTTTGATAGAGAGATAGTGAGCAAGTGAGTGTGTGCATGGCGAGGGGATGGGAGGGGCAGATGGAGAGGGAGAGAGAGAATCCCAAGCATGCTCCATGCTCAGTGCAGAGCCCAGTGAGGGGTTCAATCCCTCCACCCTGAGATCATGACCTGGACCAATATCAAGAGTCAGATGCTTAACCAAGTGAGCCACCCAGGCACTCTGCAACTGGCCATTTCTTTATGCAATTCAGTCTTCGGAAAGTTCTCTTGGGCAATATTTGTTCATCATATAAATCAATTTTTCTTTTACCAAATTTCAGAAATAAGAGGAGCCATCTAATTCTTTTCTCAGTGGTAATTATATGTGCTTTACTCCATCTGGCTCATGTTATGGTAAAATTGAGATGTTACAACTTTTATTTTGGTAGTTTATATGTTTCTAGGAATTTACTCATTTCTTCCAGGTTGTAACAGCCACAAAACTTAAAGGCAACCTAAAGAATGGGAGAAGATATTTGCAAATAACATATCTGATAAAGAGTTAGTATCCAAAATTTATAAAGAACTTTAAAAAAAGAAAAGGTAATATTAGAGGCTAGAAGGACAAATCTGAAAATAAATTTAGTATGACTTTATTTTTTTATTCTTAAAAAAAAGAACTTATCAAATTCAGCACCCCAAAACCAAATAACCTAATTAAAAAATAGGCAGAAGACGTGAATAGACATTTTTCCAGAGAAGACATACAATGGCCAACAGACACATGAAAAGATGCTCAACATCACTCATCATCAGGGAAATACAAATCAAAACCACAATGAGATATCACTTCACACCAGTCAAATGGCTAAAATCAACAACACAAGAAACAACAGGTGTTGGTGAGGAGGTGGAGAAAGGGGAACCCTCTTGCACTGTTGGTGAGAATGCAAGCTGGGGCAGCCACTCTGGAAAACAGTATGGAGTTTCCTCAAAAAGTTAATAATAGAACCACCTTACAATCCAGGAATTGCACTACTAGGTATTTACTTAAAGAATACAAAAATACTAATTCAAAGGGATATATGCACCTTCATGTTTATAGCAGCATTATCTACAATGCTACATTATCTACAGCACAAGTGTCCATTGACTGATGAATGGATAAAGAAGAGGTGGTACACACACACACACACACACACACACACACACACACAGGAATATTATTCAACCATAAAAAAGAATAAAATCTTGTCATTTGCAATGACATGACTGGAGCTAGAGAGTATTCTGCTAAGTGAAATAAGTCAATCAGAGAAAGACAAATACCATATGATTTCACTCATATGTGGAATTTCATAAACAAAATAAACGAGCAAAGGAAAAAAGAGAGAGAGAGGGACAAACCAAGAAACAGACTCTTAACTATAAAGAACAAACTGATGGTTGCCAGAGAGGAGGTGGGTGGGGGAATGAGTGAAATAGGTGATAAGGATTAAGGAGGGCACTTGTCATGACGATCACCAGGTGATGTATGGAAGTGTTGAATCACTATATTGTACACCTAAAACTAATATTATGCTGTATGTTAATTAACTGGAATTTAAATAAAAACTTTAAACCTAACTTTTGTTTTGGAACCTGCTCTAGCATAATTGAATATGGCAGAATGTGGTATGCAACAACTCCTGACATACTATTAGCTTGTGGCTCAAAAGTAGATATGGAAAATAGTCTTTCTTAGAAAGTTTAGGCCAGAGGGTATTATCTAGTGATGGAGCTTACCCATAATTGTTTATTTTAAGTAGGAAAGAGACTTTTTTTGGATGAAATTTTTGTAACTATTATGTTAACCTAAAAGAGCTCATAACTAGATTCCAATTTATGGAAGCCTGTTTCCTGTGATGTTTTGCTTAATGGGCAAATAGGCAACAGAGGTCCATTACTTCTCTGTAAGTGCTTTCATTTTTGCATCTTTTGGCCCTTCTCCATGCTTGGTCCTTAGGAGGCAGCCAATAAATTAATGCTCTAACTGTATAAACTCAATAGAAGTCTAATTTGGCATATTAATATGTCATTAAAAACACTCTTACTGATAATTTACATGTTCAGCAAACCATTCATTTAGGAGCAAAAAGTCCTACATGTCCCCATTGATCAATTTCTGAGCCTCTGCTGTGTGTGGCAAGTAATAATTACTGCTGGGGTCTTCTTACATCAGGACTGCATTGCTTTCATCCTCTAGGTACCCACAGTCAGACGGAAGTGACAATTCTATAAATTATGACAAAACAGTATGAAATGATGCAATAGACATGTACAGACACTTATTATGGTATGCCTGAAAGGGCCTTATCAAGGCCATTTTAAGCTAGAAACACAAAGTCATAGAATGTTTTTTTTTCCTAGAGTTGGGGGCAATCATGATGTAAAATTTTAGCCTTTCTTCTCAGACAAGTTAAATAAAACCATCTTTAAAATGAATCACAGATAGTTTGAACAAAAACACTCTATCATTTACTAACTTAAATAGATGATCATTGTTTCAATAAATAATTATTGAACACCTATGACAGATGGGCTAGAAACTGCTTAAGAATTCAAATCTGATTACCTGCATTTGATGTACTGAATACCTATTTATATATTCTAGTGCTCCCACATTAACTAATTTTATTTCCCAACTCTTATTTGCACCTTCTTTCTCAAAATATTTCTTGCATGATAAGTTTCAACTTTGGATTAGAGTAGAACTGACCGGAATTGAGAAAAACATGACTTTAGGAGCAGGCACACTGGTGAATTATATTCTCAAAGGTTTTCCAATCTAGAAATGATTTTTTTTTTCAAATGAAAAATAGTGACTGAACATTTATGAAGACAATGGAAATTCTAGATATTCAGGAATAGTCTCTGGGTTCAACAGAAAGGACAGGACCTGGACTGTAGTCTGAATTGGGAACAGAAAATGGAAGGGACTATTGAACTGTTGTAACAGGTGGCTATGAAGAAGGCAGCATTGATGGAAAAAACAGAAACATTCTTTTTCACTGTGTTTCCATACTATTCACTAATTGGTAGATATGAAGAATAAAATCTGGTTACTTTCGGACATTTTGGGGGGTAAATTTAGCTATTATTATTATTAGATCCACAGTAAATTTAGCTATTATTATTATTAGATCCACATTATAATATTTTGCTTGGAGACTCTAGTAGGAAAGAAAACCTCATACACCATTGAGTGAAGAACAATTCTTCCATTTAAGGAAAGCATAGCGGAGTGGAACTCAAGCATAGAGGGGTGGAAAAAAGAAAAAACTCAAAAGTCACATAAGAAATCTGAGTTCTGGGTAATGACAGAATAGCTTGGTTAGACTAACCCTCCCATAGATAGTAAGTATTGAACGTAGGCAAATATTTGACAAATACAACCATCTGAAGGCCCTAGAGAGCAAACATGGACAAACAGGAGTGAGACTAATCAGTTGGCAACATTAGGCTTGAAGACTCCCTCACTGCCCCATACTTGATTAGCATGCAGCTCCAACTGCAGAAAGGATGCTGCCTGGTTAGCATGAGATGGGAAAGGGTAGAGTTCAGGCTGGCAGAACAATGGCAAGTTGTGGGAGAGTTCTTGGAATGGAAGGAGCCACATAGAGAGTGTGAATGCCCTGATGTACACATAAAATGCACCCAAATCTTTGGCTGGATGCTTAACTATGTCCACATAGGGGGAACCTGGGGAGGGGGTGAAGAGAGGAGGTTCTATAAAAAACAAAACAAAACAGAGCAGCTGGAAATTAAAAAAAACAAAAAACAAAAAACAAAACTAAGTGGGTATTTTAGCTGTTTCCCATCACAGGGGAACCAGAGTTTGGATTTTAAGTCCAGCCAGATTAACTATCTTCTAATCAAATCTCATCATCCAGAAGAATATAAAATAATCCAGAGTCTTCACAAATGTATCACTTATAGTATTCAGATTCAATAAAAAATCACTATATATGCTAAAAACCAGGAAAATATTATCAATACTCAAGAAAGAAAAAATAAAAACTGGCCCGGAGATTATCCAGATGTTGGAATTATCAGAAAATGATTGCTGATGTTACTATTATTATTATGTGTTCAAGAACTTAAGAAACTTATACATATAATAAACAAGCAGATGGTTAATCTTGGCAGAGAAATAGTAACTACAAAGAAAAATTACCAAATGGAAATTCTAAACCTGAAAAATTCAGTAGCTGAAATGAAAATTTTACTGGAAGCATTTAACAGCAGAAGAAACTAGTGAACTTGAAGGCAGAGCAAAAGAAATTATATAATGTAAAATATTAAAAGAAAAATAAAAAGTGAAGAAATATGAGCAGACCCTGTGGGATTACCAAGCAATATAATTTATGGGTAATTGAATTCCAGAAAGAGCAGAGGAAATTTTTTTTTAAGTTGGAAACTTTTCAAATTAGGTGAAAGATATCAATTTACAAATCAAGTGAGTTTCATGAACCTTTTTTTTTTTTTTAGAGAGAGAGAGCGAGAGCGAGCATGAGCACAGGGGGGTGGGGAGGGAGGGGCAGAGGGAGACGGGAGAGAGCATCTTAAGCAGGCGCCACACCCAGTATGGTGCCCGACGAGGGGAATCGATCTCAGGACCCTGAGATCATGACCTGAGCCTAAATCGAGAGTGGGGTGCTCAACCGACTGAGCCTCCCAGTTGCCCCTGTATTTAATTAACCTTGAGCAAGATAAATACAAAGAAAAACACACTAGGAACATCATCAAACTTGCTGAAATTAAAAAAAAAGATAATATTGAAAGCAGTTAGAGAAAACTATCACATTATACACAGGGAGCAAATGATACAGATGGTGGTTGGCTTCTCCTCAGAAACAATGAAGGACGGAGGTAAATGCAACACTTCAAAGTGCTTAAAGACAAATACGGTCAGGACAGAGTTCTATATTCAGCAAAGCCATCCTTTAAAAACAAAGATGAAATAAGACATTTTCAGAGAAACAAAAGCTGAAGACATTTGTTGCTGGCAGATCTATTGTGTAAGAAATGCCAGAGGAAGTTCTTTTCTTCAGGGTGAAGAAAGATTGTGCAGAATGGTAAATTGGATCTACATGAGGAAACAAAATCACTGGAAAGGATAAATATCGAAGTAAATATAAAAGACTAGGAGTTTAGGGCGCCTGGGTGGCTCAGTCGGTTAAGCGGCTGCCTTCGGCTCAGGTCATGATCCCAGGGTCCTGGGATTGAGCCCCGCATCGGGCTCCCTGCTCAGCAAAGAGCCTGCTTCTCCCTTTCCCTCTGCCTGCCACTCTGCCTACTTGTGCTCTCTCTCTGTCAAATAAAGAAATTAAAAAAAAAAAAAAGACTAGGAGTTTTTTTTCTTTTCTTTGTTTTTCATAAAACATATGGCTATTTAAAGCAATAATCATTATCACTGCAATATGGAGTTTATAATGTTTATAGGTGTAGTATGTATGATAATTAGAGGACAAAGAATGATGGTGGTGAATTGAACCATGATATTAGGTTTCTGTATTTTTACATGAAGTAGTAAAATATTAAGTCCATGTAGATTGTCTTATGTTTAAGAGGTACATGTAGGGGGGGCGGAGCAAGATGGCGGAGGAGTAGGAGACCTGGATTTCGTCTCCTCTCAGGAATTCAGCTGGATAGGGATCAAACCATTCTGAACACCTACAAACTCAACAGGAGATCAAAGAAAAGAAGAGCAACAACTCTCTGAACAGAAAAGCGACCACTTTTTGGAAGTCATATTCTATCCCTTCATAGTAGTTACCCGTATTTTTGGCATATATATATAAGTTGTTCTCTCTTTAAAATCTTGAGATAGTTTCTTCTAACAGATCAAAATATACTCTAAATCTCTAGTGTATGGTTTTTTTCTACTCCCCTGCCTGATCACATTCTCTCCCTTTTTTCTTTCTTTCTTTTTTTTTAATCCTCTTCTTTCTTTTTTCAAACAACTTATCAAATCCTTTTTTAAAATTTTTTATAATTTCCATCTTTACAGTCATATTCCATCCCTTCATCATATCAACCCTTATTTTTGTACATATATAAGTTTTTCTTTCTTTAAAATTTTGGGAGGGACTTTCTTTTAACAGATCAAAATACACCCAAAATCTAGTGTGTGGCACTGATCTATAATCCAGCCTGATCATATTTGATCACATTCTGTTTTTGTTTTGTTTTGTTTTGTTCTGCTTTTGTTTGTTTTTATCTTTATCTTTTTCTTTTTTCTTTTTTTCTTTCCTTTTCTTTTTTCTCTCCCTTTCTTTTCCCACTGCTTCAGGTCTTTTCTGATTTGTTTAGAGTATATTTTCTGGGGACGTTGTTACCCTGCTAGCATTTTGTTCTCTCATTAATCTATTCTCCTCTGCACAAAATGACAAGACGGAAAAAATCACCTCAACAAAAAGAACAAGAGGTAGTACCGACTGCCAGGGACCTACTCAATACGGACATTAGTACGATGTCAGATCTAGAGTTCAGAATCATCACTTTAAAGATACTAGCTGGGCTTGAAAAAAACATGGAAGTTATTAGAGAAACCCTTTCTGGAGAAGTAAAAGAACTAAAATCGAACCAAGTAGAAATCAAAAAGGCTATTAATGAGGTGCAATCAAATATGGGGGCACTAACTGCTAGGATAAATGAGGCAGAAGAAAGAATCAGTGAGATAGAAGACCAAATGATGGAAAATAAAGAAGCTGAGAAAAAGAGAGATAAACAACTACTGGATCACGAGGGCAGAATTCGAGAAATAAACGATACCATAAGACGAAACAACATTAGAATAATTGGGATCCCAGAAGAAGAAGAAAGAGAGAGAGGTGCAGAAGGTATAATGGAGCAAATTATAGCAGAGAACTTCCCTAATTTGGGGAAGGAAACAGGCATCAAAATCCAGGAGGCACAGAGAACCCCTCTCAAAATCAATAAAAACATCTAATAGTAAAACTTACGAGTCTCAGAGACAAAGAGAAAATCCTGAAAGCAGCTCGGGAGAAGAGATATGTAACCTACAATGGTAGAAACATTAGATTGGCAACAGACTTATCCACAGAGACCTGGCAGGCCAGAAAGGACTGGCAGGACATATTCAGAGCACTAAATGAGAAAAATATGCAGCCAAGAATACTATATCCAGCTAGGCTGTCATTGAAAATTGAAGGAGAGATAAAAAGCTTCCAGGACAAACAAAAACTAAAGGAATTTGCAAACACGAAACCAGCCCTACAACAAATATTGAAAGGGGTCCTCTAAGCAAAGAGAGAGCCTAAAAGCAACATAGACCAGAAAGGAACACAAACAATATACAGTAACAGTCACTTTACAGGCAATACAATGGCACTGAACTCCTATCTTTCAATAGTTACCCTGAATGTAAATGGGCTAAATGCCCCAATCAAAAGACACAGGCTATCAGATTGGATTAAAAAACAAGACCCATCGATATGCTGTCTGCAAGAGACTCATTTTAGACCCAAAGACACCCCCAGATTGAAAGTGAGGGGGTGGAAAACCATTTACCATGCTAATGGACACCAAAAGAAAGCTGGGGTGGCAATCCTTATATCAGACAAATTAGATTTTAAACCAAAGACTGTAATAAGAGATGAGGAAGGACACTATATCATACTTAAGGGGTCTATCCAACAAGAAGATCTAACAATTGTAAATATCTATGCCCCTAACATGGGAGCAGCCAATTATATAAGGCAATTAATAACAAAAGCAAAGAAACACATCGACAACAATACAATAATAGTGGGGGACTTTAACACCCCCCTCACTGAAATGGACAGATCATCTAAGCAAAAGATCAACAAGGAAATAAAGACTTTAAATGACACACTGGACCAAATGGACTTCACAGACATATTCAGAACATTCCATCCCAAAGCAACAGAATACACATTCTTCTCTAGTGCCCATGGAACATTCTCCAGAATAGATCACATCCTAGGTCATAAATCAGGTCTCAACCGGTACCAGAAGATTGGGATCATCCCCTGCCTATTTTCAGACCACAATGCTTTGAAACTAGAACTCAATCACAAGAGGAAAGTCGGAAAGAACTCAAATACATGGAGGCTAAAGAGCATCCTACTGAAGAATGAATGGGTCAACCAGGAAATTAAAGAAGAATTAAAAAAATTCATGGAAACCAATGAAAATGAAAACACAACTATTCAAAATCTTTGGGATACAGCAAAGGCAGTCCTAAGAGGAAAGTATATAGCAATACAAGCCTTTCTCAAGAAACAAGAAAGGTCTCAAGTACACAACCTAACCCTACACCTAAAGGAGCTGGAGAAAGAACAGCAAATAAAGCCTAAACCCAGCAGGAGAAGAGAAATAATAAAGATCAGAGCAGAAATCAATGAAATAGAAACCAAAAGAACAGTAGAACAGATCAACGAAACTAGGAGCTGGTTCTTTGAAAGAATTAACAAGATTGATAAGCCCCTGGCCAGACTTATCAAAAAGAAAAGAGAAATGACCCAAATCAACAAAATCATGAATGAAAGAGGAGAAATCACAACCAACACCAAGGAAATACAAACAATTATAAGAACATATTATGAGCAACTCTATGCCAGCAAATTAGATAACCTGGAAGTAATGGATGCATTCCTAGAGATGTATCAACTACCAAAACTGAACCAGGAAGAAATAGAACACCTGAACAGACCTATAACCACTAAGGAAATAGAAGCAGTCATCAAAAATCTCCCAAAACACAAAAGCCCAGGGCCAGATGGCTTCCCAGGGGAATTCTACCAAACATTTCAAGAATTAATACCTATCCTTCTGAAACTGTTCCAAAAAATAGAAATGGAAGGAAAACTTCCAAACTCATTTTATGAGGCCAGCATTACCTTGATCCCAAAACCAGACAAAGACCCCATTAAAAAGGAGAATTACAGACCAATATCCCTGATGAACATGGATGCAAAAATTCTCACCAAAATACTAGCCAATAGGATCCAACAGTACATTAAAAGGATTATTCACCACGACCAAGTCGGATTTATCCCTGGGCTGCAAGGTTGGTTCAACATCCGCAAATCAATCAACGTGATACAATACATTAACAAAAGAAAAAACAAGAATCACATGATCCTCTCAATAGATGCAGAAAAAGCATTTGACAAAGTACAGCATCCTTTCTTGATCAAAACTCTTCAGAGTATAGGGATAGAGGGTACATACCTCAATATCATAAAAGCCATCTATGAAAAACCTACAGCGAATATCATTCTCAATGGGGAAAAACTGAGAGCTTTCCCCCTAAGGTCAGGAACGCGGCAGGGATGTCCACTATCACCACTGCTATTCAACATAGTATTGGAAGTCCTAGCCACAGCAATCAGACAACAAAAAGAAATCAAAGGCATCCAAATTGGCAAAGAAGAAGTCAAACTCTCACTCTTTGCAGATGATATGATACTTTATGTGGAAAATCCCAAAGACTCCACCCCAAAACTGCTAGAACTCATACAGGAATTCAGTCAAGTGGCAGGATATAAAATCAATGCACAGAAGTCAGTGGCATTCCTATACACCAACAACAAGTCAGAAGAAAGAGAAATTAAGGAGTCGATCCCATTTACAATTGCACCCAAAACCATAAGATACCTAGGAATAAATCTAACCAAAGAGGCAAAGGATCTGTACTCAGAAAACTATAAAATACTCATGAAAGAAATTGAGGAAGACACAAAGAAATGGAAAAACGTTCCATGCTCATGGATTGGAAGAACAAATATTGTGAAGATGTCAATCCTACCTAGAGCAATCTACACATTCAATGCAATCCCCATCAAAATACCATCCACTTTCTTCAAAGAAATGGAACAAATAATCCTAAAATTTGTATGGAACCAGAAAAGACCCCGCATAGCCAGAGGAATGTTGAAAAAGAAAAGCAAAGCTGGCGGCATCACAATTCCAGACTTCCAGCTCTACTACAAAGCTGTCATCATCAAGACAGTATGGTACTGGCACAAAAACAGGCACATAGATCAATGGAACAGAATAGAGAGCCCAGAAATGGACCCTCAACTCTATGGTCAACTAATCTTCGACAAAGCAGGAAAGAATGTCCAATGGAAAAAAGACAGTCTCTTCAACAAATGGTGTTGGGAAAATTGGACAGCCACATGCAGAAGAATGAAACTGGACCATTTCCTTACACCACACACAAAGATAGACTCCAAATGGTTGAAAGACCTCAATGTGAGACAGGAGTCCATCAAAATCCTAAAGGAGAACACAGGCAGCAACCTCTTCGACCTCAGCCGCAGCAACTTCTTCCTAGAAACATCGCCAAAGGCAAGGGAAGCAAGGGCAAAAATGAACTATTGGGACTTCATCAAGATAAAAAGCTTTTGCAAAGCAAAGGAAACAGTCAACAAAACCAAAAGACAACTGACAGAATGGGAGAAGATATTTGCAGATGACATATCAGATAAAGGGCTAGTATCCAAAATCTATAAAGAACTCATCAAACTCAACACCAAAAGAACAAAGAATCCAATCAAGAAATGGGCAGAAGACATGAACAGACATTTCTCCAAAGAAGACATCCAAATGGCCAACAGACACATGAAAAAGTGTTCAATATCGCTCGGCATCAGGGAAATCCAAATGAAAACCTCAATGAGATACCACCTCACACCAGTCAGAATGGCTAAAATTAACAAGTCAGGAAATGACAGATGTTGGCGGGGATGCGGAGAAAGGGGAACCCTCCTACACTGTTGGTGGGAATGCAAGCTGGTGCAGCCACTCTGGAAAACAGTATGGAGGTTCCTCAAAAAGTTGAAAATAGAGCTACCATATGATCCAGCAATTGCACTACTGGGTATTTACCCCAAAGATACAAAAGTAGGGACCCGAAAGGCTACGTGCACCCCGATGTTTATAGCAGCAATGTCCACAATAGCCAAACTGTGGAAAGAGCCAAGATGTCCATCAACAGATGAATGGATAAAGAAGATGTGGTATATATATACAATGGAATATTATCCAGCCATCAAAAGGAATAAGATCTTGCCATTTGCAACGACGTGGATGGAACTGGAGGGTATTATGCTGAGCGAAATAAGTCAAACAGAGAAAGACATGTATCATATGACCTCACTGATATGAGGAATTCTTAATCTCAGGAAACAAACTGAGGGTTGCTGGAGTGGGGGGTGGGGTGGGAGGGATGGGGTGACTGGGTGATGGACACTGGGGAGGGTATGTGTTCTGGTAAGCGCTGTGAATTGTGCAGGACTGTTGAATCTCAGATCTGTACCTCTGAAACAAATAATGCAATATATGTTAAGAAAGAAAAAAAGAAGAAGAAAAATGTAGCAGGAGGGGAAGAATGAAGGGGGGGAAATCGGAGGGGGAGAAGAACCATGAGAGACGATGGACTCTGAAAAACAAACTGAGGGTTCTAGAGGGGAGGGGGTTGGGAGGATGGGTTAGCCTGGTGATGGGTATTGAGGAGGGCACGTTCTGCATGGAGCACTGGGTGTTATGCACAAACAATGAATCATGGAACACTATATCTAAAACTAATGATGTAATGTATGGGGATTAACATAACAATAAAAAAAATACTTTAAAAAAAAAAAAAAAAAAAAAGAGGTACATGTAATTTTCTGTGAAACCAGTAAAAAATAGTACAAAGAGTTTATAGCTAAGATACCAATAGAAGAATAAAAATGGAACACCTAAAATATTTGATTAACCAAAAAGAATATAACATAACATGTAATATATAACATGACATAAAAATAACATTGTAAATCAATAAGAAATATACTAAAACCCCAATAAATGAATGGACCAAGAAGCATAAGGAAATAATCCACAACAAAGAAAAGAAAATGGTCAATAAAGATGAGATAGAAGCAATTTATGAAGGAAAAATTCAGAAGAAATTTCTGAAATTATTAAAAAGCAAAGGTGTGCTGTTATTTGAAAAGTTAACCAGTAAGAAATCTCTTTGGGAAACATTTTTTAAAAAACTGAGCAAGGGTGATGTCTGACATTGAATTCTAATTTTTTCTTGACTTATGCTGCAATTATCCTCTCCTATCTTTAGGCCTTTAATTAAGTCCATTATATTCAAGAATCTTGTGTCAATAGTGTTTGAAGAAATGTGATCCTAGCTACCACTAGCAATGTAATGTCTCCTTTTTCTTTCCAACATCCACCAATGTTATAAGCTGATGCAAACCAATGGTCTACTCCGTGCCAAGCACTGTGCTATACACTCCCAAGTGTTTTAACTTTTACTCTAGATCCATTCTCATTTCATAGCTGAAAAAATATGGAGACCCAGCGAGCTTAAGGAATTAACCCAAATCACACAGCTAGTAAGTGGTGAAGGAACGAGTTGATCCTTGGCTCTCTGACTTGAGTGTCAACATGTGTGATCATGGGTTATGTTGAAGGACAACAGGTGATGTGAGTATGACACAAAATAGGATAAAAAGAGAGCAGCTGCCTAAAGACTCAAGAGTTTTGAGTGGAAGCAAGTGTTAGATGTCAATGGGAAAGATCACTATATACTGGCGGATGTCTGAGTATCCCAGCAGCTGTTGTCTGGATTACAAAAAGATTACGATTAACATGGGATATTGATAACTGAAAAAAAAAAAGCCCAAGTGGGATACAAAATTGACGTAGTATAAGAATGTAATTCGTGTGCATTTATTTGATCTTAATTATATAAAAATAATGTTAGAATTTGAGTGTAGAGAGTAATAAACTCCTAATATTCAGTTACCTTCTGTGTTTGGACAGGATGAATGCAAGAATGAATCCCACATTGATCTCTCTTGTTCTTTATACTTTTTGTTTTTCAAAGTTTCTACCATAAATATATATTACTTTTATAAGGAGAAAACATATTTCTAAAAGAAAAAAAATTGAAAGCACCACCATTTTGACTGCTTCGGGAAGAAATGTAAAAGAATAAACATAATTTCATCTGGCTTTAAAGAGTATCTCTCATAGCAACTGCTTCTGAGAATCTGAGATCTTCTCTGAGGGAAACTGCTCATTAAACAATTTTCAATAATGTGGTGAAGAAATACAGCAAAGTTATTAAAGAGATAATGGCTTTCCCAGGGTACACATACCACAGGGACCAGAACCACTCTTTAAATATATTTTCATTTGACTACTGCTCCTACAGACGGAAGCAGTATTACTATACCTAATTTTTAAAACTCCTTTTAATGGGGGTCATTCTTCTTGCCTTGAAACTGGCTCATTTTATTACTTTGGCGTCTCGGTGGAGCCCAGTGATTTTACATTCTTTTGATACTTGCATATGGTTTGTTTTTTGCTAAATCAAAGGATACAGTCTGCTTGTGATGACTTTAGGGGACTTCGGACACCTCACCTGCTCAGTGGCTGTTGAAATTACCTAAAAGTGTACACTTGTTAATTGAACAAATTACAGAAAAATTTTAAAATACAAAGAACCTAGAAGAGATCATGCATGGCAGTAAAATCACACTAAAGTAGAAATGTCTAATTACTATCATCCATCTATCATCTATCATCTTTATCTATCTATCATCTATCTATGGTCTATCTATCTTCCTATCTATCTATCATCTATTATCTTTCCATCATCTACCTATCATCTCTATCTATCCACCTATCATCTATCTATCATCATCTATCATCTATCTATCATCTACCTATCTAATTTTGAGCAGTTGAAATTGATGGGGATTTCAGGAAACTCGAGGTTCCTGAAATGAAGATATATTATGGGCAGGGAGATGAGAGATAACCAGGCCATATAGTTTTACTATGGACAGGGTTTTCTTGCCTCATTAAGTACCTACATTGTCTATTGAACAGTTCTGCCTCAGCTTAACCCTAGCCAAAGGAGCCTGTATGGCTTAACTGAAAGACTGTCAAGTTAAGGAACAGACATACCTGGGTTAAAATTCCCTTTCCATTTCCTCCAGTTGTGTAACTGAAGGCAAGGTATTCAGTCTCCCTCAAGATCAGTTTCTTTACCTGTAAAAGCAAGGTGATGTGAGCCAACAATCTACTCTATGCCAAGTACTGTGCTATGTATGCAACCAGTGTGTTTTATCTTTTAATCTGAATTTATCCCCATTTCATGGATGAAAAAATAGTGAGGCTTATTGGTTTGTTATGGGGGTTAAATGAGAAAAGGCTAATAAAGTACAAGGCATAAGGTTTAATACCTCATAAGCACTCAATAAAGATTTGGTCAACCCTCCAATGTCCTTTGACAAGGGCAGTGCATACCAAGAGAACTAACGCAAACCGTAAATTAATGACTTTAGTTTCTTAAGCAACTATTTATTTTCTGCCTATAAAGATGTGTTCCTTCTCTCCCTGGCGAATTTCTATCTTATATTTCAGTTTCATGATTTACCTATCACATGGGTCTTATATATTCACTCTGTGAACACTGATTTCTCCTTCCTTCAAATTTCTGTATCTTAGAATCTATGCCCCTTGGTCTGGTTCCATACATCACTCAACTGGAATTTTGGTCTATCTTGTAAACTTTGGAGTCCGTGACTTATAACCTAATTTTATAATTTACTATGTAAAGACCCAAGGCAAAGTATTAAACATCTTTGTGTCCCCGTTTGTCCTTCCAAACAGGGAGGGACTTAAATGTACTTTGAGGACTATGAGAGGGACAAAATTAAATAACATATGTGAAAGCACCAAATGCATATATGCATACAACTGGAATATCCATAAGTGCTAGTCCTGTGCTCAATTGTCCCAGAAAACTTTAATATTTTGAAGCATGGATCATTTATTTTTTGTTTATATCTATCACATGTTCATTGTTAAGAATTGCTCTGGACATCTGAACTACAGTTTCCTACATATGCCACACTTTCTAAGATATGCATTTTGAATTTTTTGGCCTAACTCCTATTCATCCTTCGAAACCCAGCTCAGGCGTCACTTCCTCCCAGTCCCTTGGGCTCCTTTAGGCTGGGGTTTCTCTCCACTCTCAAGGCACTATGTGTTTTTGTTAATGTCCTAATGATACTTTATTGCTTATGTACATATTTTCCTCTTTCAGTGGGCCAAGAACCTCTTGAGAAGTGGTTTATTTGTCCTTTTATCCTTGCAGGACAGTTCAGGCCATGAAACAGGGGTGATCAGTGAGTATTTGTGAAGAAAGACTCTTAGGAAATGAGTGCTGCCATTGGGTAAAGCCTCATGTCACATCTTGGGGATGTCTGATTGCCAATGAATATGTTCAGCATTGTTACCCACTATGCTATTGGCATTTTCAGTGATCCTTTTCTTTGTCAGTCTCTGCTATGTCTCAGACTCTCAGATAGGGCAAAAGGCATGTGAACAGTTGGCTCAGTGGTTAGCCATCAAGATGACCTTTGGAAATTTAACCACAAGGGACAGGTTGCCATTTTTGGCCACTAGGTTATGTAACTTACAAGTGCTGTAATTGTTCAAATATTACTTATTTGTATGCATGCAGTAGCTGATCTATAAAACATATGGTATTTTGAAATATTGATCTCTTCAGTGCCAGCAAGTAAGAGATATTAGTGTAGCCTGGGATTCCATTTGTAACTGTGGGATTAGAGTCAGAGAAGTGGAAAATTGGAATAGACCAAAATTCATGTGAAGTGGAAAGTACAGCTGGCAGTGGTGCTAAAGAAGGAGAATAACAAATAAGGGAAGCATTATTTTAAAAGCCGACTCAACCATCAAGTGGGAAAGGAGCAGTCAAATGAATAGGCTTTCACTGCCTTAGCTTCCTGTGCCTCCAGGTTGGTTTTGCAGACTTAAATTCAGCACAACAGCTGGAGAAGGAAAAACCAAATTATATGGAAGCAGGAAAAGGTGGCATCCCTATGGGTTCCTGTCACATCTGTCAAGCAAGTCAATGGGAAGTTACATTCCAAAAGAAGTCAGTTGTTATAAGGAAAGATTGGAGAAACAATAGCACATTTTCCTAAGGCTTGGAATTATACCCAAATTGGACCCTTCAAGTTTCTTTCAATGTCACTTGTGCTCTGAAGTCTTTCTGAACCCATACTGTCACATCCACCTGCAGAACTGATCCTTTCCTTTTATCACTAAACTCAAAGATTCTTTAATAATGCCCTGGACTTTTGACTTCATGTGTTTTTCTGTTGTGTCTGCCTTGGGCAGGGACCAGGTTTTACTTGACCTTGTGCATCTACAGACACATTGTCTAGCACATTATTAGGTACATAGGAGGTGCTCCCTAATAGTTTTTGATTGACTGGCTGGACAAATGCATCTAGAAGGGTTTTAGAAATATTTGCTCATATTCTATCCACCTGACCTTTAAGGAATCTTTTTTAAAAAGATTTTATTTATTTATTTGAGAGTATTTGAGAGAGAGACAGAGAGAGAGATAGAGAGCACAAATCAGGGGGGAAGGACAGAGGGAGAGGGAGAGGCTGAGCAGGGAGCCCGATGTGGGGCTCAATCCCAGGACTCTGGGATTAAGCTGAAGGCAGACACTTAACTGACTGAGCCATCCAGGCACCCCAACCTTTCAGGAATCTTTATCCAAAAAAGTATTCCCATTCTTAGATGAGACTGACTCCTCTTTGATTGTAAGGAAAAAGTTAAACCTAATATTTTTGTCTTTAAGATAGAGGAGATGTACTAGATAAAACAGGAAAGGAAACGGACTGAAAAGAGATACTTTAGGTAATATATGTAAAATTAAAGAATGAGCCCTTGTTAGCAATTCTCATCTCTTTGGTTCTTCTTTCTCTAGTAGCCTCTTATAGGTTATGGTCTACCATGTTCCTGAAATCAAGCCACACAGTATCATCTAGAAGATTCTAAAGAAAGATTTTTACAGTAAGTGGCAGAGACAGTAATATTCAGAAACTATTTCATTTACTCTTCTACATTTCTTAGTCACCTTTATTTGAGAGAGCCATGTGGCTACTGCTGGTCAATGAGCTCTTGGGAGGTGCTGTGTCTCCCAGCCTGAGGCAGTGAAAAGTCCATGGAACTTTATACCTTTCTCTCTCCCTGTTATACCAACTGAGGAGGACGCATATTTCAGATGATGTTCTAAAGGATAGTGGAACCTCTCTCAGCCTGGTCCTTGAGTGACTATGTGTAACAAGACCCCTACCAACCCACTGAGTACCATAAGGGAGAATTAACTTGTGTTATAAGTAACTGCACTTTTGTAGTTGTTTGCCATGCCATTATAACCTAGGCTCTCCTGACTAATACCCACCACTTATGCATTTTCAGTAATTCCCTTTTGCATATAATTTGAGCCATCCATTGCTCTGTCAATCTGATCTTGTCTTTCCTATTATATTCTATAATGTTGTGGATTTATTATTTTTAAAATATTATTTATCATCTATAGGGACTTGCAGGGGGCCAGGCGGCAGTTGTTTTTGCTTAGCCAGCAAACTTGAAGGGCTCTCAGAATATACATATTGGGGATACATGTATGAATGGGAGGTTCATAAGAGAAATGAAGATTCTCAAAACACATTCCTATGATTTGAAGGAGACTTCATGATACAAAGAGATAGCTTTTCATTTAATGTTATTTTGATTGAGGAAAATTATCACATACCTAGTATTTGCCTAACACTGGGTTTGCTAGATGCCATAATGGGGGCTGGGAGTAGAAGAATAAAGAATTCTAAATCATAGTTTCTGTTTTCCAGAGAATATAAGCTTTACAGTTTTGAGGGTGAAAACTATGCAGTTGAAACATTAATGCAACAAAACAGAAAAGTATTGAGTAATTTTTCATTGAGGCCCAAACAAATAGGTAAAAGTGAATCTGCTTTAGAGTGATCGAAGTCTACCATCTTTTCTTGTTTTTACCACCATGGTGATCTCTTAGACCACTGTGCTTAGAGATCTCCTCTTTCTCTCTGCTGAGCAATAAATTCATGTGAGTCATAGTAGGTAAGAGGGAATTTTTCAGAAGGACTGTAATTGAAACTTGGCATTGAAAGATATGATACAAGGAATGGGGTGGGGGAAAAATTCAAAGCTTTGAAAAGAAAGATTAGAACGGAAGAAATATGGAAACTACCAGCTGGGTAGACAGGATATATCTTAGAAAACAGTAGAAATGGTCCAGGTTTTTGTGGGCCTTCTTATTCTTTCATCAGAAATATGACTCTTTACTATTTACTTTTTTTAGTCACTTAATCTTGTGGATACCTTATTGCCAATTTTGTAGTTTCAGTACAGTGATTAAAATGTGGGGACATTTCCAGTTTTACTAAGATAATCCGGTTTTTAGTCATTTCTGTACTCATACAAGGGCCCAAACTCATCTCCTAGACAATCTATCTTTATCATCATCTATCCTTTTTTCTTTCCTCCATTGCTCTTCCTCCAGCTCTTAACACTGGATAGACATGCAGTCTGAGGTGTAGTAAAAAAATCTCTCTAAGAACCACTCATAATCTGGATAGAACTCTCTCAGGATGTTTATCCTCTCATGTCTTCATGTCTTCATTCAATTCTGTTTATTCCACAAGTGGTACTGAGTGTCAGAGATTGTGCTGGTTATTAAGGATATAAAGAAGAACAGGTTATTCTCTGCTCTCAAAGCACTCATAATGTTGGAAGGGAAACAAACTTATAAAATTCTTTAACTCTGTGGGATAATTATGTTAGATTTATGATTGAGAAATAGTAGAAGACAGCTCATGAGAGATGAACTTCAAGGCTGGCTAGAATTTCTTGCGTCAACTCCTGTTTTTGACTTACCTGACTTGTCTGCAAATGAAATATTTTCTTTTGGGTCAGTCTGATCCTGACACCTAAAAATGGACTCAACGTCTGTCACTAGGCATGTTTAAACCAGCCACACAACACATGAAACAGGAATTGGATTGTAGTGACTCCCCAAAAGAATTTTGAGAGTATTATTACCAAAAGAAGAGTAAAGTGATATAAGAAGAGCAAAAACAGCAAATATCTAGTACCTGTGGTCAGCCTATCTGAAAAGAATTCTAGAAAGCCATAGAATAGACTAGAATGTAAAGTAGACATTTTGAGGGAAAGAGCAAGTACATGGGCAGGTGTGACAGACTCTTCCTTCTCCCCCTCCAGATCAAACCTGCCCCCTTCTTTCTACCCTGTTTTCTGTCCCAGCAAAAGAATTATATGGGCTACTCCAGCCCAGCTCCCTTGCCCTATGACTTCCACAATCCAAAGATGGCAAGGTGGAAATAGAGAGAGACTGGGCTATTTATTCCCTTTGTTTCTTCCCTTCTGAGTCAAGGTGGCAGTGCTGTGTTATTCTCCAGAAGATCAGAGCTTCTGGTCTGTGATCCTCTTCTACAGCTATAGCTTCTGTTACAGTATTATAGCTATCACTCTCACCAGGGCCTGGAATCTGTTCTCTCTTCTTGCCCTCTCAGCCTAAGGGGTAGGGTAGCTATTTGCTGTTGCTGGCCTTGGGGTACTTCACCATTCCTGGTTGGCTGCCTTTAACTTCATTAACATCATTTAAGTGTAGGAACTATTACTCTGCTTGAGTGGAATCTGTCTCTTGTTGGGCCTCCTAATGCAGGATGGGACCTAGCTGCTGGTGTTGGATTAAGATACAACTAAAGGCACAGAGCCCAACATTTGGACACTACAGAAACAGATGATGGGTAACTACTGGGTTGGGTAGAGTCCCCACAGACTTGTGGACATATTGAAAGGTAGTCCGGGAGCAGACAACACATACATGCAACCAAGTCAGGCAAGGCTGATGGCAAATAATAGCAGGACCACCACACTGGACAATTTCAGTGATTGCTATTCACATTGCATTTTAAGTAATGATATTTTCATTGGAGTTAGGAACCACTTTTAGTCTTAGGGTGCAGCTAGGCAAGGTAAAATGAGTTATCCTTCTTAGAGGTACTGAGTTTCTGGGAAAGTAGTCTTTGTAGGATTGTTGATTAGAAAGGGTCTTTGGAGTTACAAACACCACAGTTGATGGGAGTGATGCTACTTTTACTTCAGGGGATTATTTAAACTCTTCAAGTCTCAGTTTCCTCATGCATAGACTGGGGTTCATGATATCTACCACTGCCTATGGGCTAATCTTGCAGCAGTTCATGGGTGTCATAGTCCTGGCACAGATGTAGTGAAAGATTTCTCAGTGCAGTAGCTGGTTCATTATGTACCCTGTAGTTAGAGGTGTGTGAGGTGCATTCTCTTGCCTGCATTCTCTTGTGGCAGAAGTCTGATTTTTAGAAATGATACACAAACAACCAATGTGTCAAAAAAGACATAAAAATATCTTGAAACAAATGGAAATGGAAACACAACATATCAAAACCTATGGGATGCTGCAAAAGCAGTTCTAAGAGGGAAGTTTATAGTGATAAATGCCTACATCAAGAAAAAGAAAGATCTTAAATAAACAACAGAACTTTGCACCTCAAGTGACTCTAAAAAGAAGAACAAACTAAGCCTAAAGTTAGCAGAAGGAAGAAAATAACAAATACCAGAGCAGAAATAAATAAAATAGAGACCAGAAGAAATCAATAGAAAAGATCAATGAAACTAAGCACTGGGTTTTTGAAAAGATAAACAAAACTTACATATCATTAGCTAGATTAAGAAAAAAAGAGAAGACTCATATAAATAAAGCCAGAAATGAAAGAGGAGACACTACAACTGATACCACAGAAATACAAACATCATAAGAGACTATTGTGAACAATTATATGCCTATAAATTGAACAACCTAAGTTAAATGGATAAATTTCTAGAAACATATAACCTATCACAACTGAATCATGAAGAAACAGAAAATATGAACAGATCAATAATGAGTAAGGAGATTGTGTCAGTGATTGAAACCTCCTAATGAAGAAAGGCCAGTACCAGATGGATTCACTGGCAAATTCTACCAAATAGTTAAAGAAAAATTAACACCACTCTTTCTGAAATTCTTCCAAAAACTTGAGGATGAGAGAACACTCCTAAACTAATTGTCCAAGACCAGTATTATCCTGATAACAAAATTATATAAAGACATTACAAGGAAAAAAAAAAACCCACAGGCCAACATCCATGACAAATGTAGATGCAAAAAACCATAAGATACCTAGGGATAAATCTAACCAAAGAGGCAAAGGATCTGTACTCAGAAAACTCTAAAATACTCATGAAAGAAATTGAGGAAGACACAAAGAAATGGAAAAACGTTCCATGCTCATGGATTGGAAGAACAAATATTGTGAAGATATCAATGCCACCTAGAGTAATCTACACATTCAATGCAATCCTCATCAAAATACCATCCACTTTTTTCAAAGAAATGGAACAAATAATCCTAAAATTTGTATGGAACCAGAAAAGACCCCGAATAGCCAGAGGAATGTTGAAAAAGCAAAGCAAAGCTGGTGGCATCACAATTCCAGACTTCCAGCTCTATTACAAAGCTGTCATCATCAAGACAGTATGGTACTGTCACAAAAACAGACACATAGGTCAATGGAACAGAATAGAGAGCCCAGAAATGGACCCTCAACTCTATGGTCAACTAATCTTCAACAAAGCAGGAAAGAATGTCCAATGGCAAAAAGACAGTCTCTTCAACAAATGGTGTTGGGTAAACTGGACAGCCACATGCAGAAGAATGAAACTGCACCATTTCCTTACACCACACACAAAAATAGACTCCAAATGGTTGAAAGACCTCAATGTGAGACAGGAGTCCATCAAAATCCTAAAGGAGAACACAGGCAGCAACCTCTTCGACCTCAGCCGCAGCAACTTCTTCCTAGAAACATCGCCAAAGGCAAGGGAAGCAAGTGCAAAAGTGAACTATTGGGACCTCATCAAGATAAAAAGCTTTTGCACAGCTAAGGAAACAGTCAACAAAACCAAAAGACAACTGACAGAATGGGAGAAGATATTTGCAAATGACATATCAGATAAAGGGCTAGTATCCAAAATCTATAAAGAACTTATCAAACTCAATACCCAAAGAACAAAGAATCCAATCAAGAAATGGGCAGAAGACATGCACAGACATTTTTCCAAAGAAGACATCCAAATGGCCAACAGACACATGAAAAAGTGTTCAACATCACTTGGCATCAGGGAAATCCAAATCAAAACCTCAATGAGATATCGCCTCACACCAGTCAGAATGGCTAAAATTAACAAGTCAGGAAACGACAGATGTTGGCGGGTTGCAGAGAAAGGGGAACCCTCCTACACTGTTGGTGGGAATGCAAGCTGGTGCAGCCACTCTGGAAAACAGTATGAGGTTTCTCAAAAAGTTGAAAATAGAGCTACCATATGATCCAGCAATTGCACTACTGGGTATTTACCCCAAAGATACAAATGTAGGGATCCGAAGGGGTACATGCACCCCAATGTTTGTAGCAGCAATGTCCACAGTAGCCAAACTGTGGAAAGAGCCAAGATATCCCTCAACAAATGAATGGATAAAGAAGATATGGTGTATATATACAATGGAATATTATGCAGCCATCAAAAGGAATGAAATCTTGCCATTTGCAATGACGTGGATAGAACTGGAGGGTGTTATGCTGAGCAAAGTAAGTCAATCAGAAAAAGACATGTCTCATATGACCTCACTGATATGAGGAATTCTTAATCTCAGGAAACAAACTGAGGTTTGCTGGAGTGGTGGGGGTTGGGAGGGACGGGGTGGCTGGGTGATAGACATTGGGGAGGGTATGAGCTATGGTGAGCGCTGTGAATTGTGCAAGACTGTTGAATCACAGACCTGTACCTCTGAAACAAATAATACATTATATGTTAAAAAAAAAAACGAAGAAGAAATAGCAGGAGGGGAAGAATGAAGGGGGGAAAATTGGAGGGGGAGATGAACCATGAGAGATGATGGACTCTGAAAAACAAACTGAGGGTTCTAGAGGGGAGGGGGGTGGGAGGATGGTTTAGCCTAGTGATGGGTATTAAAGAGGACATGTATTGAATGGAGCACTGGGTGTTATACGCAAACAATGAATCATGGAACACTACATCAAAAACTAATGATGTAATGTATGGTGATTAACATAACATAATAATAAAAGAAATAAAAATAAATAAAAAAATCAAACAAAAAAATTCTCAACAAAGTATTAGCAAATCTAATTCAACCGCACATTAAAAGGATCATACGTCATGATCAAGTGGGATTTATCCCTGGGATGCAAGGACATTAAACATACACAATCAATAAATGTGATACAACACATTAATAACATGATATATCAAAATAATATGATCATCTCAATAGATATAGTGAAAGCATTTGATCAAATACCACATCCTTTCATAATTAAAATGCTCAACAAATTCGGTAGAGAAAGAACATATCTCAACATAATATAGGCTATTTATGACAAACCCACAACTAACATTATACTCAATGGTGAAAGATTTAAAGTTTTTCCTGTAAGATCAGGAAGAAGACAAGAATGTTCACTCTCCTTTTCAACACAGTAGTAGAAGCCCTGACCAGAGCAATAAGGCAAGAAAATGAAATAAAGGGCATTCAAATCAAAATGAAAGAAGTAAAATTGTTTTTGTTTGCAGATAATATGATCTTACATATAGAAAACTCTAAAGACTCCACCAAAAAACTGTTAAATTCAGTTAAGTGGCAGGACATAAAATCAATATACAGAAATCAGTTGCATTTCTACACACTAACAAAACCTCTGAAAAAGAAATAAAGAAAACAATGAAAACTACAATAAATTTTGTTTGTTTGTTTAGTAACAAAAACAATAAAATACTTAGGAATAAATTTAACCAAGATTAAAGATCTATACACTGAAAACTGTAAGACTTTGATGACAGAAATCAAAGAAAACACAAACATTTGGAAGCTATACCATATTGATAGATTGAAAGAATTAATATTTTTAAAAATTTATACTATCCAAAGCTATTAATAGATTCACTGCAATTCCTATAAAAATTCCAGTGGCACTTTTCACAGAAATAGAAAAAAATAATTTTTTTCTTTTCTTTTTTTATGTTACTTTATTTTTTTATTTTTTTATTATTAGTTTTTTTATCATTAGTTTTTGATGTAGTGTTCCATGATTCATTGTTTGTGTATAACACCCAGTGCTCCATGCAGAACATGCCCTCTTTAATACCCATCACCAGGCTAACCCATCCTCCCATCCCCTCCCCTTTATAACCCTCAGTTTGTTTTTCAGGACCCATCGTCTCTCATGGTTCATCTCCCCCTCCAATTTCCCCCCCTTCATTCTTCCCCTCCTGCTATCTTCTTCTTCTTCTTCTTCTTTTTTAATATATAATGTATTGTTTCAGAGGTACAGATCTGTGATTCAACAGTCTTGCACAATTCACAGCACTCACCATAGCACATACCTTCCCCAATGTCTATCACCCAGCCACCCCATCCCTTCCACCCCCCCATCACTCTAGCAACCCTCAGTTTGTTTCCTGAGATTAAGAATTCCTCATATCAGTGAGGTCATATGATACATGTCTTTCTCTGATTGACTTATTTTGCTCAGCATAACACTCCCCAGTTCTATACACATCATTGTAAATGGCAAGATTTCATTCCTTTTGATGGCTGCATAATATTCCATTATATATATATATATATATATATATATATATATATATATATATATATACCACATCTTCTTTATGCATTCATTTGTTGAGAGATATCTTGGCTCTTTCCACAGTTTGGCTATTGTAGACGTTGCTACTATAAACATCGGGGTGCACGTACCCCTTTGGATCCCTACATTTGTATCTTTGGGGTAAATACCCAGTAGTGCAATTGCTGGATATGATGGTAGCTCTATTTTCAACTTTTTGAAGAACCTCCATACTGTTAGAAAAAAATAAATTTAAAATTTGTATGGAATCATAAAAGACCTTGAATAGCCAAAGCAATCCCAAGAAAGAAGAAATCTGGAGGTATCACACTTCCTGATTTCAACTATACTACAAAGCTATAGTAATCAAAACAGTATGTTGCTGGCATGAAAATAGACACATAGACCAATGGAACAGAATTGAGAGTCCAGAAATAAACACTTGCATTTATGGTCAACTAATATTTGACGAGGGAGTCAAGAATACTCAATAGAAAAGGAAAGTCTCTTCAGTAAAAAAAAAAAAAATGTGTTGGGAAAACTGCATAAACACATGCAGAAGAATGAAATTAGACTTCTGTCTTATACCACTAACAAAAAATAACTTGAATTGATAAAAGACCTAAACATAACTGAAACTGTAAAACTCCTAAAATAAAACAGGAAGAAAAGCTCCTTGATATTGGCCTTGGCAAAGATTTTTTGGATATAATACTAAAAGCATAAGCAATGAGAGCAAAAATTAGTGGGTGGGGTTACATTAAACTAAAAAGCTTCTGTGTAGGAAAGAAGTAATAAAAAGATTAACAGGCAACATATGGAATGGAAGAAAATGTTTGCAAATTATGTATCTGATCAGGGGTTAATATACAAAATATATAAATAACTCATGCAACTTAATAGCAAAACCCTTAAACAATCTGACTTAAAAACAGGCAGAGGAACTAAATAGACATTTTTCCAAAGAAGATATACAAGTGATCAACAGGTACATGAAAATGTGTTTGGCTTGACATCACTAATTATCAAGGAAATGCAAATCTAAACCATAATGAGATATCATCTCACAACTGTTAGAATGGCTGTTATAAAAAAGATAATTACCCAATGTTAACAAGGATGTGGATAAAAGAGAACCCTTGTGCACTGTTGATGGAGATCTAAATTAGTGCAGCCATTATGGAAAATAGCATAAAGGTTCCCCCAAAAATTAAAAATAGAACTATCATACAATTAAGCAATCCCACATTTGGGTATATATCCTAAGGAAGTGAAAACAAAATCTCAAGGAGATATTTGCACCCTTGTGTTCATTACAGCCTTATTCACAACAGCCAAGATATGGAAACAATTTAAGTGTCTATCAACAGATGAATGGATAAAGAAGATGTGCTTATATATATAATATATTATATATAATTATCTATCTATCATTATCTAGTATCTATCATCTATCTATCATCTATCTATCTATCATCTATCATCTATCTAGTATCTATTATCTATCTATCATCTATCTATCTATCTATCTATCTATCTATCATCTATCTATCTATCTATCTAATGATGGAATATTATTTAGCCATGAGAAAGAAGGAAATCTTGCTATTTGTGACACTATGGATGGAACTTGAGGGCATTATGTTAAGTGACATAACTTGGACAGAGAAAGACAAATACTGAATGATATCACCTATAGGTAGAATCTAAAAAGCCAAACTCAGGAAGAGAGAGTAGAGCGGCAGTTCCCAGGAATTGGGGGCCAGGTAGGGGAAATGGGCAGATGTTGATCAAAGGGTAAAAACTTTCAGTTATAAGATGAATAAGTTCTGGGTATCTAATGTATAGCATGGTGATTATGGTTAATAATACTGTATTATATACTTGAAAGTTGGGAAGAGAGTAGATATTAAATGTTCTCACCACAAAAAGAAATGGTAATTATGTGATATGATGAAGATGATAGCTAATGTTATGGTAATAATCATTTTGCAATATGTAAGTATATCAAATCAACATGTTGTACACTTTATACAGTGTTATATGTCAGTTATATCTCAATGTAGCTGGAAAAATAAAAGAAATAGTGTACAATCTCAAAAAGCAAAACTAACTATTAAGTTGTCTTGGTTCTAAGTAACCTGAACTAAGGAACACAGATATAGTAAGTTCTTCCTGAAGAAAGGGCAACATCCTTCTCAGAGTCTAGGGCCAAGACTGAAGGCAAAATGTTGAATTTGGGTACAGGGCTTGGTCAGTCATTATAATATGTGGATTATATTACAGGACCCAAACCAACCAACCAACCAATCAACCAACCAAGAAATGTCTGTGATAGAAATCCTCATATGTAGAAGTATTTAGCAAACCCAAATGGCATAAACAAATTTAATGAGGGAAATAGGTTTCCTTAACATTGCTCTAAACCCAGTACACTCCACAAACCTCCGTCAGAGTTCCTATGTTGTTTTCAGGATTCAGATTTAGCTTGTTCTTGCATAAGAAATCTGGATGACAATCCACATAATCTATTGAATAATTTATTCAGAAATGGACCTATGAGTTTTTGCATTTCTTTTAAGTTTTTCTCCCCATCCCAGAAAAATCAATGTTAATGAGATTACATTAAGAGTTACTTCTAGTGAAGGATTTTATTGAAAAGGTCATCTCAGTAAGTATTCTAAGAGGCCTAAACATTAGGAAGTAAATTTGTGTACTGAAGATATTAGTTACAGCCTTATCTAAAACAAATAATATTACAATATTGTAATGAGAATGAAAAATTCCATTGCACATATGCTATTAGGAGCAGCTCAGCATTAGAACATAAGTGATGACAATCCAATTAAGCCAAGTATTCCCTCCCTGGTTTAGGGTTACATGTTTGAAGCACTCCACGGCTCCATCCAGACTTTTACATTGGCTCTGACCAGAATCAGTGTCATGGCTTACTATCATTTGCAATATTATGGAAAATTACAATGCAGTATAACTTGCTTTTAAGACATAATGGCTATGTATTTGGAAACTAGGGTAAATTATTAAAGCACAGGCTTTGACTATATCCCTAAAATTGATATGTCAGTGAATTAATTTGTCAAACTTTGATAAGTAGTTGCAATGCAGAGTGTTGAGGTAAGATGGAAGGGAAGTAGGCCAGCTACATCTCTATAATGTCTGTCAAATATTTAATCAGATAGGCAAATAAGGCCTGAAAATCCAGTTGGCTTAGGGTTTTGAGGGGTTGTGCATTTGATTTTTTTTTTTTTTTTTTTGCACTTATACAATGTAGAAAGATCAGTCCAGCCAAAAGATCTGGTCTATACTTTCAGTCTGTGTGTAGCCCTGTGGAGCTGGAGAGGGGAGACCTTGGAAGGAAAAGTCTTGGCCCTTGTACGTGGAACATAATGAATCATGTGCTCAGTGTTTCAGACTGGCACACCCTCTTCTTTATGTGGGCCCAGACCTGACGTTGACACAAACTGACAATTTCTTTTTGCTAATTTTCCAAAAGGAGCTAATAGAATTAAGAGGAAATGAATTTTGGTATTTTAACTAATTTTACTCATCTGATTCATTCATTATTTCTATAAGAATTTAGCAAGCCACTTCTGTATTTCAGACCCCATTTCAGGCATTGGTCACATGAAGATAAATAAGACATGGTCCCTGATCTCAGGAAGCTGACAGGTAAGTGTGGAGGTGTCACAGAGATAGGTAGAGCGGAAAGTAGAGAAGTTGCCAAGTCTTGCCAGGAAGGGATAGGGTAGCACTGAGGGCATTCCAGATGAAGGTAATAGCTGAGTCAAGGCACAAAGGTGGAGCTCTGGCAAAGCCTGGTGCCTTCAGTAGCTATTAGTAGAAACTCAGCTTGGCCGGAAGAGGACCAAGGTTAGGAGCGTCTAATTCATATTAAAGAATTTAGACTTCATTGTATAAACTCTGGGAAAAGATTTAAAGGTAGGATTGAAACATGGTCAGGATTATACATTAGAAAGGTGCCCGTGGAGGAGAAAGATTTGATGGTGTGTTTGCAATTGGAGATGAGGGGACTAGAGAGGAAGATATTGCAAGAATAGTTATGGTTAACATTTACTGAGCCTTAATATGTGCAGGACATACATGGCATACATGGATTTTTTAATTTAATTTTTACTATAATCCTGATGATTGTTATTGGGAAACAGTTGTTAAAAAACTAGACAGAAAGCTGCTGTCATCCATCCAAATGAGAGAAGATGAAGGTTTAGACCAATAATATGGCGGCAGGGATGAAATACAAGAGTGTACTATCCACGTGAAATACATATGATTTGTTGCGTGTTGGCTACTGTGCTCAGCATTCATTTTGCATTGTAGCCCCAGATCTTGGGATGAAGTAGGAGTTCAGAACATGCTTGTTAAATCAACTAATTTCTGATCAAAAGGATTTTTTTTGGTGTGTGAGTTCTTATACAAACTTCTTTATTCACCAGAAATCATATCCCTGAGGTTCACAATGGAGCTTGACTATTTCCTTAAATGGCTAAGTCTCTTACAATCATTGTTCTGACCTCTCTCAAGAGGATAAAGATGATTTTGGCCTAATTATCCCAGGTTTCCTGAGAGGAATCATTATCACTAATGGTTAGCATCAAAGAAACTTCCCTATCCTCCCTTTACAGAATCAGGTTGATGATTTTTTTCCCAAGCCAGATCACAAAATTTCTGACAGCAAGAGAATTTTGGACTTTTCAGTTAATTAGTTTTAATTAATTAGTTAATTGGTTTCATGGCTGCTATCTACTACAAACATATCTTTTGTTAGTCTTTAGGCATTTTATTTTCACTCGGTAATTTAGAAATCCATTAAAGAATCTCATGACTACCCTGGATCCAGGGAGAAAAAACTTTGCTCATGACTCAAAAACCAGGAGCTTTCACACCTGTCTGCCACCAGCCTCATCAATCACAAGCTTTGTGATTCTCGTTATTGGTTACCTGGGGCTGATGCAATCAATATGGAAGCCATTTCTGGTTTGGTATCCAACTTTCTGACCACATGTGTATGCAGGGACAAAGCCATGGTGCTTTTGATTCAGAAAGACATCTTACTTTAGTTTTCAGGGAGGCTTCTTCCATTACAATAAAGGTTTTACTATATAAGAGAGTAACATGTATCATGTGAGGCAATCTACAGAAGTTATTTTATTTAATTCTCACAATGGCTCTGAGGGCAAGGCATTCTGTAAGGAATTTGAGGGAAGGTAACAATAGTGCCTTACAGAGGTGATGAGATGTGTCCACAGTCTCATGGCAAGAATTTAAATTAGATTTGTTTGATTCCTGAGCTCATGTTTTTTCAATTATGTTATTGGGTTTATCATCATCATCATCATTATCATCATCTTATTATTATGAAAAAGTGATACTGGTTGTAGGCAATTTGGAAAAAATCAGAAGAATAAAATCTCACCTATAACTCCTTGTAAACATTTCAGTTTATTTACTTTAGTTTTTTCTTCTTCTAACCAGTTTTGTTTTTCTATTTTTACATGACTATGAATATACTGCATAGGTAATTTTGTATCACTTGGACATATTTTCAATCTTATTTTGGGAGAGAGAAAAAAGTACTTAAATGCTATGAAAGAGGTCGAAAATAGGAAGGAACATAAGCTCACAGAAGTGGAGATACTTTGCAAACCCAAGAACGCATCAATCATTAACATTTATTTTGAAACATTTTTGCAGTGTTAAAGAACAGCAGCCTGTCACTGCCAATACTCAGAAGACACCTGTACCATTATGCAACCAAACGTCCTGAGTCTCAGTAAATTCCCGTTAATTTGCCTTCTTTCCATGTCAGTCAAATATTATCATTTATGAGATTATTATGACAGATCCCTTTCTCTAGATAAGGAAGTGATCACTAAAGAGTGAAGCTGTGTGGACTGTATTTGTGAGAACATAATTAATTATGAGACCTTCTTAAACTCAACCAATAATGGAATTATGATAAAACTAGGAAAAAAATGGATTCTAGTCCATGAGATTTAGAAACTCCTTCCAAACAATATTTTGAGATGGCCATCAGGAGTCAACTACTCCCTGGTGACTGATAAATTTGAACTAAAGGGTACTAAATATTTTTAAAGAGTTATTTATTATAATCTAATCCTCAGATTCATTGCCTCAATAAATGAATCACTTTATTTCAGCCATGCAAGTTAGCATGCTCTCTGGAAACCAGCCTGGGGAAGCATGAGGATGTGAGCAAATGAAAGTTCTAATGCCCTCTTTGCCATTGAACTACCTTTAGAGATGATGTTTCACTTAAAATCCAAGTTTTTATTTTTGCTGAATATAGAGTAGTGTGATGGTTTAGCAACCTAAGTCAACACAAAGAATTGATCTATATTATACCTGACAAGAGTTAGCACAGGTGTGATTTGAACTATATAGGATTGATAACAGGAGTATGGAATTGGTGAATTGCTTTGTCCAAAACTAAAAATGCAGCCTTGCTTGTCCGTAGTGGGGGTGGGTAATACATGCTGAGCTGAGGAGGCAGAAATCACAATTGCTTGGTGAAGCCAAGTTAGGGACCAAGTTGCTGGCCAAATGTTGAAGAAAAGATTCAAATTCTTAGATTAAAAGTCAAGTTGGTTCTAGAACCAAATATGGGTCATGTATCACAAATTATATATATATATATATATATATATATATAATTTTTTTTTTTTTGTTCTGAGTGGCTGACTCACACTTCCATGGGGGCCATCTCTAGGGAGTCACAATGTTGGCAACACAATATTGGATCCATCTCCAGCCAATGAAATAAATTTAGGTAATTGGATAAGGCCCAGGTACCAGGTTGATAAGCTACCTAAGACAGGTGAATGACAAATATTTTAAATAATACATGTGATAAGGACATGGCCACAATAAAGCCACAAGCACTGTGGCCCAGGAAGTTATTCCAAATAACTTTAGGGAGGGCTCTGGTTAGGTTAATTATTTCCTATCCACTTGGAGTAACAACCTTCCTGTCACCCTCCTCCACTCAACTATAGGCTATGGGTTTTTTTTAAGCTCAGATTTCATCTTATTTTTGAGATATCACAATAAAAACTCTTTGACACTCTTGTGTTTCCTCCATGATAGTTATTTTTCCTTTAGCTTTTTAGATGACACGCTTTTGTGATTTTTTTAATCATTATTTACATCTCTCTTCCTTATTTTAAACTCTGTTCCTATATCTTATTTCTCGCTGGTTATAATCTTCCTGAGGCCAGAAATTAAGACGTGGACTTCGGCATTTCTCCATCAGTGCTGGTAAAGAGCCCTGTGGGCAGTACTTACTGTAGGGATGGTGGTCAATTGGGTGAGAATCAACAGTCACCTTTAAATGAAATTTTTGTGGATTCTCATCACTACACTCCCATTTTCAATATAACTTACTTGGAAGATTTGTTGTTGTTCTTTTCTGAAAGAGAGGGAGGAGATCTACGTGATTAGGTAGAAGATATGAGACCTGGAATTAATGTGGTAACCTATAAGATTTTCTACTGTTTTAGTTGGGGTAACGAAATGATTTATGTGAAACCACTTTACAAACTATTAAGTCCCTTTAGAAGTAGTTGCTTTTATATAATTAAAATTCTGGGATCTGAAAATTGCTTTGTAGATTTTTTTTCAATACCCTTATTTGTACAATATTGTTTCTAAATTTGCATTAATAGAGGGGTGGAAAGATGGCAGAGGAGTAGGTGACTCTATCTCAACTGGTCCCCAGAATTGAGCTGGATATCTACCATACCACTCTGAGCACCCACGAAACCAGCCTGAGATGTAAGAAGATCTGGATCTCTACAAACAGAATATCGCAGGCGGTTGGCTTTGAGGTATGAAGCAGGGAGCTGTGATTCTGCTGGCAGATATCGGAGGATAAATGGCAGTTGGAGGGAGCCTGGCCCTGGGGATCCTACGCCGCCGGTGAGTGACAGCCTCGCGCGCTGGAGATGGGGCACAAACTTGCAGACCGGTAGCGGCGGGGCACAGACTCGCAGACTGGTAGTGGTGGGGAAAGGACTTTAGGGCAGTCCCTGGGGCGGAAACCAGAGTGGCAGGGTAGTGTGTGTGAACTGGGAGCGGCTGGCAGTTTTAGAAGCACAAAGGGCAGAGACATGCCCCAACCTGGAGACAGGACTGGGAGCACTGCAGAGGGGTGCACAACCCAGGATGCTGCAGTTTATAGCAGCATGGACAGAAATGGAGATGGTGTGGCCTGGAGAGCTCACTGAAGAACAGACTGTGGTCTCTCTGCTCTAAGGCAGAGGGTTGGAAACAGTCTCTTCTGCTCTGACTCCTGGAAGAGATGCGGAAAGCCACCAGGGAAAGCCGCCAGAGAACAAAAGCCCCCAAAACTGATTCCCGCTGAGCTCATCCCCCGCCACAGGGGGGGCAGGGCAACTCCGCCCAAACAGGGTTGCCTGAGTAACAGTGCAGCAAGCCCCACCCCCAGAACACAGTCTGGGAAAACAAGAGGCCAGCAACCCTAAGGTCCCAAGAAAACAGGTGCATCTTGCTTGGGTTCTGGTCAATAATTTGGACTCTATACATTCCCTCAAACACCCATCAACAGAATGACTAGGAGGAGGAGCCCCCAAAATAGAAAAGACTCAGAGATTATGACTTATGCTGCAGATTTACAAATGGATGCAGATATAACCAAGATGTCAGAGATGGAATTCAGGCTAGCAACTGTGAAGACAATGGCTAGAATGGAGAAATCAATTAATGGCAACATAGAGTCTCTAAGGGCAGAAATGAAAGCTGAATTGGCAGAACTTAAAAATGCTATCAATGAGACCCAATCCATGCTAGATAATCTAACAGCTAGGGTAACTGAAGCAGAAGAACGAATAAGCGACCTGGAAGACAATATAATAGATAAAAAGGGAAAAAAGGAGGCCAGGGATAAACAACTCAGAATCCATGAAAATAGAATGAGAGAAATAAGTGACAGCATGAAGCGTTCCAATGTCAGAATCATTGGAATCCCGGAGGGAGTGGAGAGAGAGAGAGGACTAGAAGATGTATTTGAGCAAATTGTAGCTGAGAACTTCCCTAATCTGGGGAATGAAACATTCGTGTCCTAGAGGCAGAGAGGACCCCTCCCAAGATCAAGGATAACAGGCCAACACCCTGGCATGTAATAGTAAAACTTGCAAATCTTAGAACCAAGGAAACCATCTTAAGGGCAGTTAGGGGGAAGAGATTCCTTACCTACAGAGGGAGGAACATCAGAATAACGTCAGACCTATCCACAGAGACCTGGCAAGCCAGAAAGGCCTGGCAAGACATATTCAGGGTACTAAATGAGAAGAACATGCAGCCAAGAATACTTTATCCGGGAAGGCTTTCATTTAGAATGGATGGAGAGATGCAGAGCTTCCACGACCGGCAGAAACTGAAAGAATATGTGACCACTAAGCCGGCCCTGCAAGAAATATTAAGGGGGGTTCTATAAAAGGAGAAAGACCCCAAGAGTGATATACAACAGAAATTTACAAGGATAATCTATAAAAACAACATCTTCACAGGCAACATGATGACAATTAATTCATATCTTTCAATAATCACTCTGAACATGAACGGCCTAAATGCTCCCATAAAACGGCACAGGGTTGCAGATTGGATAAAAAGACAGGACCCATCCATATGCTGCCTACAAGAGACTCATTTTGAACCTAAAGATACATCTAGACTGAAAGTGAAGGGATGGAGATCCATCTTCCATGCCAGCGGACCTCAAAAGAAAGCTGGGGTAGCAATTCTTATATCAGACAAATCAGATTTTAAACTAAAGTCTGTAATTAGAGACACAGAAGGACACTATATCATTCTTAAAGGGTCTATCCAACAAGAAGATCTAACAATTGTAAATATCTATGCCCCCAATATGGGAGCAGCCATCTACATAAGCCAACTGTTAACCAAAATAAAGAGTCATATTGATAACAATACGTTAATTGTAGGAGACCTCAATACTCCACTCTCAACAATGGACAGATCATCTAAGCAGAAAATCAACAAGGAAACAAGAGCTTTGAATGATACATTGGACCAGATGGACCTCATAGATACTTACAGAACATTTCACCCTAAAACAACAGAATACTCATTCTTCTCGAGCACACATGGAACTTTCTCCATAATAGACCACATATTGGGTCACAAATCAGGTCTCAACCGATACCAAAAGATTGAGATTATTCCCTGCATATTCTCAGACCACAATGTTTTAAAACTGGAACTCAATCACAAGAAAAAATTTGGCAGAAATTCAAACACTTGGAAACTAAAGACCACTCTGCTCAGGAATGTTTGGGTCAACCAGGAAATCAAAGAGGAACTTAAACAATTCATGGAAATCAATGAGAATGAAAACACATCGGTCCAAAACCTATGGGATACTGCAAAGGCGGTCCTAAGGGGGAAATACATGGCCATCCAAGCCTCACTCAAAAAAATAGAAAAATCCCGAATTCACCAACTAACTCTACACCTTAAAGAACTACAGAAAAAGCAACAAACGATGCCTAAGCCATGCATTAGAAGAGAAATAATTAAAATTAAAGCAGAGATCAATGAATTGGAAACCAGAAACACAGTAGATCAGATCAACGAAACTAGAAGTTGGTTCTTTGAAAGAATTAATAAGATCGATAAACCACTGGCCAGACTTATCCAAAAGAAAAGAGAAAGGACCCAAATTAATAAAATTATGAATGAAAGGGGAGAGATCACGACTAACACCAAGGAAATAGAAACAATTATTAGAAATTATTATCAACAACTATATGCCAATAAACTGAGCAATCTGGATGAGATGGAGGCCTTCCTGGAAACCTATAAGCTGCCAAGACTGAAACAGGAAGAAATTGACAACCTGAATAGGCCAATAACCAGTAACGAGATTGAAGCAGTGATCAACAACCTCCCAAAAAACAAGAGTCCAGGGCCTGATGGATTCCCTGGGGAATTCTACCAAACATTCAAAGAAGAAATAATACCTATTCTACTGAAGCTGTTTCAAAAAATAGAAACAGAAGGAAAACTTCCAAACTCATTCTATGAGGCCAGCATTACCTTAATCCCCAAACCAGGCAAAGACCCCATCAAAAAGGAGAATTTCAGACCAATATCCCTGATGAATATGGATTCCAAAATCCTCAACAAAATCCTAGCTAATAGGATCCAACAATACATTAAAAGGATCATCCATCACGACCAAGTGGGATTTATCCCTGGGATGCAAGGGTGGTTCAACATTCACAAATCAATCAATGTGATAGAACACGTTAATAAGAGGAGAGAGAAGAACCATATGGTCCTCTCAATTGATGCAGAAAAAGCATTTGACAAAATACAGCATCCTTTCCTGATTAAAACTCTTCAGAGTATAGGGATAGAGGGAACATTCCTCAAGTTCATAAAATCCATCTATGAAAAACCCACAGCGAATATCATCCTCAATGGGGAAAAGCTGAGAGCCTTTCCCTTAAGATCAGGAACACATCAAGGATGCCCACTCTCACCACTATTGTTCAACATAGTACTAGAAGTCCTAGCAACAGCAATTAGACAACAAAAAGAAATAAAAGGTATTCAAATTGGCAAAGAAGTCAAACTCTCTCTTTTCGCAGATGACATGATACTTTATGTGGAAAACCCAAAAGACTCCACCCCCAAATTACTAGAACTCATCCAGCAATTCAGTAATGTGGCAGGATACAAAATCAATGCACAGAAATCAGTTGCTTTCTTATACACCAACAACATAACTGTAGAAAGAGAAATTAGAGAAACGATTCCATTTACAATAGCACCAAAACTCGTAAGATACCTCAGAATAAACCTAACCAAAGAGGTTAAGGATCTATACTCTAGGAACTACAGAACACTCATGAAAGAAATTGAAGAAGACACAAAAAGATGGAAAAATATTCCATGCTCATGGATTGGTAGAATAAACATTGTTAAAATGTCTATGCTACCCAGAGCAATCTATACCTTCAATGCCATCCCGATCAAAATTCCAATGACATTTTCCAAAGTGCTGGAACAAACAATCCTAAAATTTGTATGGAATCAGAAAAGACCCGGAATCACCAAGGAAATGTTGAAAAAGAAAAACAAAGCTGGGGGCATCACGTTGCCCAATTTCAAGCTATATTACAAATCAGTGATCACCAAGACAGCATGGTACTGGCACAAAAACAGACATATAGACCAATGGAACAGAATAGAGAACCCAGATATGGACCCTCAACTCTATGGTCAAATAATCTTTGACAAAGCAGGAAAAAACATGTAATGGAAAAAAGACAGTCTCTTCAATAAATGGTGCTGGGAAAATTGGACAGCCACATTCAGAAGAATAAAACTCGACCATTTTCTAACACCATTCACAGAGATAAACTCAAAGTGGATGAAAGACCTCAATGTGAGATAGGAATCCATCAAAATCCTAGAGGAGAACATAGGCAGTAACCTCTTTGACATCGGCCACAGCAACTTCTTTCAAGATACATCTCCAAAAGCTAGTGAAACAAAAGCAAAAATGAACTTTTGGGACTTCATCAAGATAAAAAGCTTCTGCTCAGCAAAGGAAACAGTCAACAAAACAAAGAGGCAACCCACAGAATGGAAGAAGATACTTGCAAATGACACTACAGATAAAGGGCTGGTATTCAAGATCTATAAAGAACTTCTCAAACTCAACACCCAAAAAACAAATAATGAAGTCAAAAAGTGGGCAGAAGATATGAAAAGACACTTCTCTGAAGAAGACATACAAATGGCTAACAGACCCATGAAAAATGTTCATCATCATTAGCCATCAGGGAAATTCAAATCAAAACCACATTGAGATACCACCTTACACCAGTTAGAATGGCAAAAATGGACAGGGAAAGAAACAACAAATGTTGGAGAGGTTTTAGAGAAAGGGGAACCCTCTTACACTGTTGGTGGGAATGTAAGTTGGTACAGCCACTTTGGAAAACAGTGTGGAAGTTCCTCAAAAATTTAAAAATAGAGCTACCCTATGACCCAGCAATTGCACTCCTGGGTATTTACCCCAAAGATACAGATGTAGTGAAAAGAAGGGCCATATGCCCCTCAATGTTCATAGCAGCAATGTCCGCAATAGCCAAACTGTGGAAAGAGCCAAGATGCCCTTCAACAGATGAATGGATAAAGAAGATGTGGTCCATGTATACAATGGAATATTACTCAGCCATCAGAAAGGATGAATACCCAACTTTTACATCAACATGGATGGGACTGGAGGAGATTATGCTAAGTGAAATAAGTCAAGCAGAGAAAGTCAATTATCATATGGTTTCACTTATTTGTGGAACATAAGGAATAGCATGGAGGACATTAGGAGAAGGAAGGGAAAAATGAGGGGGGGAGGAATTGGAGGGAGAGATGAACCATGAGAGACTATGGACTCTGAGAAACAAACAGGGTTTTAGAGGGGCGGGGGGAGGGGGGATTGGTTAGCCTGGTGATGGGTATTAAGGAGGGCATGTACTGCATGGAGCACTGGGTGTTATACGAAAACAATGGATCGTGGATCCCCACATCAAAAACCAATGATGTATTGTATGGTGACTAACATAACATAATAAAATTAAAAAAAAATAAAAAATAAATTTGCATTAATATATTTTGATCTTTTACATGAAGGCATTCTGCATTCATCATAAAACAATGTAGAGTTAAAAGCATAAAGAATACCACAAATACCAGACTGGGGGCCTAAAGAACAGAAATGTGTTTTCTCACAGTTCTGGAGGCTGGAAGTCTATGATCAAGGTGCTGGCAGAGTTGGATTCCTCTGGGGCCCCTCTCCTTAGCTTGCACAGAGCTGCCTTCTTGCTGTGCCCTCACTGTGACTTTTCTCTGTGTGCCCCTCTCTGGTGTCCCCCTCTTTCTTTACAATGGTAGTCCCCTGTATCAGGGTCCCATCCTTACAACCTCATGTATCCTTAATTTCCTCTTTAAAGGCCCTTTGTCCAAATATAATCACATTGGAGATTAAAGCTTCAACACATGAATTTTGGGGAGAGGGACACAAATCAGTCCATACCAGTGACTTTATTGGGTTTAACCCAGTCCCCTTCATTTGATAAATGAAGAAAGTGAGGTCTGGGAATAGGAAGTGCCAGAACTGGGACAGACAGCTGTAGCCCTGGCTCCGATCATGCCACCCTCTTGCATCTCTGCTTCCTGTTTTTCTTTCTCCAGCTTCCATACACTGAGTGTACAAGCAAGACAGAACCCTGTGGTGCATTTATTTCCATCCTCAGACCCTCAGAACCATGTTTACAGAGAAATAACTTAAACATCACCTGGGATATACCAGCAAATATAAAACTTTGCTGGTAATACTAGTGATGTTAAAATTCTCAAGTTTTTCTCTAACTTCCAAAGTTGTGTGTGTGTGTGTGTTTATATTAAAAAATATCATATTTGGACATGACTGCATGTTTTGTTAGCCTTTTTTACATGTAGGAAATATGAAAAAAGAAGGCATAAGGACAAAATAAAGGCAATAATAGTATTGGAGTGTTTTCATGCAATTAAAGTAATCTAAAAAGTAGATATATAGGAGCGCTTGCGTGGCTCAGTTGGTTAAGCGTCTGCCTTCGACTCAGGTTATGATCCCAGAGTCCTGGGATGGAGCCCCGCCTCAGGCCCCCTGCTCAGCGGGGTGTCTGCTTCTCCCTCTGCCTCTGCCCCTCCCCCTGCTTGTGCTCTCTCTCTCTCTCACTCTATCTCAAATAAATAAAAAAAAATCTAAAAAGTAGATATAGAAATCTTCTTCACATACATATTTCCTAGTTAACAACTACCTAGTCTTTGTCCTAACACAGGCATTAACATTCAGTTTGGGATGAGGTGAATACATGTGTGAACTGCTGGCTGCCCCTTGTCTGTCCTTACCCCATTCACTGGAAGAAACCATGCTCCTTTCATGACCAGGCTGCTCTGCCCCCCACCCCCAACCCCCACTGCTGACACAGGCAGAGCGACCTTGGGACCCTGGTGTCTTCATTCTTCTCTTCATATGGAAGATGAAACTTACAGAATAGGCACAGAAATACAGTAAAATGAAGCCTAATTTTGAATAGAAACTGTGACGGACTATTTGTTGCCCAGACATCTGTTTCCCCTTCATAGTAATAGAAACCCCATTAAAACAAAACCAAACAAAAAAAAAAAAACAGGCATGTGGCTGCTTAAAGTAGAGACTGAGTTTCTCATCCTCCCATGCAGCTTACTGTGGAAATGCGACTACATTCTGTCAGAGATAAAAACAACTCTTTTCCAACTTCTGAGATAGTCTTCGAGACATTCATCTGCGTCTTCCCAGTGTTAGCCTCTCTGAAATAAATAATAAATTCCTTTCTTGTTTCACTACCACCAAAAAAAAAAAAAAAATTCTTTTCCCTATCCTTCCAGATGGCAGGAATGCAGAACTAATGGCTGGAACTCAAGCAATCATCTTGGACTATGAGATAAAAGGCCATTCTGAGAGGGTCAGAGTAACAAAATAGAAGTGTGTATTCTTCATATTGTGTGAATCTGCTCTATCCATCTGTTCTAGCTCTGGAGAGAGAGCGGAAAAAAACTAACTTCTCACTTATTACCATTACATTAGGTTTTCTGACATAGACAACAAACCCAACCTAACAAATTCAGAAGTCCTTTAACATGTAGAGCAGCTAAAAGCTTGGCAAGAGACACTTTTGTGCCTTTCCTTATGAATGCAGAATATTTTAGTTTCTTTGCTTCAGTGGGCTAGCCTGGGAACGTGGAAGTTTATTTTCCTGTGTAAATTGTTTTGGTACTTGGGGACCCAGAAATCATTTTAAATATTCTCTAAAGAACATGAGATGAATACATGTCATGTTTACTACTTAAAATCTATTTGGGTGGAGAAAATGTGAACTCATGTAAAAACGGCCCAATATAAGAGAGACTGTAGTCGTTAGTTTTCTTCAGGGGACTAGAATCCGGATCTTGTGCTTGGTCCTGCCAGCAAGTTAGGGTCATTTCTGGTTTCTGCAAGGGCTCCATTGTAAAGACCTTACCCCCATTGTCTTTGGTTTGTCCAATATAGTGCTGAGCATTTAGTTGATGTTAAATTAACTAATAGATTTATTATCCCTGATTTTTTAGGTATTTAATACTTTGAGGATTATCTGAAATGTTTTTCAGCATTCTAAAATTTTTCTCAGGATGTTTCTAGTGGTTGAGCTCTGGTCGTTCCAACTGCTTTGCTGTCAGCAGGAAAAAGGAGAGGCAAAGAACGCCAACCCTCCTGTTAAAAAAAATTACCAGAAATTGTGCGTAACACTTTTGTAGTGATGGTTAAAAATACACCATAATTTTGGCCCTTTACTGATGTTGCGCATCACTGCACAGTATACATACAGTTTTCTTTGGAGAATAACAGGCATTCATTTTGTTCAAAACTTTTGGTATCCTCTTATTTAAAAACAACACTTCCTCAAACGATGTCACTACCTTGCGAAATACTTTATTTTTCTTTTTGTAATTGAATAAGTAGAGTACAATGTCAACATACTTGAAATTTTGAGTAGACCTCATTATGTGGAATTAGACCTTAATATTTGTGATTATAGTGAAGCCAGAGATTCGCAAACCAACAAGGACAAACTTCCAGCATTAATCAAGGAAAGATAAGGAAGAGAAGAGATGCTGAAAATAATCAGCTTCTTTTTTTTTTTTTTTCTGCATCCAGGTGTTGAACTTTGTTCTCTGACTTTCTTTCTCCACAGGAGGGGCAGCTTGCTATAAGTAGTGGCAGCAAGATGGCATCTCCCACTGAGAGACACTTGTACCACTTAGAGATGAGAAAGATGCACTATCAAAGGTGGGCATTTCCACTGTGTGTGGGTTCGTGCATGGCTAAATATATCCCACATCTGCACCAGCCCTGGAGACTGCCTCGCAGCATATCTTAGCATCATTCTTTGTGGGAATTCACATTGCATGTATTATGAGAGACCCCTGACATGAAGCTGAGAATCCATGTTGACTATACTTTCCAAACACTTATGTATAAATGGGGTTGTTTCAGCACAGGAAACGAATGCATTTTTTTTTTTTCCTGATCAGGAAGGATAGTTTGGGGGATCCTGAGATTCATATCAGGAAATGCTAACTTAACATGGTGGGTTCCAGGGAGTGGTCATGGTTTTTAAATAAGATGATACTGCGCTGGGAGATGGGGAGTCTCAGATGTGATGCAGTTTGGACTGTGAGGAGAGTCAGCCCTGGTGCAGCTCGTGAGAAGCCCGGGTACCCGGGACTTGTACATCTGCCTTTAATGACGTATCTTGGGAAGAAGTTTCAGTGCCGTTGTGGATGGGAAGAATGTGAGATAAGAAATCCATGAGGAATGTATGAGATTTTGAGGGTGGAAAGAGTTATAAGATACTCTTGGTGGTACCTGGAAAAGTTTGGAACTTAAGAGAGGTGGAGAGCAGAGAACCTGCCAGAGCAATATCCCAGCGAGGTAGAAAGGGATAGGAATTAGAGGCTAGGAGGAAAGAAGACCCTTTCTTAATAGGGGTTAGACCTGTCAAAGAGAGGGAACGTAATGAAAGAGACCTGGGGGAAGTGACATGAAGGGGAAAACAGGGCTTGAAGAAGCATATTTGTGACTGATGGGAAGGAACCCATGGGGATCCAAAGGAAAATGTGGACCAGTGATAGGGAATTTGGCGGAGGATGTGGGGATGCTCGGGAGCACAAGGGTTAGCCACAGGTTGGAACACAGGTGCTTCTTTGACTAAAACAGGGCTGAGGGCATGGAGGAAGAGATAGGAAAATTATAGGTACTATGGGAGGCCGAGGAGGGACACTGACAGAAGAGTGGCCTGGGTGGATGGAGCAGGGATGAGGGTGAAGGCAGGGAGAGGACAACTTTATCAATACAGTGAGCACTTTCCAAGAAAGTGAACAAGGGTCACGATTCCAACGGAGACTAGGATAGAGAGGAGAAAGCCCAGATGGGTGTCCTCAGCACTAGTCAAGCAGAAGATTCAGTCATTTCCTCAGACTGACTGGGACAGTGGAAGTGTGGATGGGACAGGAAAAGTAGCAAAGTTTTGAAAACTCGCAGTGACATAGGAGACAGGAAATCAGAACAAAACCTCCAAATACCAGATAGTGCAATTTCATGAAAAGCTCCGATAGATGTGATTTGTGATGTTTTTCTGCAATACTGGAAATGCACTACTGGAATGTAGATTGGGCAATAAGGACTGCTCCATTAATCAGTGTAGAATTTGCTAGTGAGACTCATTCATTCATTCAACAAATGTTATTGAATATTTGCTTTGTGCAAGGCATTTTTCCAAATGCTGTGTGTTCAACAGAGCATGGAAAACAGTTGTGAGTCTCAAGGACTTTATAGCCTTGAGCTGGAGGATGAGTAGGAAACAAAAAATAACCATAAGGTTTGATAGGCAGCCATTTTTGTGTGGGAACACAAGGCCACCAAATCCCACCTGGAAGGTTAGGGACCAGGCAAAGAATGCATGATGTAAGGTGAAGCCAGGAATAATGAACAGAGCATTCACAACAGAGCCAGGGCCCCACAAAATCCAGTGAAAGGATCTAAAAAGGGCCTAGAGAATATTGACTGGACTTACAGTGTGTTTGGAAGTGTGGACAGAATGAGGAAGGTGGGCTACAGAGTGGTTTGTCTCTGCAAGAGGGAAGGGCTAGGAGAAGCTGCAGAGGCATGCCAACAATTGTGAAAGGAGACTGATGTGTGGCCAGTCATCAGATAATGAAAGTTAAAGAAATATAATTGGCCTCCTGGTTGCTTTTGGCAAACAGAGGCTGGGTCAAGGATATTCAGTTCTGTGCCCCCTACCAGGTTCCATGGGAGGTTGGCTTGTGTTGAAACAAATCAAACCCAGTTCTTGGAATTATACCTAGGCTTGAACTACAGCTCTGCATTAACTTTCCTGAACTTCAAAGTCCTCATCTTTAAGATTAGTATAGAATTTAATTTTCCAAGTTATTGTAAGGACCAAGTAGGATCACTTATGAGAAAAGTGCTTGGTAAACCTTAACTTGAAAGACAATGATTATTTGGCTTGAAAATGCTTCCTAGAGCATTCCCAAGCAGAAAAACAGGCAGCCCGTGTCCAGCTGTTAACACGACTCTTCATCCCAGCATTTTTTTCCTCAAAGAGAGTGGAGAATTATTAACCCACCCCTGAACACGAGACCATCGAGGGTAGCCACTTTGCTTATTTCTGAGGCAGCATTCAGGTAATGAGTTTTCAACACTAGTTGCTTATAATTCGGAAGCTTTGCAAGTTCATATCTTAAGTACAAACCAAGATGTAGCTGACAAGCATCTGTGAGACCAGTGGGAGGGGACTGGGCATTTCTGATCTGAGAAGAAACACTTTGGGGTTTATCACACAGTGGCAAGCCTAATCCAGTATTAATTAGAATTTAATGATTTTACAAGTGCATTCAGGAGTTTCAGCCGCCTACAATCATAGCATGCTCATTCCATAGAGGTGTTTTTCTCTGGAATTTGCTTTTCTGGCTCTCCTTCCCCAAACTTTCCTCTCCCCCACCTCCCACATACCCTACACTTCAAACTCACCCTCAGCAGCAGGTTGGCATGTCTATGATTCTTTAAAATATATAAAAGAGGTACCTCATTGTCTTAAGCAGCTTATATAAATTCAGAACCCAGATATTTCCAAATCCTTGCGCATTTACTCCTAGGCTATACCATATAGGACACATGTTTCATTTGCATGCAAACCAGGAACTTGAACCATATGCAATATTGACTTCCTTTAGGTTCTTTTTAGATACATGGTATGCCATTTGCTTTTTTTTTCTCCCTAAGTTTTGATCTTAAAAATTGGGTCCAATACTTCTTGTAGGTGGTTTACTTATTTTTGTTCAGTAACTGATAGATTGGTTGGTACATTCATTCACTCACTAAACAATTATTTATTCATGCCACAAACGCCTGTGCTAAGCAGACCATGGAGAGGCCTTGTAAACCTCACCTGGTAGGATGGAATATTTGAAATAGGAAGGGCAGAGCCCAGGGGAAGGACATCAGTGGTGACTGTCAGTTCTGGCACAGGGGAAGTGGTGTCAGGTTAAGACCTGAGGGTAAGTGACAGTTGCTGGTTCAGAAGGGGCCGGGTGGAACCCAGGGCAGGCAGAGCCCACAACTTCTGTAAAGTCCTAGAGGTGAGAATCTCCTTGATATGTATTAGCGAGATGTCAGAATGGATTTAGGAGATACAGAAGTGGGGCGATATCGAGAAGAACCTTCCATTCTATGCTGAAGACCTTGACCTTTTACTAGATAGGCAATAATGAATTATTGATGGATTTTAAATGATGGAATAACACAGAACTGCATTTTAGGAGATTCTTTATGGCAGGAATAAGAAGAAAACCTGGGGTGGGATCACCTATTAAGGAAATCATTTTAAGTTTCATGAAATTCGTGTGGTAGGTTCTAGCACTAGGGTTTGCTGGAATGTTGGGAGCCCCCCTTCCCCAAATATGTTTTAGAGCCACCTGAATTTCCTTACTGAGATTCAAATAAAAGCAAATTTTTGTAGACCTTTCTTTAAACAAAGCAACATCTGGGATGGATTTCAAGACTATCAGTCATTCAGATCTTAGTGCAAACATGCTCCATCCTTTTGCTATTCTCCCAAGCTTAGAAGAAACTGCAGCTTGGTGAGATTTTGAGTTTTAGCACTGTGATGACATAGGTAGGATCATTTTGGAGGCTGAGTCATTGAACAGTAGAAGACAGGATGAAGGTTTGCCTGCCTAAAGCATGTGGAATGTACCCTAAAAGAGGTATAGGAAGGGGTCGAGGGTCCAGCAAGGTCTAACCCACTCAGCATTGCCCCCCAGATTTGACCTGCTTTGTGGAAATGACCTGCTGGGATGCATTTTATTATCACTTAGAATTTCACTGCCATTCTCAGAAGGCACCCTACTGAAAGCTTTGGGTAGGGAGTTATAGGCTAGGGAGGTGAGTAGGCACTGTGCTCTTTTTGGGGTCCTGAACATTTACTCACAGCAACTATAAAGCAAGGTCTTACCTGATGTGCCCCTGAATTAAAGCTATCTCTCAAGTGAAGCTGAGCAAACAGGCATCCATTTCTTTCACAACACAGGCTTTCCTCTTGGGTCTTGTTGGAATTATATGGGCCACATTTACCTGTAAGTTCAAAGAAATTTAACAGTGTATAAAATGTTCTTTCCAAGGGCTGGTCCCCCACAACACGAGCAGGTATCACATAGCCGTGGCCCTTCCCAACTCATAGAAAACCAGTCATTTTAGACTCACGAACTCAAAGAATTACTACGGAATTATTTGAAGTGAAATTGATAGACATCACGACTTAACCAAATCACATAATAAGTTGTCGTGGGTTCTTAGCAACCAATCCATTCGTTTACTTGATTACGTCAAGAGCCATCTGTCTGGTGAGGCATGCACAGGCCATTCTAGAACAGGCTCAAATGAAGTGCCACAGGGGTACTGGTGGTAGAAGCATTGCTTTGAAGTGAAGGGATCAGGTTAGGATGTGTGGAGGGGTAACATTTTTATTGGACTTGGAAGAATGTGAAGATTTTGACATTTAGTGAAGAAGAATATTCTTGGGAGTAGGAGCAAAAGCATAGAGGTCAGAAAGCAGGGATTGGATGAGGGGAATAGTGAGTTTTTTCAGTGTTCTGGGCATAGCACGTAGGAAGAGATGTAACAGGACACAAGATTGGAAAAGTCCGCTGCAGAAAATCTGTGGAGACCTTGCAGGTCAGGCTGAAGTGTTGATTTCACACAAGATTTTCGGAATGAAAGTGATTTGACGAAAGCTATCTTTCATGGAGCTTAATCAGGTAGGAGCAGCTGAAGCCTGTGCCTGGAAGGCACTGTGAGAGTGAAGACCCTTGCAGAATGCCTTCATTTGTCAGGGTCCGGGGGGAGTCAGTGCCAACCCCAGCCGACTGACTTCTTGGGGGGACGCTTCTCTGTTGCTGTTGTTCTGTGTGTTGTGGAATGTTTTGCACCATTGCTGGCCTCCACCCACTGAGTGTGAGTAGTACTCCTCCCAGTTGTAACAACCAAAGTGGTCTCTAGATATTGCCCAATGCCCCTTAGGCCAAAATTTCCCCGGTGGAGGACTACCAAAGTAAAGGACCCAGAAGCAGTCCAAGAAGATAGTAGTAAGTAGGGGAGCTAAGATTCAAACCGGGGCCCTTTCAAATGTACAAGGCTCCAGCTTTTAGTGATCAGCGTGGTGTTGCCTGTCCCCACCCCTTCCCCCGGCACATATGCACATGTACGCACACAGACGCATGCAAGCACACATATACATATGCACATGTACGGACACAAGTGCACACACAATACACACACGCGTGTGCACACACATGCGCATGAGCACCAATATAACCTCGACTGAAATGGCACCTACAGGACACTAGGAAGCTGGGTCGGAGTGAGTACGGAGGTCAGATCCTCGGTAAGTGAGCTGTGTGTCTAGAGCGCAGGGCAGGGGAAGTGGCCTGGGAACTGTTTTGGAAGCTTTCACTCTTAGCCAGTCATAAACCCTGAAGGAGGGGGATGGAGAGATGGTGACTTTGTGTCAGTGTTAGTGGGACTGACAAGGACAAGGTGATCGCCCAGGCCTGGGACTCTGGGGCAATATCAGGGGTGACAAGGGATAACTGAATCTGCTTCCTTTACTTCTGCCCTTTGGCATGACAGGCTCTGGGGTGCCAGAGAGGGACAGTGGAGACAACTAAGTTTGGGGAAGGTTGAGTCTCATCTCACCACTTTCTAGATCTCTGAGCCCCACAAAGAGTTTGAGCTCAAGTTCTATGAGCCCCTGTTCCCTTATCTGTTAAATGGGGCCAATTCAGTTCTTTTCATTACAGGAGTTAGGGTGTTACAAAGAACCTGGTAGCCTGTGTCACAGTTTAGGAACTCCAGAAATGATAGCTGTTATTCTTACTATTTATATAAGTTTAAATGGTGTAGAAACGTTATATCTAAGATGATTTATATAAAGAGAAGCCTGGAATCATCAAGATGGTTGACTCAACACATTTATAAGTTCATGCATTTTTTTTTAAAAAATTATTTATTTGTCAGAGAGAGAGAGAGCATAAGAAGGGGGAGTGGCAGGCAGTGGGAGAAGCAGGCTCCCCGCTGAGCAAGGAGCCCGATGCGGGATTTGATTCCAGGACCCGGGGATCATGACTTGAGCTTAAGACAGAGGCTTAACCGGCTGAGCCATCCAGGCATCCCTATAAGTTTATGCATTTATACATCTATTTTTTTTTGGTTTGTCTCTACTGGATATTACTCGTCTGCATTTTTATTTTATTTATTTTTTAAAGATTTATTTATTTTTTTGAGAGAGAGAGAACATGTGGGGGAGAAGGGCACAAGGGAGAGGGAGAGACAAACTTTTTTTTTTTTTTACATGGAAAATTACTTTATTTTCAAACATTACTTAACACAAGTCTTACAAATATATCACATTAGTTGTAGGAGGAAAGAAGATATTTTGTAACTTCAGGGCAGTCATTTATTATTTGCAACAAAGACACAAAACCTCACTGACCACATGAGGACACAGTTTGAAACCATTGAAATCATACATGCAGCATTTCAGAAACATTGATTTTTATGTGGCATCATTTTAGAAAAGACTGATTTTTACCTCTAAATTATTTTAATTATGCTCTAACAGGTGTTTGGAATGAAACGCTATATACTATTTTCAAGGGAGAGACAAACTTAAGCAGACTCCACACTGAGCTCAGAGCTGATGTTGGACTCGTTCTCACCACCCTGAGATCATGACCTGAGCTGGTCACTTAATTGACTGCACCAGCCAGGCACCCCTTTGGCATTTTTAAGCTCAAATTTTTGAGTGTTAAGTTTTACTCCTAAGAAAATCTCTATTTCATATAACAAGTCAAAAATAGAGTGTTTATCCCCAGGTTTCTAGGTTATTAGTAAAAAATGTCCCATTATGCTAACCAAATTAAATATCTCTGTGGTTTCCCCCTGAGTTATAGTGCCCTACGTTACTGTCTTGTAGACATGTTTAAATTAATCTGTGTGCCTACAAAATTGACTTTAATAAAATCTTTTGTGAGCTTTCTTAACTACAGATCACATTTCAAATGTATATGCATATATGATTGTGTGCAGTCATGTGTAATATATTTACTCACACTCAGTCACACACAAATGTGCATGCTCTTTGCCCTTGCTCTGTCTACTTATCCTGCAATCTTATCCAGAAAGCAATCAGACTTGGTAGGCATCAATTGATCAACACAACCCACCATTTGTTTTCCTTTGTATTGTTCAAGTGGAAACAAATCTGCTATTTTCTTGCATTCTTTTTTCCAAGAACCACATCTAGACTTTTTGCATGTTAATTGCCATATTTGATTTGTTCAGGTTGATTTATAAGGTGATGAGCTTTTAAAGACATTTCTCACAGGACATTTGTTTTCTTTGACACTGTTTTGCTGCTAGAAACTGAGTGCTTTTGTTACCCAAGGCCATGATCATTGCTGGTTTTATTAATTGGTTGATGCATTGGAACTTATTTTGAATAAATATTGCCAGGCTTATTATAGCTTGTATTTTTCTTTCAGGTCATTTTGCAGATTATAATCTTATATGGTTTCTACTAAGCAATTAAATCAGAAAGTCTATTAAAAATTAAGCTTTGAACAAAGATTTCAGAGTTATCAATATATACTGGGATAATTGCTTTTCAAAAGCATCAAGGGATTACTTTTATACCTTTGCCCCTCATTTCTGTTGAAGCATGTTTGTTATGACCTGGGAATTATTCTTAAAACCCGCTCCTTCATCATCCCTATACTATTCTAAATAGTACTTTGGGGGAAGACAGGTAGCAGTTACTATTACTGTTGTTTCTACCAGAGATTTTTTTTTTTTTTTTTTTTTTTTTTTGAGAGAGAGAGAGAGAGAGAGAGAGAGAGAGAAAGCGTGAGTGGGGAGTTGGGGAGAGGGGCAGAGGGAGAAGGAGAGAGAGAATCTTAAGCAGACTCCACTCTCACTCCATGACCATGAGATCATGACCTGAGCTGAAACCAAGAGTTGGATGCTTAACCAACTGAGTCACCCAGGTGCCCCTCAGAGATTTTTTTAAATCAAAAGTTACTCAGCTTCTGTGAGCCTCACAGATGTATCCCTCACCTGGAAAATGGTTAGAGTAACACCTCCTTCATCCAGTGCCTAGAGGGCCGGATGTGCCTCCAGAAAAATGAGAGTGTGGGCTAATGGGGCTTCCATTAAGGATCACAACCATCAAACTGCTTCTATCTCAGATAGGAACATTTTGCTCTTATAAGAAGTTTGATCTTCCTTCCAAAATGATTCCTCAACACTTGCCTTTGCTCTCCCACTCCACTCTCAACTTGAGACTGTGCCTCACACTTCAATGGGAAAAGTACCGTCCCAGCTGGGAAGGCCTCATCTCTGTTCCACCTTAGTCTTTTGTATCTGTACTCGAACCCTCTGTGCCCTCCCCTGTTGTGACCTGGACCGAGTGGCCAGCACCTCCACCTGTAGCCTGGCTCAGTTCTTCCTTTACGTGGACTCGAGGTCTTCACCCGCACAGATTCCTCTCTCTCCCCTGCATCTTCCATTTCTTCTCTAGGCGTCATTACCGTTAATGTAAAAATAAGTACCAGGTGGTCTAATTGTAAATAAACCTTTCAGTGATCCAATTTGATCTTCCTTTATCTATTGCCTCATTTCTCTGTTTCACTTTTCAACAAATCTTCCCAAAGGAGTTGCTACACTCACCACTGTCTATCCTCACTTATATCCTCTCTTCCTTCCATCACTTGGCTTGTATTCTCACTACTCTAACTGCTGGGTCAAGAGTACCCTAACTTCTGTGGGCCAAATCCAGTGGCTATTTTTGTCTTTATCTCCCATGACCTCTCAGCAGGATTTAACATAATTAACCACCCCTTCTTGAAACACTCTATTCTCTTATCCTTTGTGTCCCTAAGCTCTTGTAGTTTTCTTCATGTCACTTGGGACTTTCTCCACCGGTTGCTTATTGAAGGTAAGACAACCTCTGCTGCTGGCTTCTTCTCTTTCTCTGCTAGCCCACTAAATATCAGAATACCTGATGGCATTGGGGATGGTGTGGTGAAGTATAGGAGTCCTCCTAGATTCCTCTCTTTACCACCACCTTGGATCCACCACTAAGTACTCTAGATGCTCTACAGTATATCTGATATCTATCTACTCTCCATGTCCCACCTCCAGCCCAATCCAAACTAACATCACCTCCTGGCGCACTACTGCAACCCATTCCTAATGGGGCTCCTCACCACTGTTTTGCTCCCCTGAAACTGACTCTCCACACAGCAGCCAGAATGATCTTTTAAAGGCATAAATCATGGCATTTTACTCCTTAAATTTTACCCTGCTGAATTTATATATCCTATCTGTGGCTTTCCACTGCCCTTGGAATGGAATCCATTCTCCCTAAGGTGGCCTGTGTATCTGACTTCTCCCTTTTTCTTATCCCCCCAATCCTCACCATGTTATGGCCACATTGATCTTCTGGTTCACACACTCAACAAAGTCATTAAGTATTGGCCTTTGTATCCACTTGTTTACCCATAGATTTGGGGTCTCAAAAATGGTAACTGTATCATTGTTAATTACTGTCTATATCCTCTTTTCAATTCCATTTGAAAACATTATTTAGGATCACATTTTGGGATGATGATGGTTCATTGGCACTGTTTTTCTCAACCAAGTTCCATTTTGGGGGGCAGCTTTTTGGTATTGTGACCCTAAGCCTAGAAACTTTGAGCTGTGCAGGTGATATAGTAACACAGTAAGAAACAGGATGTTTAAAGCATAATTTGAAGGTAATTCAACAAAATCTTTTTGCTAAAAAAGAGATTTAGCAGATAAAATTTTCAATAGATCAGAAACCATTCTATTAGGAGTATTGTAGAAGATCCTATTATAGAAGACTTTCTAAATTTTTTAGGGCAAAGAAGGAAAAAGAATATGAAATTTCATATAATATTTTTTAAATGTAATTCTAAATCAAGTGTTTCAAATATTTTTGTGATGTTGCAAATAAAAGAAATATTTAAAATTATTTTATTAATATTTTTCAACCTAATTCAATCTTCTTATGCTCATTGCTCAGCAACTTAACATTTTCCACTTAAAACATATCATGAATAACTTTTCAGGTTAATAACACATGGTGATATAATAAATTTTTTTTTCTGTTTAACTTGTTGATATAAGAAGTTATATTGGTTAATTTGCTCAATGTTTAATTAGTAGTCATGGAAAACTGTTCTTAGAATGTGACATTTTAAAATATGGTACTATATTTAGGGTGATTCTAATTTATTAGGAATTTCTATATCTATCTTTATAAGACATATTTGCTTTGTCAAGTTTTGATGTCTTAGTTTATATCCCAGCATAGTTAAAATAAGTAAAAGAAAATGGTGGTGATGGTGATTGAAGATGATGATGATGATCAGAAAGTAGACAAAAACTCAGCTAGAAAACCTTCTGTATCTTGTACCTTTGAAGGTGATAGATCTTTATAACCTATTAATGTTTTATTAAAATGGATTAATCTTAGAAATTTACATTTTCATAAAAATGACAACTTTATGTCTATTAGGTTGAGCATATACTCTCCTATGACTCTTGCTTTTTTACACTTATGGCACGTTTTCATTCTTGGTATTGCATATTTTCGTTTTCTTTTTGTTTTGAGTAGCATTGACAGGAAGTTATAGGTTTCTCTCTTAAAAAGGGTAGGTTTTATAAAAACTTTTTTAGTAGTTTGTTTATTTCATTAATTCCAAGTTTATGTCTTCAATTTCATTTTCAGATTATATTGTCCTATTATTTTTTTCAGTTTTTTTCTCTTTATTAATAGAAATCCTACTACTAATAAGTATTTTTAAGAATGCAAATTGTCCTCTGAGTACTATTTATCCCATATGTTGGTATATAAAGCAATCTCTTTTTTATATGTTGTCATTACTGCCTTGCCCAGTTTCTTGTGCATTTTTTTGAGCCATTCATAAATGAATAACAAATCTATAATTTTCCCTTAAATTTCTGTTTTGAACTAGTTTTTTAGAAAGATATTTCTTAATGTTCAAGTGTTAAATTTCTTTGGATCATATTTTTGTTGATGATTTCTTGGTTTATTATGTGTAAAGAATGCAGGCTTTATCATTTATTTCTGGCATCTACTACTCTTTTTTGTGCAGCAAATAACATGATTTTTTTAAAAGATACTTTATAGACTTAAGAAAAAATAGGCTATTCTCCATCCCTCCAATTAGTTTTGATTTGTTGCTCCTTTCAGATGAGGAACCCAGAGAAGGAGGACTATTTGCTAGGGTGCTCTAGAGATGATCAGATTTGCAACCTGTGTTATTTCTCATGAGGCTCAAAAAGAGTGGCCTGTTTGATTCTGTGTGCTCTAAGCCCACTAATGTGATTCTCTCATTACTGTTGGTGTCACCTGCAGCTGTTTCTACTCTACAGGGCTTCCCATGAGGCAGTGGTTGACCATCTGACCTTCTGGTAGCTGAGCCATCTTCATTTGAGAGGTAAATGATTTGTTAAGCCATCCATATATCTGTAGTATTCTAGCCTCTTTCTTTGTCATCTGTCTCCACTGAGATGCTGTGAACAAGCACTCTCTTTCCCAGGCCATAGCGGGCAGTCATGGGATGTAGACAGCCCAATGGGGAAGACAGATGAGGGGATCAGATATCTGTGCATTTCCTGCTATCTTCTTTCCAAAGCAATTTAAATAAGGGATTTTCTTTTTTTGAGTACATTCTGGTTGCCCTTCTTCCTCTTCCTCTTCCCCTCTTCCTCCTCCTTCTTCTTCTTCCTCTCCTTCTCCTTCTTTTTCCTCCCCTTCTTCCTCCCCTCCTCCTCCTCTCCCCCTCCTCCCCCTTCTTCTTCTTCTTCTTCTTCATCTTCATCCTCTCCTTCTTCTATCTCTTCCTCTTCTATTCTCATCCTTCTCCTTCCCTGCTCTTTCCCTCTTCTCCTCTCTTCCTCCTTCTCCTTTTCTTTCTTCTTCTTGTGACATGCTACTCTGCCTTAATTGACTAGTCTATCTTGCTCTTACTCTGGGGAATTAACCTGCTTAGGTTACCACTTCTTTTTTTTTAAGATTTATTTATTTATTTGAGAGAGAGAGAGAGCACAAGCAGAGGGACAGAGGGAGAAGGAGAAAGAATCTCAAGCACACTCCACACTGAGTGTGGAGCTGGATGCAGGGCTCGATCTCACAATCCTGAGATAACAACCTGAGCTAAAACCAAGAATCGGTCGCTTAACTGACTGTGCCACCCAGGTGCCCCAGGTTACCACTTTTGAGCTGTGTGACATTGAGCCTGATGTTGAATCATTCTAGGCTTCAGTGTCCTCATCTCCACTGTTCTGTGTTGTGAGAAGTAGTGGTAATGTTGGACGAGTGCCTAGCAAGGTTCATAACAGGGGCAGTTGCTACTGTGACTATTATAGGACTACTTCATTCTATTGTACTTTGCTTTATTGTGCTTCAGAGATACTGAGGTTTTGTTTTTTTTTTTTTTACAAATTGAAGATGTGTGGCAACCCTGCACTGATCAAGTCTATTGGTGCCATTTTCCCTACAGCATTTGCTCACTTCCTGTCTCTGTGTGACGTTTTGGTAATTCTTGCAATCTTTCAAACCTTTTCATTACTATTATATTTGTTAAGGTGATCTGTGGGCAGTCATTACAACTCACTGAAAGCTCAGTTAATGCTTAGCATTTTTAGCAATAAAGTATTTTTTAATTTAGATATGTACTTTTTTTAGATATTATGGTATTGCATACTTAATAATCTACAGCATAGTGTAAGCATAACTTTCATATGCACTAGGAAACCAAAAAATTTCATCTGACAGGCTTTATTGTGATATTTGCTTTATTGCGCTGGTTGGAACTGATCCTGCAATATCTCCGAGGTATGCCTGTATTATTAATTACTTAGTCATTGCTTTGGCAGTTTACCTCAGTTGAGCGATTGCTGTAATTAAGTTAACCCTAATGATAAAGGGGTCCATACCTCTTCTTGACCTTGGAGATGCTGTTCAACATTTTAGACTAAATGTGTGATGTGTGGAAGGTGGGCCATCTGAGCTCATCCTGGCTGTTGGCTCCAGTTCCTTGACAAAAAAACAAAACAAAACAAAACAAAATCCCAAAAACCTGTCAGAAAAACTGTCTATAGAGGTCATTTAGAAATACAGTGCCACAGACAATATCACAAAACGGGTATTATTTAAATTCTGCCTTGGCCAGTGTTAGAGTTGCAGTGTTATTTTAGCAATTTCTGCAGGCCCAGGAGTGCAAATAGTTGTAATTAAAGGCTTCCAGTAACAGCCCTGTCAAGTCCTTGTGTGCATCACATTTGGCACATGTTTCAAAGCCGAGAGCGGTATTAAATAGACCATCTGTTGGTTTTCATTAGGTTTTCTCTCATCAACAGCACTATTAAATATAACTGAACCCATTTAAAAAAAATCCCTGACATCTGTGCTTTCAATTGGAACGTTGATCAATATTAATAACAATGCTACTTCACCTGAATTTATTATTAATGAAAAGTTAAATACAGCATAAATATGAATGTTTACCCTACAACACTTTTAATAGTACTTATCCAAACAAAGCCAGAGAAAGCACCCTGTCTTATGAGTAGAAATGATGAAAATGCCTGGAAATGAGTGTTCCCTGAATCCCACTGGTGCCAGCATACCTGCAACATCTGGGCATGCCTGTTTTTCTCCAGAAAACCCTGCTCTGCAAACTCTACTTGGAAAACTTGTACTGTCCTTCAAGGACTATCGTAGGCATGATCTCTTGGAAGCCGTCTTTGTCTTTACCAGGGTTGATTTGTTCTTTCCTTTCTCTTCCTCCTGTCCTCCAACACATCCCTTTTATCAAATTTCACTTTTTTTTTCATGTTTATCTCCCTAGGAAGAGCAGAATCACACCATAGAGCTTCACATTAAATGGTGGGCATAGTAGGAGCTCAGTTGAAATGAACCAAATGAAGAAATCAATGAATAATGAATGAAATGCAATTCTACTAGAAGAGAAAACTTCACTGAAGTCAATTATTTGGTGAAAATTTACTTTTTCCCAGCACTCAAACAAGGAGCATAACAAAGGTAAAGAGATTTATAGAATTAATCCAGAGATTAGCTGTCAGCTGAAGCATCTGCCTTCTTTCTTCTGTTTATCCCCTCTTGCCCCACAGTGCTGGCCCTACAAGCAGACATGACTTCTGTGATAGTTTTCCTCTTTGGGGGACTCAAAAAAGATTTTGATTCAGTGGAAAATTGTGAGTCCAGGGTGGGTGGCTGTTGCAGGAGGTAAGTAAGAGGCTGTGACTGCAAGTTGACCCATAAGCTGGACCCACGCACTCTGAAGCTCCTTACCCCATCCCTGTCCTTGGAATGTACACTCTGCCCGCTGTTCCCATGGTGGGAGCTGTTCCAAGGACACAGCCTTGAAGAGAGTAAGGTGTTGTTGAGACCATCTGGACTGAATATATGACTGAACCCAGTTAAGGCCTCTCCATAGACTTTGATTCTTATGGGGTGGTGCAGAGATGTACCTATCTTGTGGCCACACAAGACAAGGCTGGTAAGCACTTTAATGAGCACCCTTGCTTATTAAAACTGTCACCCACCAATCTGGGGTGGTCTGACTTTTTCTCTGATCTCTTCTGGCCCTTTTTTGGGGGCCAGTTTATGAACCACCATTAGCCTGTATCAGCATCCTTGTGCTGGTATGTGAACTCCTCCTTTGCACTGTCAGCCCCTTGAGGGCAAGGATCGGGTTTCAGTCATATCTGGACCCCTGGTGTCAAGCACAATATCTTGTACAAGAAAATGTTTCAGAACTCATTTGAACCAAGAAGACACAATGACCTGAGTTCAGGTAAGTCCGTAGGCTGAGTAAGTCCTCAGGATTCATTCATTTACTCCTTTAAGGTTTTATTACATAGTATTATGTTTGTTTGTTTGGTTTGGGGTTATAGTTGTTGTTATTCAGGTATGGTGAAGCCAGCAGATGAGATGATTGCATTGAAAAGGTAATTTGTTACCCACGGTTCCCAAGAGGAAGGGGCCACACAGGGAAACACCAGAATTGGTGAGGAGGCGAAGGAGTGAGGGGAAACCATGGGCAAACCATGGGCTTTTATTGTGGTTCCCGTAAGAAGGAATGGATGAGGTAGGGTAGGCAGGCTTAGAATGGCTAGTTTGAATATTTCAGGAGCCTCTAGGGTGTAGGGCTGTCTCTAGTTGCCTTATCATCTTGTGGTGCAAAGGACAGGGAGCAGAAGTGGCCCAGAGCTAAGAACTTAATCAAGGAGGTGGTGGCTGTGTGGGCTCTGGCTTGGTTGGTTTGCATATGAAAGGCATGATCACAGCTGAGTGGTTTACTATCTTTACGAATCCGCTAGGGGTTAAGAGAAGAGAAGGTCCCTGGAGGAACTGAGCTGGAAGGTCATGAAGGATATTTTGCCAAGCAGGTGGCATGGAGGGAAGCAGAGTCAGAGGTGATGCTGAGCACATCTTACGGTTCTCTTAAGGACCAAGTGAACATCCTCACTGGGACAGAGGCCAGAAGAAGAGGCTGCTGGGGAAAGTCCTTCACACGAAAGTCAGCCTTTTTTTTTTTTTTTTTTTTCCTTGCCTAAGTCTGGCAGGAAAGGGTAGGTAGGAAGGAAAGGGTAGGTAGGGGGAAGGAGGTGGGAATATGTGCGCCTGTACTTCCTCAGTCTGCTTTGGTTCCAACAAAGTTCTGTAGCATAGCCCTTCCCCAAGCTGAGCATGGCTGCTGGGTAAAAGCTGCTATATATCCAGGTCCTCCTCACCTGGAGAATGTGGAGATAAAATTTAAAGAGCATTTTGCAGTCACTATATGAAATGACATATGCAGTATACTTAGAAAAATACTGGCATTTAATAGGCACACACTATAATTACTATTATTTCATTATTACTAATACTGTGGTTTTATTACCTTTTCATATATTTACACCTACTATACACACAAAATTGATTTGTTCAAATTCTGGAGAAGGTGAAGAAGCCCTCTAAAGAGTCAATACAAAAATAAAGAATTTCTAATCATGATGAAGGATTTAAGGCTTGGATTTTTGGAAGTCTCTTTAATGATGTGATATAATATAGGATACAGAGTGAGTCAGGATGCGTATAGTAGGTGATAAACAGTTTCAGTGGAGAGGAGAACAACTCATAGCTGAGTGGTTAGGGAAGACCTCACTGATTTAGTATATATCCTGGCTTGCTTCAAATCCTTCATAGAAAAAGGTGCAAAGGACAGAGAGGAAAACACACAAGTTCCTAAATAAAATTCAGATGGTTTCATTTCAGATGCTTCCCCACCAACCATTTGCATGGGGAAGGTGGAAAACAAGGATACTGGTAAAAGATAGCAGCCAGACAGGAAGGGCTAAGAAGTGCTGTGCAAGCCTCCTGGGCTTTGTCCTGAATGTCCTACCTCAAGAGGTCACATACAGCTGGAAGACTGAGTTACTGGCCACTCACAGTGAGGGTCTCCTTTTGAGCAAATAACACTGCGCAATGTTTCCCCCAAATCCCTGATTTGATAATAGACATTAATTGGACAGCTGGAAACAAAATAGCTTTTTTTTTTTTTAACATCTTATGTATTAATTGTTAATACTAGCCTCCTTTTTGTTTAGGGCTGTTTGTTTAGGGCTCAAGTGTTGATTTTCTATTTACTTGGTGTCTCAAATAATGCCCTTCAACATTTAATGTGTTTTTCCAGTAAGATTTCAAAATAGTTCCTTAGCATGTTAATAAGGCAACAAAGACAAACCTAGAGTCAACATGAAATTCCCTGCTGATAACCAGCATCGATCAAAGGCAATGCCTAAATGTTTTTGTGAACTTTATACAATTGGGCACACAATCACTAATAGCGTTAATACTTTATAAAAGGGAGTATGGTGATTAACATAACAATAAAAATTAAAACAAAACAAAACAAAACAAAAGGGAGTATGTTATGTGCTATCTAATAAACCTTCTTCTTTGAAGGAGATACCGAATCAAGGAAAAAGCTATTGATGGGAGCACATGAAAGTTATTTTAATGGGAATGTCTTTTGGGGTTACACCAGTTTGATTGTGTTCTTATAACACCAGAGTTAGAGTAAGTTTGATAACATATAATTTTAATTTAGGACAATAAAATCATATCCTCATTGGATTTTGTATTAATTATTTAGATAACTGGGATAAAAAGAGTTTTGAACTCTACTGTCTAGCTTTCCCTGGGTGATTACTAACACCCCACCTTTGTTTGCACATGGAAAGGAGGATCTCCTGAGATCCTAAACTGGGTCTATTAGCCAGTTGAGCACTGTGTAGAATGATATGATTGGTCTGCTGGCCATCTGCTTATGGTTTCAAGAGCTGCAAGGAAGAACAACGACTTGATGCTCAGAGCTCACCTTGGGATGAATATCCTCCCCAAGCCTTGAGGAATAAATTGAGAACTCTTACATCAGTGGTTTTTGAGCAGCTGCACACATCTGCCTCAATTAGGGAGTATTTTGAAGGGTAGACTTCAGGATTCCAGGTCCTAAAATATTCTGATTCCATGGATCTGGAGGTTGGGGAAGTGATAATTACTCTTCTAAAAGGATGCCATGGGCAAGTCTTATATGGACTTGTAGTTGGTAAGAACTTTAATGCACTTTTCAGGTGAGGACTAAGTGTGGAAGGTTCTTAAGGGAGGAGACAGTAAAGGCTTATGACCTTGTGAGAGCTGGAGATATACACTTGAGTCCCCACTCATGACTGTTATGTTTTCCCCATCCCTGTTCCCTTTGAAGTTCTAGACATGTCTCTCAAAGGCAAGTGGACAATCAAGCTTTCTGAATTTCTCCAGATGTGTCAGGAAAGATTTGGAGAGTCCAGTATCTCACCCTGGAAGACAGCCTTTGTTTGGCTCTTGGAGCCAGGGGAATAGGCTTGGGAGGGCTGGAGTTCTAAGAATCTAAGTCAAGGGGTGAACCATAGCCATTGTATTTAATGCTGTCCATATTCCTTAGGACAGTCTCTTGAGAAACATTTGCTTCCCATGTATTCCAGTTGGAATCAAGAATTAGTCAATACTTAAGGACATCAAACCAATGCAAATCAAAATGCAAACTTTCATGTTAACTCTACCTAAAAATTTAAAAATCACAACAATTTTATTTTACTTTTTTAAGATTTTATTTACTTATTTGAGAGAGAGCATGAGCAAGAAAGCAGAAACAGGGGGAGCAGTAGAGGGAGAGGGAGAAGTAGGGTCCTTGCTGAGCAGGGAGCCCAATGTGGGGCTCAATCCCAGGACCTTGGGATTATGACCTGAGCCAAAGGCAGCAGCTCAACTGACCGAGCCACCCAGGTGCCCCAAAAATCATAACAATTTTAGTAAGAATATCATAAGATAACCACTTAGCTATGCTAACAACAACATGTACCAGGTACTGTATATTCATACTCTTTATCCAGTAATTCCAGCTCTACGAATCTATCCTAGAAAGTAATCTGAAATACAAATATTTATGTCCTAGGATATTCTCCAAAGTGTTATTCATAATAGCGCAATGATGAAAACAGATGTCCTCAATGGTTTGGTAAATTAAAGAGAGCTCTGTGAGAAAATACCAAACAACCACTAAAAATATTTATGAAAAAACACCATGTGAGAAATTACTCTTGATATGCTGAGTAAAGAAAGAAAAAGCAGACTATGAAAAGATGCACACACACATGCATGCACACATGGAAATATAATTGAAAGGAACTATGCCAACACATGAACAGTGGGATGACTTTCTTCCGACTTGCTGTGGTGACTCCTTCACATTCAGGGGTCCCACTATAGTATTTCCTCAGAGAAACCATTCCTTACCACTCTGCCTAACACAAGTTCCTTGTACTACCTTTATTTTGTTCTTCAGAATAAAATATTCTGCTCTTTTCACTTATAAAAAGTACCTCTTTACTTGCCTACATAATAGGCCTTACTTTTGAGAAACTACACACCTTAGGGTGAAGAGCATGTCTGTTTTGTCCGCTACTATTGACCTGGTGGCTGGTCCAGATTGTTCTCAGAGCAGTAGACACTCAATGAATTATTTCTATGAAGTATTATATTATATTCTAGGATTATTAACCAAGTGTTTTTTATATCATATTAGTTGATGGCATCCGTTGTCTTTCTATATTATATATTGTATGTACATAAATAAACATATGAATATATAATTTTCCAACTCAATCTCCCAGTGTCTGATATTTCACATTTGAGGTTTGAGATTTAACCATCTCCTTTACTTTTTTGTGTGGATTTTTTTTTAAAAAAAGTACATTCCTCTAATAAACAGTGACGGGGTAGGGTATACCTGACTTAGTTACTTATACCTTAGTAGGAAATATATTCTCAGTGAATTTCTCTCTTGGTGAATGATATTGAGCTATTGAAGAAATGACCATTCTGATGATGCAGGGGAGGGATCACTGGACTCCAAATTTGCCCCAAAAGCTTCAGACATGATTGGGACTTGCCAAGGGCACCCATGAGAAGTGTGCAAAGGATGCATGGAGAGTGGAGAGTGGAGAGGGAGAGAAAGAGGGAGAGAGAGAGAGAGAACCTTAATCAGGTTCCACACCCAGCCTAGAGCCCAATGTGGAGCCTGATCTCACAACCCTGAGATCACGACCTGAGCCAAAATCAAGAGTCAGATGTTTAACCAACTGAGCCACCCATGTGCCCCGATAGCTTACCTTTTCTTACTGAAGCATCAGAGTAGGTACATTGATGGATATGGATGGATCCTTCCTTCTTTCCTTCCTTTTCCTTTCCTTCCTTCTCTCTCTTCTTCTCTTTTCTTTTTCAGTTCTCAAGTTGTGGCTAAGATTTAGGTAGAAGCAGATGAGCAAAACAGATAGGATACATTAACCTTCAATCTCTGCCTTTGAAATTAGCATCAACTCTGGGTATGAATGGTTGTTGATTCCTATGTTAAAGGAAGCTGTGATTTCTTGAAAATTTGAGGGATATTATGAGAATCTGAAAAAACCTGTAGGGGAGACTGTTAATTAAATTTCTTGCACAAATATTTCATAGAGTAGAATTGACACCTACAGAAATATTGATTTGAAGTCTTCCCTGGCACACCAATGTTGATGCTTAATGTTTATTTTACTTCTTTAGCAAAAGAGCTCACATGTTAATTAAGCTGGACCATAGAGATGATTTATCTATTCCCTACTAGAAGGCAAGGCAGGTTTCCTGCCAAAAGAAAAGAGAAGCTTACTTTTATCTACTTTCCAATGCTCCACTCCCCCCCCACTGCCCGGCCAAAAACCTTGTGGCATTCAGCTGTAATACATCCATTTTTTCAAGCATTTTGTATTTCATCTAGTTTCTGCAATAATTTTTGAATAGGCTTCCTTTTCTCCAATTCTCTTGTTTGCTAGGGACAGCCTTGATTTATGCCTGTTGTCCTGGCATAATTATGAATATTGTCCTCATTTATGTTCAATTGCATCATGGTTTGGATAGTAATTGTAGGTCACCTTATCTGATTTCAACCATATCCACCTCTCCAACCTCATCTTTCACCTTGCTCCTTTCCTTTGCTGAACTTTTTCTTGTTCTCTTGTCACATTTCATGCTTTCCTAGATCTTTGAATGGATTTTTCCTTAACCTGGCACACTCTTCTTCACCTTCCTATCTCAGCTTCAAAGCTACTTTCAAAGCTTTTCTGATTCTACCAATCTAAGTCAAGGATCAATATTAAAAAAGTTCTTGACATTTATTGCAACTATAATTCTACAATTATTAGTATGGTTATCTCATTGATGTTGACTCCCCATTAGATTCTGTAAACCCCAAAATGTAAATGAGGAGAAAATGTTTTAGAAAGATTAAATATTTGGCTTGTGACAATTGAGTAGGTATCTCAACCCCAGTTCTACCTAACTCCAACACCCATGGAGGGAAGAGATCTGTGGGAAGCTTGGGTGAGTCTCTCTACTCCTTTCTTTCTTACTTGGATCATACTTGGCTGGTAGATCCAGATGATGGCTGTGGACAGAACACCAGTGAAAAGCGAATCCTTTAGAAAAGGGTATCTAGAGCAATGACAAATTGAAGAAGGATTATCTTGGATTACTTGATATGTTTTAGATTTATTTTTCTTCTTTCTAGTGTCATGATGGGTGATTTTGCTTCTATAAAAATATTTACTAACAATAAAGACATGGATCATATTTACTGCATCACTGGATCTTAGTTTGAAGGGACTTTAGGGTTTATTCAAACCAATCATTTTAATTTAATAGAAGAGAAAAAAGACAACAAGAGAAGTTATGAAAGTTATTCAGAGTCACATAGCTGCTACCCAGAGGTTCTGTGGAACTGAGTTCAGATCCGTTATCTTGGATTCTTTGGCCTGAGGTCTTCCTAGTAATAAAACTCCATGTAACATTCTCTTGACCACGTAGGAGAGGTCATGGGTGCTATGCGAGAGGATCTGACTCTCCCAGGGTACTAGACTTGGTTATCACAGGCAATTGCTCTCCACTTGGGTCAGTACCCTGGACCTCCCTTGCTGCACACACATACCTAGGGTCCATGACACATAGAGAGGGAGGAGTGAAGGAATCATCTAAGACAGCATACAGGAAACAATTTGAGAAATTATCAGTTATTTTCAAATTAACTCATATGTCATATTCATGCCATCAGCCTGTCATATATAAGCATTAATATGTATTATGGACTGAATATTTGTATCTCTTCAAATTCATATGGTGAATCCTTAACTCCCAATACAATGGCATTAGAAGGTGGGGGACTTTGGAGGCAATAAAGTTTAGATGAGATCATGAGAGTAAAGCCTCCACCCCACGATGGAATTTGTGTCCTTATAAGAAGAGAAAGACACCAGAGCTCTCTCTCTCCTTTATGTGAAGATATAGCAAGAAGGTAGCCATCTATAAGACAGGAAGAGAGTCCTCACCAAATCCTGATTATGCTGGAACCCTGGGCTTGGACTTCTAGTGTCCAGAACTGTGAGAAATAAATATCTTTTTAAAATCACACAGTCTATGGTATTTTGTTATAGCAGCTTGAGCTGACTAAGATAGTATGGAATGAATGAATGAATGAATGAATGAATAAATAAATAAATAAAATGGAATAAAAAATCCCTACTAGTTAAATAAGCAGGTGGGGAAAACTCTTTATTTAAAAAAAAAAAATGAAAAACAAATAAGTGACCAGGAAATTAAAAATATCTCTGTAGATGGGCACCTGTCAATAAAAGGGAGTTCAAGGACATCACCAAGATGGCAGCATAGGTTGTTCTTCACTTCACTCCCCCTCACAAGAAGAACAACTAATATCTATTCAAGAATAAGACACCACTGAAAAAATTCTAGAACATGGAGATGAGGATAAAGCACCCCGCTGCATGATAGAGACCAAGACAGACCACATTAGAATGGAAGAGAAGAAGCTACATGTTGGCTGCACCTTCCCCCCAACCAGGCCAGTTCAGCATCACACAGAGAGGTCTCTTCTGATCTTCTGGTTTCTCCAGTGGGAAAAGGGAATCCAGGGCAGGGGGGCAGGGAACAAGCTCCTCCCAGTATTGTGGGTCACTTTGTGGGAGCCCCTACTCTGATCTTACCAGGGGAACCCGTTTGACTCAGCCACTGGGAATGTGGCTGTGAAGAAGGTGGGAGGGGCTCTCAACAACCAGCACATGGATCTTGGCAGACTGAGTTCATACCTGCAATGGCCAGGCAGAAAGCCCAACCAGTTGCTTTGCTCATCTATAGAACCAAGCCAATGGTGCCTTCAGGGAACTTGGTGTCTGTATGATTCAGATCCTCAACCAAGAAGTGTTGCCAGTATGGTTTGCCTATGCCCAGGAAGGAGCTGAATCACAACCCTACCTGTTGTGGAGAGTGTCTTCCAGTCCCATTTAACCAGAAAGGCTGGTCAACTTCTGGAAGCTTTGCTGCCCACTGGTGCTTGAGCTGAGAGGTGGGTGGGCAAAGCTGATCACCCCCAAGGCAAAGCCAATATCAGACACAGAGTGTTCTAGGGCCATACACAGTCAGGGGGATTAATGCACAGCCAAGGCTAAAGATAGCCCCTGGTCCCTCTCAACTGGAAAGCCTGTTTGGGAAATTGAGAGTAGCCTGGATCAGGTCCTCCTCCTCCCACCCATGCCAAGAAGCTGAGACATGGCCCTACCCACTGTGAAGAGTGCTTTCTGGCTCCATCTGACCAGAAGAGCTGGAGACAACTCCTGGAAGCTGTGCAGCCCAGAAGCATTTGAGATGAGAGGTGGGCAGGCAAAGCCAGTTAGTTTACAGAACAAAGCCAATGGGAACTTGGGGTGCAGGTCAGCTTGCATCAAGACAACACACAAAGAGTTTTATCAGTTTTAGAGCTGCCTTTCCCACTGCATCTGGACAGGGAATCTAATTTATAACTGCTCATTGCTGAAATCAGCCTTCGGCCTGTCCAAACAGGGACCCTACTCAGCACACACAAGGAAGCTGTATAGCCCATTCAACAGCTGTATATTCAGTGACACTTGAACAGAGAGCATAGAGCATGGATTCCCCCATCATCAGAGAAAAACTAGTGACCTCACTTGACCAGGGAATTCAGTGTGCACTCTGACCTGATTTAGGTCCCCAAACGTTGAGCTGTACAGGCCCTGGATCATATTCTGCTGCCTACCAGGGCAGAGAAGCTAATTCCTAGAAGCTAATTCCCATCTATTACTGAATATAGTACCAAGTCCTGACTATCTATAAGCCTGACCAGAAAACCCAGGCGACCACAGAACCCATTCTATGACCTCACTTGGGTAGAGGACCAAGGTAGCAGTCCTATACCACTGTTCTCAGCCAGTGGCACACCCCTCATCCTTGTCCTCAGAGCTTGAACAGTTGCTTCACCCATAAATAAACTACAATAGCAGACCCCTCCTGCCCAGGAACATTACCAGCAGACACGGCCAGCAACCCGAGCTCAGCTGACTGGTGAAGAACTGTCTGTACCAAAGCAAACCTATAAAGTCTGAAAGAACAGCCTGATTACTCAAGTATGCAGATACCAACATAGTCAGGATCATGAAAAAGCAAGTAAATATGACACCACCAAAGGAAGCTAATAAAGTTCCAATAATTGATCCTAAAGAAATGGAGATCTATGAACTGTTAGACAAAGAATTCAGAATAATGCTCTTAAGAAGTTTAGTAAACTACAAGAAAACAGAGACAGACAAACAAAATGAGGGAAACAATGCATGGACAAAACAAGAAGTTTGACAACGAAATAGCAATAATTGAAAAAATTCCAAACAGAAATCCTAGAGTTTAAAAATATAATAATTAAACTAGAGAGTTCAATGGAGAGTTTCAAAAAGTAGATTCAACCAAGTAGAAGAAAGACACAGTGACTTGGAGAATAGGATATTAGAAAGCATCTAGTCAGAGGAGCAAAAATTAAAAAAAGAATGAAAAAGAGTGAGGAAATCCTATAGGAATTATAAGACACAATAAATAATATTCACATTATGGGAATTCTGGAAGTAAAAGAGAAGAAGAAAGAGACAAATTATATTCAAAGCAAATAATGGTTGAAAACTTCCTCACCCTAGGGAGAGAAATGGACATGCAGATCCATGAGGTCAAAGGACTACAAATAGGTTGAACTTGAATAAAGCTACATTGAAACATATTATAATTAAATTGTCAAAAGTCAGAGACAAAGAAATGATTTTAAAAGCATCAAGAGAAAGAGAGAAGTTACATATAAGGGAACCCTCATAAGATTATAGGCAGATGGGGTGCCTGGGTGGCTCAGTCGTTAAGCGTCTGCCTTCGGCTCAGGTCATGATCCCAGGGTCCTGGGATCGAGCCCCACATCGGGCTCCCTGCTCAGCGGGAAGCCTGCTTCTCTCTCTCCCACTCCCCCTGATTGTGTTCCCTCTCTCGCTTTGTCTCTGTCAAATAAATAAATAAAATCTTTAAAAAAAAAAAAAAAGATTATAGGCAGATTTCTCAGCAGAAATTTTTTAGTCCAGAGGAGAATGAGGTTATGTATTTGAAATATTGAAAGAAAATAATTGTCTATGAAGAATTTTATACTTCGTGAAGCTGCATTTCAGAAACACAGGAAGGATAAACACTTTCCTGAACAAATAGAAGCTGAGGGAGTTCATTACCACCAGACATGCATTACAAGAAATGCTAATAGTAGTTCTCTGGGTAGAAGTAAAATATTACTACTTAACATCATAAAAACATAAAAAGGTAGTGCAAACTTCACTGGTAGTGGTAAATATGTAGTCATACTTAGATTCTGTAATATGGTAATAGTAGTGCATACTTCACTCACAACTCTAAAAGTTAAAAAAAGACATAGTAAATATAACCATAACTACAATAATTTGTTATTAGTTACTACACAATATAAAAACATGTAAATTGTAACAGTGATAATCTAAAATGTGGAGGGAAGTAGAAGTAAAGTGTAAAGTTTATGAATTTTATTGAAGTCAAATTGTTATCAGGTTAGAATAGGGTGTGATAAGTTGAAAATATTTTATTTAAGCTTCATTGTAATCACAAGGGGAAATCCTGTAGTGATTACACAAAAGAACACCATAAAAAAGACAAAGCATACTGATACCAAAACACACACACACACACACACACACACACACACACACACAGAGCAAATAAGAAACAAAGAATAGTGGATCCACTAATCAACTACCATTAACAAAATGGCAATAGTAATTCCTTACCTATCAATGATTACTTTAAATGTAAATGGATTAAGTTCTCTAATTAAAAGATGAGAAAAGGCGAATAGGCTAAAAAAAAAAAGATCCAAAAGTATGCTGCCTATAAGAGACTCACTTTAGCTGTAAAGACACACATAGACTGAGAGCAAAGGGATGAAAAAAGACATTTCAGGCAAATGGTAACAACAACACCCTGAACAGCTATACTTACATCATACAAAATAGATTTTAAACTAAAAATGGTAAAAAGAGACAGAGGTCATCATATAATGACAAATTGGCCAATACATCAAGAAAATATCAGTTGAAAATATTTATGTCCTTAACATTGGAGTACCTAAATATATAAAGCAAAACTAAAGTCTAAAAGGAGAAATAAACATAAATAAAACAATAGTTGGGGATTTTATTTTTTATTTATTTATTTTGAAGACTTTTTTTTATTTTAGAGAGAGAGAGAGAAAGAGAGAGAGTGCATAGGGGGAGGGGCAGAGGAAGAGGGAGAGGGAGAGAGAGAATCCCAAGCAGACTCTCCTCTGAGTGTAGAGCCCCATGCAGGGGCTGAGATCCCTAAGATCATGACCTGAGCAGAAATTAAGAGTTGGACACAACTGATTGAGCCACCCAGATGCCCCAATAGTTGGGGACTTTAATACCCACTCTGAACAATGGATAAATCATCCAGTCAGAGAATCAATAAGGAAACAGTGGATTTGAACAATACTATAGGCCAAATGGACCTAGCAGACATATACAGAACATTCTATCTAAGAGCCAAATAATATACATACTTATTAAACACATGGAACATTTTCTAAGATAGACCATATGTTATGCCACAAAACAAGTTTTAGCAAATACAAGAAAACTGAAATCACACCAAGTATCTTCTCTGACCACAATGGCATGAAACTAGAAATCAATAACAAGAGGAAAATAGGAAAACTCATGAACACATGGAAATTAAACAACACTCTTCTTGAACAGTCAATGGATCAAAGAAGAAATTAAAGGGGAAACAAAAAAAGCTTCATGAGACAAACAAAAACAGAAACACAACCTACCAGAACTTGTGGAATGCAGCAAAGGCAGTTTTAAGAGAGAAATTTAGAATAATAAACACCTACATTAAAAGCAAGATCCCAAATAAGCAACCTAACTCTATGCTGCAAGAAATTAGAAAAGAGGAACACACTGATCCCAAAGTAGCGTAAGGAAGCAAATAATAAAGATGAGAGCAGAAATAAATGAATAGAGAACAGAAAAACAATAGAAAAGATACACAAAAGTGTTCATTCTTTGGCAAGATAAACAAAATTGACAAACCCTTAGTCAGACTAACCAAAGAAAAATGAGAAAAGACCCAAAACAGTAAAATTGTAAATGAAAAAGAAACCATTACAACTGATACCACAGAAATTAAAAGGATCATAAGAGGATACTGTGAACAACTATACTCTAACAAACCAGACAAGCTAGAAGAAACGGAAAATTTGTAGAAACATGCAACTTACCAAGAATGAATCAAAAAAAAAAATATAGAAAATTTGAATATACCAATTACTAGTAAAGAGATTGAATCAGTAATAATATATCTCCTCATGAAGAATAGTGCAGGACCAGATGGCTTCACTGTTGAATTTTACCAAACTTAAATTTAAAGAAAAATTAACACCAATCCTTCTCAAACTCTTCCCAAAAATCAGAGAGGAGGGAACACTCCCAAACTCATTTTATAAGACCAGTGTTATCCTGAATACCAAAGCCAGAAAAAAACACCACTAGAAAAAACAAACAAAAAACTACAGGTCAGGGCGCCTGGGTGGCTCAGTTGGTTAAGCGACTGCCTTCGGCTCAGGTCATGATCCTGGAGTCCCTGGATCGAGTCCCACATCGGGCTCCCTGCTCGGCAGGGAGTCTGCTTCTCCCTCTGACCCTCCCCCCTCTCATGTGCTCTCTCTCTCTCATTCTCTCTGTCTCAAATAAATAAATAAAATCTTTAAAAAAAAAAAAAAAAAAAAAAAAAAAAACTACAGGTCAATATCCCTGATGAATGCAGATGCAAAAATCTCCAATAAAATACTAGAAAGGTGAATTCAGCAGCACATTAGAAGGATCATTCACCATAATCAAATGGGACTTATCCCTGGGAAGATTAAACATTTATAAATCAATTAATGCAATACATCACATTAATAGAATGCCAGAAAATAATCATATGATTATCTTAATTAGATGCAGAAAAAGCATTTGACAAAATTCAACATCCATTCATATTAAAAACTCTTAACAAATTAGGCATAAAAGGAACACACCTCAACACAGTAAAGGCCATATATAACATGACCATCATAACCAATGGTGCAAAGCTGAAAACGTCCTCTAAGATCAGGAACAAGACAAGGGTGCCATTCTCACCACTCTTATTCAAGAAAGTACTGGAAATCCTGGCTAGAGCAATCAAGTGAGTGAAAGAAGTAAAAGGTATCAGAATTGGAAAGAAAGACATGAAACTGTCTCTGTTTGTAGATTATATATTTCTATATATTTTTATAGAGAAAGAATCCTAAAGACTCTACCAATAAACTGTTAGCTCTAATCAACAAATTGCAAAGTTGCAGGATACAAAATTAACATACACAAATCAGTAGCATTTCTATACACTAACAACAAAATTTTTTGAAAAAGAAATAAAGAAATCTATCCCATAGCATCGAAAACAATAAAATAATTAGGAATAAGTTTACCTAAGGAGGTGAAAGACCTATACTCTGGAAACTAGAAAATATTGATGAAAGAAATTAAAGACACAAATAAATAAAAAGATATCACGTGTCATGCATTGGAAGAATTAATACTGTTAAATGTCAATACTACCAAAAACCAGATTCAATGAAATATCTATCAAAATTCTAATGGCATTTTTTACAGAAGTAGGAAAAACACTTCTAAAATTTATATGGAACCATGAAGGACCCCAAAAATCCAAAGAAATCCCAAGAAATAAGTACCAAGAAGGAGACATCATACTTCCTCATTTCAAGGTCTATTATAAAGCAATAGTCATTAAAACAGTTATGGTACTGGCATAAAAACAGGAAAATAGACCAATGAAACACAACTGAGCTTCCAGAAATAAACTCAAGCATATATGGTCAGCTAATATTTGAAAAGGGAGCCAAGAATACCTAATGGGGAATAAACAGTCTTGTCAATAAATGGTGCTGAATAATTGGATATTCACATGTAAAAGAATGAAATTGGACCCATATTTTACACCCTTCACAAAATTGAACTCAAAATGGATTAAATACTTAAATGTAAGACCTGAAATCATGAAACTCCTGGGAGAAAATATAGGAATAAATCTTCATGACATGGGTCTTTGTAATGATTTTTTGGATATGACACCAAAACACAAGCAACAGAATCAAAAATAAGTGGGACTATGTCAAAGTAAAAAGCTTTTGTACAGCAAAAGAAACCAAGCACAAGGTGACAAAATAACCTATGGAAATGTGAAAAAATATTTGCAAACCATATATTTAATAAGGGGTTAATATTAAAAAAATATAAAGGACTCATACAACTCAATAGCATAAAAACAAATAACACAATTAAAAATGGGCAAAGGACCTGAATAAACATTTCTCCAAAGAAGATATACTAAAAGCCAGCAGGTACATGAAAAGATGCTCAACATCACTAGTCATTAGGGAGCGGCAAATTAAAACCACCATGAGGTGTCACTTCAGGGTGGAGGGGGGTGGGAGGAATGGGGTGGCTGCGTGATGAACATTGGGGAGGGTATGTAGTATAGTGACACTGTGAATTGTGTAAGACTGATGAATCACAGACCTGTAGCCCTGAAACAAATAATACATTATATGTTAATAAAAAATTTTAAAAAAAAGAAAAAGAACCTACTGTGTTAATCATTTCATGGTATATGTAAATCAAGCCATCATGCTTTATGCCTTAAACTTATACAGTGCTATATGCCAATTATTTCTCAGTAAAACTGGAAAAAATAAAAATACATAAAAGAGAATTCAAAACTGAGCTAGAGAGCCTCACATCTATTTCCTTTAGAAGACTTTAGCAGGAAGGGCTTAATGTGAAGTGTCTGGCTGACAATGACTCAGTCTGCAATATCTTCTATTTCTCTTTAGTATTAAAAGTAATTTCCAATCAGTATTTTCAAATTGAGGAAAGTTGAGTGTAAAAATTCACAGTTTTGAGTGAGGTCACTGTATATCCCTTACTTATTACCCAGGGAATTTCTTTATTCCATTTTATTATTCCTTTATCGGTGGCACACATATCTTCACCTCCCACTAATGGGTTCTTGAAGAGGAGAGCTTTTGGTGGTGGAAATGAGAAGAAAAATTTGCCCTGATGTGCAAAACCTGGTATGGAAAGAATATGTGGGAAAATCTTAAGGGACTTTAATCACCGAGACTCTATGTGGCCAGGAGAGCCATGTGTTCAGCAAATTCTATTTCTTGCTACTCTTGGAAACATGATAAGACTGCATTTCTCAGCCTCCCTTGTAGTTAGGGAAAGCCCTGTGACTGAATTTTGATGAATGGGATACTGGAGGATATGAGGTATGCCATTTCTATGCCATAAAACTCTTATAGGCAATTTTTCTTACTTCATTTGCTGGGGAAGTACCCAAATTGATTGCCTACCTTTACCAAATCCACCACTCAAAATTCTACATTCCCTCTTAATTTGCCTGTATAGAAAGTCAGAAGTGCTGGTCAACTGCTCTCACACTTGAGTTTAATCATCCTTACTCCCAAGAGTGGATTCTGCTGTTAGTAAGAGTGTGAATTGTGGGAGACAGTCCTCCATGGGCCTCTTGTATTTCTGTAAGTTTTGTGAACAAACACACTGATAGCTTCTGTTTCAGACAATTTTTTCAAGAATGTTTGTAGAGCAAACTGCCTTGGAAAACATAGTGTCTCCCCCTGGAGAAGAGGATGGATTTGTTTACTCCCCAGGAAAATAAAAATAATGTCTCCTTCCAGCTCAGAAGTTGAGCAGGTTTGCTGTGGTTCCTTTAAAAGACTGGAGGTTCTTGGGGTGCCTGGGTAGCTCAGTTGTTAAGTGTCTGCCTTCGGCTCAGGTCATGGTCCCAGGGTCCTGGGATTGAGCCCCACATCGGGCTCCCTGCTAGGCGGGAAGCCTGCTTCTCCCTCTCCCACTCCCCCGCTTGTGTTCCCTCCCTCACTGTGTCTCTGTCAAATAAATAAATAAAATCTTAAAAAAAATAAAAATAAAAGACTGGAGGTTCTTAATCAATGTTCCATTGCATGTGTAGAATTCACTTGGGCCTCCCTGTGCTGCTATGGGCCTTAAGGGGAGGGGCAAGTGGAACCAAGATGACGGTGAAACATGTTGCCTGTTGTAATGGGAGTAAAGTCCTTTGTCTCTGACCTAGGAGTCTCGTGTCTTCTGTCTGCATCTGTGAACCTGTGGCGGGCTGACTTGTTAGCAGGGTAAAATCTTCACTCTTCACAGTTCTGACAGCATTTGTTGAGAGCAATTTGAATATTTAAAATGTATGAATATTTAAAATCCTCTGATGTTGCAGTTTCATGCTTAGAAGGCTATCGTGCAGAAAAAGAGTTGTGTAAGTATATTCAAACACAAATACAAAATTGTTTAATTCAGGGCAATTCCTACTGTCTGACAGTAGGAAATTAAAAAGAACCTGCACATCTATCAATAGGAATATATTTGATTTAATGATAAGCATGCATTTTCTGACTCCAGTTCATCAGTGAGAAATAAGGGAGCTCCTTCAGTGCCGACATAGGATTGTTCTCATGATTCATTTTTCATGGGAAACGTAAGTTATTCCCTGATAATGTGAGTTATGAACTATTTTTTATTCATTTATTCACTCATCAAACATTTATTGAACATCTACTATGTGCTAGGACAGGTGAGGATATATTACAGGTGATGCTGACAATGTCCCTAGCTTCACATTGTAGAGAAACCTTATAAAAACAATAAATAAGGTAATTACATTGCTGTGAAGGAAATATTCAAAATAATGTGATAGAAAGTGGGAGGGAGGGCACCATAGGTGGGATGGAAGAGAGAATCTGTTAGTTTCAGAGCAGTTGTGAGGATATAGCAATTGAGTTGAAACCTCAGGTTTGAGAATAAGCTAGCTGAGCAGTGATCTGGGGGAAAAACATTCAAGTCAGGAACTTGGAGCAGATAAAAGTTTCTTATGTTTGATGACCAGAAGGGAACCCATGATAGATGATATTACTGATCAGGAGGGAGAATGATGACACCAAAGGCCATGATACTTGGATGCAACAGAAAACCACTTTTAAGGGTATGTAAGTATCTGATTTTCTTACTTAGAAGATCATTCTGACTGCTGTGTGAAAAACAAACTTCAAGATATTCTGCCTATAAATGTACATATGTATATGCACATATATGTACATCCATGGATACATGTAGCGGCATATTATGTATATGTACATATGCATACACCTATGTAAACATCCATACATGTATCTTATGTAGAAGTTTTCAAATATTAACCAAGTAAGAGTTTGTGGTTTTGAGGGAGAACTCTACTACTTATTTCTTCATAAAAAAATATAAGGAAACACATTTTGAATGTTAATAGGACAAGATGGGACAGGCCAAAACTCTGGAGCCAGGTTGTATACCAGACCAAGGTAGAATTTTCCTCCCACATATATCACTAAATTATCTTAAAATTTTTGATCCTATTTATGTACTTGTTTCTTTATCACCAGAGATGACAGCATTAGTATTGTTTAGGAAATAACCACGTGTGAATATGCATGTACGCGTTAACAAACATTGATTAGTTCCTGGCATGTGAATATTAATTGCCATCTCTAAAATGAGATTGAATAAGGAAGAGGAACTACAAAGAATATAGTCACACGATCTTGTTTTCAACAAATTAATAAATTGAAATCTGAAATAAAAGCAGGGGCATACAGTGAACTGATCAAGAAAACACTTACGAGATCTTCTGATAAACTTTGGCAACGATATTATCAAGAGAAAGATCCTTCACAATTGAAAGACTTTAAAGGTTGCAAAACAGAAATCCAATATTTCTGCTACTGTCAGTAAACAAAGAGATCCATATATATCCTCTTTCATAAATACATGATTCTAGCAATTCATTTTTATAGCCATTTTTCACTGAGCCATCTTTCACTTTAATAACATAATTATAGTGGAACACAACATTCCTTACTGATGCTGAGACCTCATTTAAGCTTCTACAAGCTCCCTCTTTAGAGTGTATATAGTTCTTGACCTAAATATTGCATGGCTATTGATAGCTATTGGAGGAGAAGTCTCATTAATCCATTTACTGAAATTTCATTACCCCAAACACAGACACAGCCACCCCCGCTTTGTTTTCTAAATTAGTCACTCATCAGGGAGAAAATGTCACATTCTTCTTTTTAAGCAAGGGATTAGAAAAAAACAGCTCAACCAAGTAATATGGGAGTCAACTGGCTAATCGCCAAAGATTGAATATGTTTAGCTAGTTTATATGAGAGCTTTTGACCAGTCCCATGATAAAGAGAGATAATCCTATAGGCCTTTGCTGATCTTGTATTTTCTTATCAAAGTTGGGGGCTGACCATATTGAGGATTTGCAGTAATAACTCTGGGAGTCTTGGAATTTATTCACGGATTCCTCAGAAAAATTACCAAACATCTTCTGTGTGCCAGGTACTGAACAGAATGAATGAAATGTATTTTTTATTTGATCCTTTTCTAGTGGCTAATCATCTTCTGTTTGGTCTTCTACCATGTTAGCTATGCCAACTTACTTTTTCAAAATTTATAGGTCCTCAAAAAGTACCATGAAATTATATCTCCCTCCAAGGCTTGCATTTGACTTTTGCTTGGTTGTTTGGAATTCACAGCAATTGGTGTTGCATTTGAATAACATATTTCCTATTGTTCTAGGCAGAGTGATTTATAACAGTGTGTGGGAAGGGTTGGTTTTTGACATGCTTAACACTGATGAATTAGGTGAAATATTTCTCAATCGCAAGCCTCTTCCCAAGCTTCTTTTGAAGTGAAGCCCGAGTTCTCTCTTGGGAGACTAGAGAGGAAGGAGAAGGGTGAATAAAATATGAGATGAACAGGAGTACTGTTCTCAGACTAGTCAATCTCCTGCCCACGTCGTGATTGTGGCACCTCCACCCTTTCCTGCTTCAGTACATGTCTGGCCCACATTTTTGTTGGTTTTCATCACTGGTTCTCCCTGGATTGTAGGAACAGATTCACAACTTTGTTTACTTTCCCAGCGAAGGAAGAAGAAAACTATGGTTCTTTCCCTTAAAGCTTTTACCGGTACTCCTCCCTACCTGCCTCAGTGTGGCTCAGACTAGCCCATAGTATTTTTGTCAACCCTCTAGGAGGGTACACACATTTTCCTGGCATTCTCTTGACCAGACTCCAGGATGTTCCTTGAATTCATGTATCAGAAATCGCTTATTTGAAGAATTTCAGTTAGATCTAAAAAGCCCTGTGATATCATAAAAACTCCCTTTCCTCTTTTTTTTTACTACTGAGGCCAGGAGGTTAGATTTCACAAAGAACTCCCTCCTGACAGGTAACTCTGCTTCCTGTAACATCCTCAATTCAGAGAGAAGATGGGTGGTCTGGCCTGTGCCCCATACCACACATGGGTTCTTGTGGCAAGTTCAGGACAATTTCTATAAAGCAATGCATCTTAAACTTTTGAGTGCCTTGGGTTCACCCAGGGTGCCCATTTAGAATTGCAGATTTGGGATCATTGCCACCAGAGATAACGATCCATAAATCTCAGTTTAGGCCCCCTAAAACTGATATCGTCCTAAGCACCATGGTCTTTATGGTGCAGGTGGTCTTGATTTTACCCTTTGAGGTAGATTATGCTGTGAAGACAACCACTAGCTTGTGAACTGACAAGCCCGGTGGAGTTTCTAGCCCCCACAACTTAACAAAAGCAGGACTTCAGATATGTTAATCTTACAAACCAGAATCACTTTGAAATCAGATACATTAAAATCTGTAACATAGCTTTCACACTTCTGCACGATTGTTAATGTTGCTTAATTTCATTTACAAGTGAAGGGTCAGCAAGAAGAGGCAGAGTTACCCAGATCTCCTAGCTTCCTGCAGGGATGCAGGATGAGGCTGGGCCTTGCCAGACCCACCGTGGCTGTGTTCCAGGGTCTGTTGCTCTCCCTCTAAGGGGATGAGTACGAGAATGACCTTCACAGTGGGCAACATGCTGCTCTGTGAGTTCACTTGGTGTTGTATATAATTACAATGTAAAAACAGCTTAGATACCAGCTGGTCAGGAGAATAATGGGAAATGGCACCTGCTTTGTACTTGGGGACCAGGAGCACCTGTAAGAAAATGTAGCCTCTTCTTGAACAAGGGTAGGGTTTCTGGTTCCATCTAACTAATTTCTGGGCAATTCAGAGACAGTTCCCAATGTACTTGGCAGATAAACTCCTGCAGTACCTCACTTCTGTGAGCATTGAATGGGATAACATATGAAAAGACTTAATTTAGTTCAGAGCCACAGTAAAAATGTTGGTAAATCTATCATTGCTTATACTTCATCCCCCTTCCTGCATCCTACAGGGCTGGAGACACTTAAAAACTCTGTGTTTTATAGTCCTTTGTCCCAACTTGGCTAATTGGTTATAATTGTTGCTGGTGATGTTTTTGTTACTATTAATCCTGTTACTCTGACTTGAAACATTACTGTGGATTCTGGTTTTCATTTCCTGACGGAAGTTTAGTCTGAGCCAGATATTTTTTTTTTTTCCTCTGAAGCTTAGGTTGAAGTCCATTATAACTCTAATAATTTGCCATAGAGTTTTCCACATTTGAACTGTTAGAAACATTATATGAGTAGCCAAATGGCTAAACTGCTTTTCTAGGGAAAGAAAGGACAGAATTTCACAAAGCTTGATTATTTAAAACTTGCTATTTGATGGATTTGCTCTGAAATTGTTTTAATACATTGCATATTTTCATTAATGCTTGCAAACCTTTGTACATGAGACTTTGTGCCCTCACGTGGAATTATATATAATATATAATGTTAATATATAGAATTAGTAATACTCTAAATTCAAATTTCAACAATTAAAATTCAAATTTCAGTAATATTGTAAGATATATATACACACATATGAATGCTTCATATAAATATATCTGCTGAGACAGAGAACGTGTCACTATGCCAGAGTATGACTCTTTACAGGTTATTAAATAAAGCTGTATGTGTTTCGTTGTTAAAAAACACAAACATTTTATATTCTCTCTCACATATGTATATATTTACAATGCATATACAGAAACTCACTACATACATATACAGAAACTGAATAAAATTTGTTAAATATCCAGAATATTTATCATCATTTGTGACGTTTTTATTATCCAGAAAGAATCAATGAGCAGTGACTATTGAAGAATCTGGTACCCACTAATCGTGCTATGTTGTTATAACATGAGTGCTGTATTAGTTGTTTCGTGTGTCTTCAGTTCCCGAACATCTCCTTACTGTTTTGAAGCCATACTTGAAGTTTCTCAAATCATTCCTTTTTTTAAAATTTAATTTTATTATGTTATGTTAATCACCATACATTATATCATTAGTTTTTGATGTACTGTTCCATGATTCATTGTTTGTGTATAACACCCAGTGCTCCATTCAATACGTGCCCTCTTTAATACCCATCACCAGGCTAACCCATCCCCCACACCCCTCCCCTCTAGAACCCTCAGTTGGTTTCTCAGAGTCCATAGTCTGTCATGGTTCGTCTCCCCCTCCGATTCCCCCCCTTCATTTTTCCCTTCCTACTATCTTCTTCTTTTTTTAACATATAATGTATTATTTGTTTCAGAGGTACAGTTCTGTGATTCATCAGTCTTACATAATTCTCAAATCATTCTGAAGACTCTTCCACTTTGTCTCAGAGAGGGATGCATCCAACATTTTAGGAGAAGTACCAAGGGCTCTATGCATTCGAGCCCATGGACTGTCTTTTCAGAAAGCACAAAATCCTGCTCAAGGGAAAAAGGGGAAAAGGGATGAAGGGAGAATTTCTGGCACTGGAGAAGATCATGGCATAGATCCACCCATTCATCTACCATCATAGGGAGGCAGGCTTCTGTTTATATTCTTTGCATACAGCGAGAGGAAACAGGAGAACCTCAATGCGCCTGACTCCCCGTCCAAATGGAAGCATCTCTAACCGTGGGCTGCTGCTAAAATCTAGCCTCAGGGCTTCCACTCTTACTTCCTTCATTCTTTAGCCAGTTATTTTCCTAAAACAGATGTTTGACCATGTTGTATTTCTTGTCAAAAAAACTTCCCCACATTCTACTTCTTGCAGAATATAAATTTAAACTCTGTGGTATTGAATTCATTCTCTCCAATCCCAATTTCCACCACACCCCTTCACATTCCTTTCATCCTAGTGAAAGGCAACTACCTACTCGTTCCAAACCCATCACACACACTCACATTGCGTACCTTTGTGTAGTGTTCTTTCGACTTACAACAAACATGACAATGCCCCCTACTTCCCGGTTTGGGTTGCCTAATGGCTGCCTTCTCTGAAGTTTGTCCAACTCTCCCATAGAGACCAATCTCTCAGTCTCCTGACTCCCTTCGATCTTGCTGGTGCTTCTACCACATTACGGAGATGATGAAGCAGGCTGTTTGCATCATTTTCCCTCCTGCATTCTCTGGTCCTTAAGCATCTCTAGGGCAGGGACTGAGCCTTTGTCACTCCACAATGCCATGCTCTGCAAGCCTGGCACATGACCTTGCATAGAGATCAAAGAAAGAAGGAGAGATTACAGTCAATGTAGCAAATGTTTTAGGAATCCTTAGCTCCGCAGAGCTACTAGTGCATCTGGTGCTATATTAGGAGCTAAATAAAGAAGAGAAAAAAATGAGAACAAAGAAAAATAAGATAGTTAATAAATCAGTCAAGTATATTGTATAGGCCTTATTCCTTAAAGAACTTGAGAATGATGCATTGCCTAGGCATTGACAAGATAATTAGACAAAATTTGAGAAAATATACATTGTGGTCTTATTTGCTCTTTTGTTTATACAGACTCCTTTATGGGTCTAGTTCATCTTGAAAATGTGATAATTGCACATTACTTTGTTGATATTCAGCAGGCATCAGTATGCAGTAGGAAGAGCTTGAGTTCTAGAGTCAGATAGTATTAGGTTAAAATGTTGGGTTTTTTCCCCCTAACTTGCTGTGTGGTCTCAGAAGTGTCTTCTAACTTATTTGAATCTCAAGTTCCTCATCTGTAAATTAAGAATAGTAATAACCAGCCCCAAATTAAAATAATGCATGCCAAGTGTCTGACACATGAACACTGCCATTTATTATTATTATTATTATTAGTGGTTAGCAATATAAAGTTAATGTATATTTTATTAAGCACCCTTAATGTCTTTAGTATTGGTAATCTCTTTCTCCTGAAAAGCCTCTAAAGAGAGTCAGTCCCTTCCTTCTCCCACCTTTTTATACAACCATGGCACAATACCCGCCATATACAGAAACACAGTGAAAGTTTGCTAAGTATTCAGGGTATCACCATCATTTGTGATTTGGGCATCATTATCCTCAAAGATCAATGAGCAGGGAATATTGAAGAATTTAGTATCCACCTGCTACCTTCACCTCCTAGCAGCCCCACCTCCACACTGCCCCTCAACAGAGCTTTGAGCATTTTTATAACTGAGCCAATGCACAATCATTATGCTCAAGATAGAATCTATCTACAAAAAATTTTCACATCACTGAAGGTGCTGATTGACATTTATGAGGATATTAATATAAACTTGAATAAATTGATAACCGCTAATACGAGAGTAAAAATGTTCATGAAGTCGGACACATTTAAAACTTGGCAGCAACTAAACTGTACTAACTGAAAACTGGAAGGGAAATTATCCTTTTGTCATTTGACATTTTGAAATCCATTGACCTTTATCTCACTAGCAACAGTATTATGGTTTTATTTTATGTGCTTTCTCACTCCATTCCCAGCTGTTTTTCCTTCCTCTTGATTTCCAGAGAATAGAACACCGCTGCCTCTAGTCTCCCTGTTGCTCCCTGACATTCACCTGGTCAGAACCATACAGATGTTTGTTTGCAGCCTGGGGGAGAGGGGGTGGAGTCGGGGTGGCGGGGTGGGGCGTGCGTAGGTCTTGGTGCGCAGGTGTCCTAGTGTCTGCTTACATCTGTAAGAGGGGAAGGTCTGGGGCAAGGGGATTTTTATGCCAGAGCACGGGGTGAAACCAGAGAAGAAAAAGGAGCAAGCACTGAGGGGCTGTTGAGACAGAGAATTACCGCTGAGTGATCCTGACAAGGGCACCGCAATGTTGGAAAGGAACTGTTTTAATAAGCATTATGTATCGTGAACAGAACCAAGTCCTTCATAGGAAAAAGTATAAATGGGGCGCCTGGGTGGCTCAGTCAGTTAAGCATGGGACTCCTCTTGATCTCAGCTCAGGTCTTGATCTCATTCAAGCCTGGGGCTGGGGCTGGGTGTGAAGCTTACTTAAAAAAAAAAAAAAAAGAAAAGAAAAGAAAGAAAGATGTACATGCACTTCCTATCTCCAAGGAGCAACCATTATATTTACGACCACAAACCATGCCTAAAATCAGTAGCTATACACAAGGTTCTGGATCCGTGGTCCATGCTGTAGTGATTTCCAGTTGCCTTTTTTTTTTTTTTTTAAGCCTTCAGAACACTTTGTTCCTACGAAAATTTACTTATTTTAAAATCTGATAAAAAGTAGCTGCCCTAGCTGAATGCAGGCAGGGCTCCCATCCTTATCTACTTGCTGGGTCCTGGAGCCACACAGCACCGTGGTCCTGAAGAACTTCCCAGAAAACCTTTCCTTCTGGGCCTCCAGGGGAGGCCGCTGCCTTGCAGGATGGGGTGCAGGCTCCCTGCTGATGTTCCTGGTTCCAGTCAGCCTCTGCCACCTGTCCTTCTGCACCCCTAGCCCCACCACCCTCCCTGGAATAAACCTCCCCACCACCCTACCTGTAGCCTAGATGCCCATGTCTCCTGAGCCTCTTCTCAACCTGCTATCTTTCTAAAATAATCTATCCTGCCTCATCTGCATGGTCAGTGAATATTTTCTTATCTTACGAGATTGCCAAGATTCTGCTCAAATCTCTTTCTCTGTTGAAGTCATGTCACCTTGGGCCTGCACATGGTGAGAGCTGGCTGGGTCTGCTGGGTAATTCCTTTGCCCAGTGCAGCCATATGACACTGCATGGCAATTGTGGGCTTGAGGGGTCCCCTTCCCTTCCCAGCGGTCTGTTTCTCAAGATCAGAGGGCTTTCTCCAATTATTTTCCCCCAGTTAGACAAGAGTAGGGATTTCCTCTTTTCTCTGAAGAAGGCTCTGAGGGACTGATCTGCTGATCCACTTCCACCTAAGAAACCATCCCAGGGGCACCTGGGTGGCTCAGTCGTTTAAGTGTCTGCCTTTGGCTCAGGTCATGATCCCATGGTCCTGGGATTGAGTCCCACATTGGGCTCCCTGCTCAGTGGGGCATCTGTTTCTCCCTCTCCCTTTGCCCCTCTCCCCTGCTTGTGCTCTCTCTCTCTCAAATAAATAAATAAAATGTTTATTTTATTTTTTATTTTTTTAAAGATTTTATTATTTGTCAGAGAGAGAGAGAGAACACAAGCAAGGGGAGCAGAGGTAGAGGGAGAAGCAGGCTCCCCGCTGAGCAAGGAGCCTGATGTGGGACTCAATCCCAGGACCCCAGGATCCCAGGATCATGACCTGAGCTGAAGGCAGATGCTTAACCGACTGAGCCACCCAGGCATCCCAAAATAAATAAATAAAATCTTAAAAAAAAAAAAAAACCTGTCTCAAAAGTAGGAAACATGCCCCCCCCCCCCCCTTTTTGCTGCCTGCATCTCAGTTTGGAGAGGAAATCTAGCTCACTAGGTAAAAAACTTGCAGGGGTCAGTTGCCATCACCTAAAGCAGACTGGAATGCTCAGCTTCTTTCCTTTGGCTCTTCATTCTGCTGATCCTTGGAGTGTGGTAGGTGACTGAGGCCCAGTGAATCAGCTCATTCAATAATTTGTTTTGTGGCTAGAGCTTTTTCTGAAGATGGTGCCCAAAGACTGAAGTTGGGGCCAAGGTAGCTGAAAACCTCACTTTGGCTTCAGATCCAAACCCCATTCCCCAATCCAACTTTATCAGAGAACCCTATACATTGGGAGTTGTGGGGTATCAGTCAACCCTTTAAGATGGCTTATGTTGAACTTAGATCCTAATGGGCTATTTTGCCTCTCTTGGTTAATCAGATGCTTTAGGAGAGTGCAGGTACATGGTTAGCAACTGCAAGCTCCATCATCAGTAACCTACCAATAGGCACATCACTGTAGCAGCTGTTACATGTTGCACACATATCTTGATCCCATATCCCATAATGATATGATACACTTACCAATTCAAGTTGAAAGGTAAAAACATGATCCCTTGAGAGGCCTGGCAACTTATTACAGTACCTAGGAGGTACTCAGCAAATATTTTTTGACTGACTCACTGGCCTATTATCTGAAACTAGAAGAAATCACTGATGCGCCTTACAATTTCCTAATATCGCAACGTATTCGTGTTTATGTGTATTGCTGTAGTCTGAGGGAAAACATGAACGCATTATATACATTTTAAATTGTCTGTATTAATTTTCCATGCACAGCTGAGTCCTCTTCATTTGCCCTGGCTGGGGAAATGGGATAGAATGTGTGGTGCAGTGTTGAGTCTTGAATTTGGCTCCAAAGGTCAAGATGGTATAGGTTCAGAGCATGGGCTCTGTATTCTCTGGGCTTGAATCCAGCTCTACTACTTACTAGCCATGTAATGTTGGGCAAGTTACTCACCTCATTAAGATTAAATTAGGTAAGCCTGGCAAAGTACTTAGAATAATCCCTAGCACTCAAGAAATGTTAGCTAATATTATCTACGTGAATGTTGATGTGATTTTTATTTGAATTTCTAATGAGATATAACCTTTTGATTTTTTTCATATATAAAATTCAGATTGTATCATTGTCATCCTTAATATAATACTGAACTACAATGTAGGCAACAATAATAAAAAAACATTTCTATAAATGAGCCAATTCTAAGAGTCACTAATGCTCTTCTCTCTTTCGTCAATGTACTTTCTTTAAATGCCTGGTCAAAAAATATTGCAGATATCCTGCTCTTATTTATCCAGAGCCATGGAAATGAGTTGCATTATGGGCCTGAGAGCATTACTCCTGTAGTAGATATTAGAGAGAGGGCATTCTATTGAAGCTAATGGTCTTCACTAATAGTAAAAGATACATGCCCCATGTTCCTGAAGGAAGATGCTAAGCCTTTTAGGTATCATTTAATTTGAGAAGTGGGAGAAATTAAATTATTCTAGGAAGGGCAATGAGAATCCCATTGAAGGTAATGGAATGAAATATTGACTTAATTCAGGGCTGCATGCAGACCGAGTTACTCTATGTTCCTGAAATCTAGGCAAAGAGTACGGGGTACTCTATATTTACTGACTCTAACTTTAAGGCAATAGCACCTCTTGCAACAGCTGGAGGATGCCAATAGCAAGGAGATACTATTTAAAATAAATTTTTAAGAGGTTATGTAGTGAAAAGGAATCATTGCCCAGTACAACGGAATAAAGAACTCCACATGAAAGTCTAAAGATATGAAGACTTGTCATGATTTTGGATGAGGACCTTCATATTTCTGAACATCAAATTCTCATGTAAAAATGAGGAATTTCTGCTTGAATGATGGGCTGCTAAGGTGCATGCCAGCTTATATATTTTATAATCATGTATGTGCAATTCTAAGATGCCAAGTGTTTTTTGTTTTTTTATAATCAGAAAGAGAGTCAATTTGAGGTTAGGAGTAGAAAAATTTGAGTCCAAGTGAGTGGAGGAGCAGACATAGGTCTTTTATAACTGAACCTTGGAAAAGAGAAAGCATGTTGCTGCAGTTATACTTTTCAGTTTTGGCTTTAATGAAGATCTGTAAATCCTTAGTCTTCCCACCTATAGATTAGGGATAATAATATTTACTTCTCAGAGTGTTTGTGATTATAGGACCTAATGATACTGCACATGTAAAGCATTTAGCACAATGTTTCATACGCATGGTTGTTAGTTACTACTATTATGTGAATAGAGGAAGATGAGCGTGCTCATATTCTAGAACACTCTGGCAGAAGGTATTCTGGGTGGAGTTAAGCCATCTAGACCTATGGGGTGATGGGAGAACTCTGGGGAGAAATACTGTTGGGTATCCATGGGGCATTTCCTCTTAGCTAATCTAAGCAAAGAAAGTTACTAGAGTGCCCAAAGTTTTCCTAGCATGAACCTTCAAGTTACTCGTCTCAGAAAGACACTGGAAGGTTAGCATCAACAGTGAAATTCTATGGCTCTGTCATTAGAATGTTGTACTTGTGTTTAATATTGAATATATTATGTTGTATTGAAAAAGCATAAGCAGTTCAAGAGGGATTTCATTAAAGAATATTCCATTGCTTCTTCACCGAAAGAAAAATATAAGGAGGAACTAGAAGGGGAAGGAGTTCGATTTCCAGCATTTCAACAAGGAAGAACAGCATTAACCCTCAAGTTTCCTGGCAAGATAAGTAGAGAAGCTTGTCTCAGCACCACTAGCCTCTCTGGTCTTCATCCTTTTCCCGTTTTCCCCAATATTCTGCCTTCAGGAATAAGAACTTTCCTTGTAAAATGAAGAAAAACCAAGATCTGCGAGGACACAGTGGGGATTTCAGTAGGAAGAACAAAATAGGTGAAACTGAATTCTTCTATGTGAGGCTGTCTCTTCACGCTCCCCTTCCACAGTCTGTGTCTGTAGGTAGTGGCTCTACAGGACGTCCTGCGTTGGAATTCCCTCAAATGGCCATGAAAAGGGCCTGGGGCCAGGAGGCTCAGAGGAGAGCTCTGGGGTCCTGAGGATTGCTGCTTGGGTCCTCTGTCTGTCACCTGTGCATTCCCCTCACTGCAACGAATTCTCTGTTCACAGACGAGTAGTTTCCCTGAGCAGGTGAGGGTAGACACCCTCTCAGCTGTGTGTGTACTTCTCCAGCAGTCAGGGGCAAGGTGGGGGAAACCAGATACAAAGAAACCTTCCTCTTGCAATTTTCCTTGAAGTGGAACGTCCCACTTGCTTCAGGGAATAATCCACAACAGAAAAAAGTGATTTTTGACATCAAAGTTTAATGCTTACAGAGGAAGCAAGGCAGACTTACAGCAGTGGTTATGTCACTTAGGCTGAGAAAACTGCCTCAGGTGCCTTAGAAATGTAGCTTCTCACTTACCTCACTGCCGGCCTCCCTCAAGTACAGCTGCCTGGCCTTTCATTGCACGGTCAGTCAGTGAGTCAGTAAATAAGTTGTTTAGTCGGCAATTAACCACCATTAACTAAGTGAATGACTCTAGCTTGTCCTTGAGTAGCTCACACAGTATTGGGGAATGTAAAGTGTTTATCCATTAAGATTTATTAAGTTCTAAGAGATAATTATGCATGAAATCCTTAGAGCAGGGTTTCCCCAGGGTGTTCTATGAAGTGTTATCCCGTAGAATGTTCTTCTCAAAATAAATGGGTAGAGGGGGGCAGTGCTAGAGTTTCCACGGCACATTATTAGAATGTGAAATGTTCTTGGAAATGGGTGGAGAAAGAAGAAATGACTTTAATATTGTTTAACTCAGGATTTCCAAAATTCTCTTTCTCCAGAGCCGATTTCTTCCTTCTCATTTTATCATCTTCCAAGAAGCAATGTTTGTCAGGAAATACTAACTACTGACTTAAGAAATTCATTCTAAAAGTTGTGGGAAGAATTGTTAGAATCAAGCAGCCATTGCATTGCTAACTCATTTCTCATGGAAAAAGGATGCGATCAAGGAGGGATCTGGCATTTTCACAAGAGGAGACTTCATTGGATTGCGGTATTTCTGGATGCTGAGAAAGTATTTTGGGCAATCTTGAGACATTTCTTCGATGACAAGGCAGAACCTTTGCTCAAGATTTTCTTTGTTAATTTTGGAAAGAAATTGTAAATTCTTTTGGATGACTTTTGTAAATGACAAAGTTTTAGGATTCTGTGTAAATATTTTTATTTAAATCTAAAACTAGAAACAGCTAATTAAAGAACTGTGATGATATGATCACTCATCCCTTTAATTGATTTATAAATTTATGATTCAAATATTTATAGAGCATCCTACTCTGTGCTAAGCTTGTGTAAGGCACTGAGGAACCAGAGATAATCAGAACTCACACTATGACTGTCTAACACAGAAGTTTATGCATCTGAGTACATCTGTATATCGAAGTACACATCATCAACTGTTGGGGGAGAAACTGTAGTGAGTTCTGTCTCTCCTTCCTCAGAATGCCTTTGATTCATTCCCTTTGCTCTAATCCATATCCTTCGATGTGGACCAGGCTTATTATCAAACCTATGTCACAACAGACTTGTCCCGTTGACTTCCTGCCCTTGTCACTCTGCTTACAGCCCCTGGATTGATCATTCTCAGAGATGATTTGCTGACTTTATGATAAAAAACGGTAGGCATAGAAAAGATTAGCATTTATAGGAAATGTTGTCCCAATCTTGAAGAGGTCCAGAGGTGGAGAAATCTTGCTGGATTTCAGAATCCTTGTCCCCAGAAGCTATAGAACCAAATGTTAAAGGACACAATTCTACTAATTTTCCTGTGGGAGAAAATAGCTTGTCACTTACTAGTCCTAATTCCTTTGTATCACTCAGAAAAGAGTGTTTTAAAAATTGCTTTAAAGGGAAAGTATGAATAGGAAGTTTTTTGTAATTCGGTAGGGAAAAAGTAATTTATTATCAGTGAAAAAAACATCTTAGCCTATGTATGTATTTGAAGAATTTAAAAATATTTCTTTTACTCAAATGAATGTTTTCAGAAACAATTAAAATTCATTTATACCTGTTTAAATTAAAAGAATTGGCAGTAGGCCGAAATGACTTTTGGGGATTTTAACCCAATCAATATAAAAAACCAAATTGTAAATGCTTGCAGGATAAAATGACAATTTCCAACCCTGGAGGAATACTGAGTGCAAAATAATTAAGTTGTAGATAAAAAAAATCCTGCTGTTCAGAACATGGTGTGCGTAGCTTCTTTTCATTTCAATATTACTGATAATGATTGCTTTTTGTAAGTAGATGTACTTGAAAATTCAATCTATCACAGGCAAGAGTGGAATTATGAAAGGACTCATGGATTTCACATCTCAACCTTTAAAAAGCAGTTCTGATTTTTTATCTTTCCCTTTGGGTATCAGTCACATTCTGTCTGAGAGTGTGTGTGTGAAAAGAAGTCTCCTTCTGACATGGGGAAGTGCTTTCCGCCTTGACTAAACTCCAAAGGAGCTTGCACTAAAAACATTATGTTCCCTTTCATATTGAACCAACTGAATTCTCTGTAAGGAAGGAGAGGAAAAGTGGTCAAAACTATTGAGGACCAGTCCGTAGGGAGAGTTGTAAACAGTAGCCAGAGGGATTCACTTCACTAAATAGCCTTGGCTTGCATTCTATCATATAATACCCCAACTGCTTATTGTGGCATTCAAATCCATTTGAAACTCAATCTGTCTAAATTTCTTTCTTTACCTTCTGCTTCTTCCCTTGTATTCCTGCCATGCACAGTGCTCTGTGCCTCTATTCCCAACGTGATTTTGCTCATGCTGTTCCCTTTACCTTGAATGCCATGGCACAGCCATCAAAGGCTAATAAAGTGAGACTATGAGCAGAGCGTTCAGCAAATCATAGGTCCAGAATATCAAAAATTGGAATTCAGGACTTTCTATGGTGAAGAAGCTCAAGTAAACACTCCAGACTTTTGGCTGGTATCTTGGAAGGGATATAATCAAAGGAAAAGTAAACAACAGCAACAAAATAAACCAACATCCACAAACACTAAAACCCAGTCCTAAATCATCTCAATCTTTAACTGGATGAAGGAGGTCATTCCCTAACTAACTGCCCTCTCCAACACCCCAAAGCCTAAATAGATCCTCTTTGAGGAATTGTGATTTCATCTAGAGACTCAAAGACACAGATTGTTAGGGTGAATTTAAACAATAAAACTCCATTCTGCTTGGAAGAGATCCAACTTAAATACAAGGATATTGAAAGCTTGAAAGTAAAAGGATAAAGAAGAGATAAATCCAGTAAGCACTAACCAAAAGAAAGTTAGTGTAAGTATATCAATGTCAGAGAAAGTAGACTTCATGAAGTAATGTACCACTAGGGATTAAGAAAGACATTCCATAATGATGAAACTGTCAGTTTACCAGGAATATATATAAAAATTCTAAATTTGAATGCACCTGGTTAACAAAAAGTCTCAGAGTATATAAATCAGAAATAGACTTAAAAAGAGAAATGGACAAATTTATAATCATAGTGGAACATTTTAACACAACCTCTCTCATTAGCCTGTAGAGCAAGTTGACCATTTGAATATATAGACAATTCAAAAACAGTAGAATACACATTGTGTTCGTCTGTCCATAGAACGTGATACAAAATTGAACATATGTTGAACCACAAAGAAATTTCAACAAATTTCAAAGGACTGAAAACTTAGAGAGTATGTTATCTGACAACAGTGAAACTAAAGTAGAAATAATAATAACAAAAAGAAACCTAAAATATTCACCAAGTTATGCAAATGAAGCAAAAAAACTTTTAGGTAAGTCAAGGATCCAAGAAGAAATCACAATGGAAGTGAAAATGAATTCTAAAACGTGGCATGTAGCAAAAGTGCTTCAAGAGGAACATCTATATGGCCTTAAATCATGTAGTAGAGAAACTAAAAGTCTGAAAATTCGTGATCTAAATATATGTCAAGATGTTTTCTAAAATAACAAAATTAAAACCAAAGAAGAAAGGAAGTTTTAAAGATGAGAAATGAATTAAAAAAGGAACTGGACATACGATAGAGAGAACGCACCAAAACTGACAATGGTATTGTGAAGAGATTAATAAAACTGGCACAATGTTGGTAGGACTAGCCAAGAAAAAAATTGAGATAGCACAAATTACCAATATCCTGCATACATAATTAAAGAACACTAAAAATCAATTAAATGCCAATAGATAAAAATTCAGTTGAAATTGACAAATTCCTTAAAAGCACAGTGTACAACATCTGAAACAAGAACAAATAGAAAACCTGAGAAGTCCAAGACCCAGAAATAATTTAATTCATAATTTTCAGCCCAGATGACCACAAGTAAAATTTTTCTAAAATTTTAAATAAAAATAACAGCAATCAAACATAAAACTCCTCCAGAGAATTGAAAACTGGAAATATTTCCCAAATCTATTTATATTTTATATATCACCAATAAACAGAGATAGAAATTTAAAAAAAATCAATTACGGACATTTATAATTTTCTTAAACAACATCTATTTTTTAGGAGTAAACCTAAGAAAAAAGTTTGAAATTTATATGCCAGTAAGCTATAAGATATTACTGAGACAAATTAAAAATATTTAAATAAGTGGTGGGATATACCATGTTTATGGATTGCAAGTTTAAATAAAGATATTAATTCCCTTTCAATTGCTCTATAAATTCAAAACAATCCAAATCAAAACCCCAGCTGTTGTTTTTGGTAAATATTGACAAGCTAATTACAAAATTCAAATGGAATTACCCTAACCAACCGTACTGAAGACAATCTTGAAAAGAACAAAGTTATTATCACATATCTTAATTTTATGATAATTAAAATTTTGTGTTATTTGTGAAAGGGTAGAAAGCAGACCAACTGAACAGAAAAGGGCATTCAGAAACAAACCCACACGTATACACATGCTAATTTTTTTTAAAGATGTTATTTTTAAATTTATTTTAGGAGATAGAAAGAGAGAGAGACAGAGAACATAAGCGGCGGTTGGGGAGGAGCAGAGGGATAGGGGCAAGCAAACTCTGCTCTGAGCACAGAGCCTAACGAAGGGCTCAATCCCATGACCCTGAGATCATGACCTGAGCCAAAATCAAGAGTTGGATGCTCAACCAACTGAGCCACCCAGGCACCCCTACATACATTGATTTTTATGATAAAGGTGACAATGGCAGAAATAGCAGAAAAATGGCAGAATTTTCAATAGGTGGTGTTGGATCTGTTGGATATCCATATGTATAAAAAATGAACATTTATTCCTACCTCTCTCACATCTTACACAAAAGCAGTAGGCGGATTGTAAATTTACATTTAAAAGATTAGATGATAAAACTTTTTTTTAAAAGATTTTATTTATTTATTTGACAGAGAGAGAGAGCACAAGCAGAGGGGAGGGGCAGAGGCAGAGGGAGAAGCAGGCTCCCCACTGATCAGGGAGCCTGATGCAGGACTTGATCCCAGGACCCTGGGATCATGACCTGAATCAAAGGCAGACGCTTAACTGACTGAGCCACCCAGGCACCCCTAGATGATAAAACTTCTAAAAGACATTATCTTCATGATAATAATGTGGGCAAATCTTTCTTAAATAAGATGTTAATATCCACCAATAAAAAGTATATTTAGAAATTCACTACATTAGGGGCGCCTGGGTGGCTCAGATGGTTAAGCATCTGCCTTTGGCTCAGGTCATGATCCCAGGGTCCTGGGATCGAACCCCACATTGGGATCCCTGCTGAGCAGGGAAACTGCTTCTCCCTCTCCCTCTCCCTCTGCTGTTCCCCTGCTTGTACACTCTCTCTCTCTATTAAATAAATAAAATCTTAAAAATAAAAAAAGAAATTCACTATATCAAGGTTAAGAACTTCTTTGTATCATAGATAGTATTGAAGAGTAAGAGAAGCAAACTTTACAGCGAGAAGAGTATTAGCAATACATATAACCCACAAGGGATCCCTTTCAGAATATATAAAAATTTCTTACAAATCAACAAGAAAATAATAGATAATTAAATAGAGGGGTGCTGGGTGGCTCAGTTGGTTAAAAGTCTGACTTTGGCTCAGTTCATGATCTCAGGGTCCTGGGATCAAACTGCGCATCGGGATCTCTGTCAGTGGGGAGCCTGCTTCTCTCTCTTCCTCTGCCCCTACCCCTGCTCGTGCTCTCAATCTCTCTTTCTCTCAAAAAAAAAAAAAAAAATCTTTTAAAAAAAGATAATTAAATAGAAAACTGAGCAAAAGTCTTGAAATAACTTTTTAGAAAAGAAGATATTCAAATGATCAATAGGTATATGAAAGGGTGCTCATCCTCATTGGGAATCAGGGACATGCAAGTTGAAATAAGAGTAGAAGGCAACGATCTACCCAGCACAATGGCTACAAGAAAAAGTATGGCTACAAAATGATGGCTACATCAAAAAGCTACAAAAAATGGTTACAAAAAAAATGATACTTTTTTTTTTTTAAAGATTTTATTTATTTATTTGACAGAGAGAGCGAGAGAGCACAGCAGAGAGAACAGTAGAGGGAGAGGGAGAAGCAGGCTCCCCGCCAAACAGGGAGCCCGATGCGGGGCTCAATCCCAGGACCCTGAGATCATGACCTGAGCTGAAGGCAGATGCTTAACCATCTGAGCCACCCAGGCGCCCAAAAATGATACTTTGTGTAAGGACAACTGGAATTTTCAAATATTGCTAGTGGGAAAGTGAAAGTAAAACAAATCATTTAGAAAAACTGTCTAAACATATATATCCCTTGGACCAAGCAGTTCCACTCCTGAATATATATATATCCAAGGTAAAGTAGTGTGTATGTTTATAAAAAAATATATACAAATGAGTATAGCAGCCTAATTCATAATAAGATCAAACTGGAAAAACCCAAATGTGACATTTTTAAACAAAGGAATAATATACATCTTATTCTACCAACAAACCATAACTCCTTGCAAAAGCGTGATGGATCCCCCAAACAATGTTTTACACAAAATAAATGAGACAGAAAAGAACGAATTGTGTGAGTCCACTTATATAAGTACCAAAATAGAAAAAGCTAATATGTACTGTTAGAAGTCAGGTATCATATTTCACCAATATTTATTTAAAAATAGTTCTACGATTCCAAGCAGGAGGCTCAGCTCTAGTTAGGGATCATTCCATATTGAATGTTGTGATTATGTGCTCTGCTTCCATCTGGATAAACTATACGGTCCGATTGTTCTGAGTGAAGTACCTGAAGAATGAGTCACCAGGAAGGGGACCACTATAATTTCTTCAAGTTGAGGAGAAATCAACTAACTCATAGAAAAAAATGAGTCCCAGTTCAGACTATTTCTTTACTTAGTTGGGAAATTGTGTGACACATAATTTATGTCACAGGACCTGAGAAACGAAGGGCTAGGTGTGGACCAGTTTGGAAACTACCACATGTTCACACAAGCCTTGGGTTTTGGAGTGTGAGATTGTTATGAATTAGTTCATGCGTCTCACCTCAAATCTTCTCACCTGAGAGACCTCATACTCTTTAAGGGAAAGGAAAAATACTGATCATGGGAATGACAACACTTACATAAATATCATGTAGTGAGGTGATGTCAATGAAAATGGCAGGGTAAGGAACTCTGAAAATCTGTGCTTCCATAAAAGCAGCGAAAAAAACTGGCAAGAACTCTCAGAATCAACTTTTGCTTTTTTTTTTTTTTTTTTAATCTCTGGAAATCAACCAAAGGCTTGCAGCAATCTGAGCTTTCTGGTGGCTCCCTGGAAAACTGGCTTGAAAGACTTGTCTTTATTTCATCCGACTCAGAATTTGTCCAGTGCTAAAGCCATTGCCTAGGGAGTGTTTGCTGAAAACCTTTACAGGCCAATGTTTTAGTTGCTGATGCCTGAAGCAATAGATAAAAGTTGGCACAAACAATAGACTAACCAAAAAGATTGTGGGGAAAAACTAGGGAATGAGATAGCTATGAGGATTTTAAAAACTTTGACATATTCCTGGGAATCTAGGGGGGCTCTGTGTGTGGAGGGTTGTGCAAACGCTCAGGAAAGTGCTGGGAAGGTCCTATATTCTGGCCTTTTGCTGATCTTGAATCTCTGTGCAGACCGGAAGTACAGGCTAAGCTGTCGGTATAAGTCCCCGGATGAGTGTTAAGGACGTGCCCCCAAATGGACACAGAACCCTGGTGAAAGACTGGAAGGGTTTTGGGAGGATTTGTTTTTGTTTGTTTCAGGTACTTAAGGAAATCTCTGCTCAATCATTAGCTGACCACTGAGTTAATAGGCCAGAGACTTCAATGGCACACTTGAATAGGAATACAGAATTAATTCAGAAAAGATACTCAAAAAATAAACTAACAACAAACTTGGGGGGCGTGTAATCTACTTTTCAGAGTTGCCACACTGTAGTTTTCAAAATGCCCACAGTTTTTGACAAAAAAAATTATGAGACAAGCAAATGAACGAGAAACTATGGACCATACACAGGAAAAACAAAGAAAACCAAAAAGCCAAAACAGTGTATAGAAACTGTCCCCGAGGGAGCCCAAACGTGGTACTTTCTAGACAAAGACTTTAAATCAGGTATTTTAAATAGCTGCAAGGACTTAAAGGAAACCATATTTTAAAAAATAAAGAAATACATAAGAACAATGTCTGCCAAATAGAGAATATTAATAAAGAGATATATTATTGAAATTAAGTTGGTATTAATCGGAAATAGATTACTATAAACTGTTAGCTGTAATTCCCAGGACAGCCACAAAGAAAATATTTTATTTTCTTTTATTTTACGTATCAAAAGTGAAATGATAAAAGAGAATTAAAATGATATACTAATGCATAGAAAGATAATTATCATATGGTTTCATTCATATGTGGAACATAAGGAATAACATGGAGGACATTAGGGGAAGGAAGGGAAAACTGAAGGGGGGGAAATCAGAGGGGGAGATGAACCATGAGAGACTATGGACTATGGGAAACAAACTGAGGGTTTCAGAGGGGAGGGGGTAGGTGGATGGGTTAGCCCAATGATGGGTACTAAGGAGGGCACATGTTGTAATGAGCACTGGGTGTTATACACAAATAATGAATCATGGAACACTACATCAAAAACTAATGATGGACTGTATGGTGACTAACATAACATAATAAAAAAATTTTTTTAAATGATACACTCTAATGAATTTAAATTTAAAGTTTAACACAAGGAGCACCTGGCTGGCTCAATTGGAGGAGCATGAGACTTTTTTTTATATTTATTTATTTATTTGTCAGAGAGAGAGAGCACAAGCAGGGGGAATGGTAGGCAGAGGGAGAAGCAGGCTTTCTGCTGAGCAAGGAGCCTGATGTGGGACTTGATCCCAGGACCCTGGAATCATGACCTGAGCTGAAGGCAGACACTTAACTGATTGAGCTGCCCAGGTGTCCCAGAGCATGTGACTCTTGATCTTGGAGTTGTGAGTTTGAGCCCCACCTTGGGTGTAGAGATTACTTAAAAAAAAAAAAAGAAACTTAAAAAACATAAAAAATAAAATTTAACACAAAAGAAGACAATAATGGAGGGATTGGGGAACAACAAGACACATAAGACCTATAGAAAAAAATAGCGAAAGGACAGAAGTAAGTACTTCCTTACTAGTGATGACATTAATGTAAATGAACTAAACACTACAATGAAAAAGTAGAGACTGAACAAGTGGATAAAAACATGATCCAACTATATGCTATTTTGACGAGACTCACTTTAGTGTCAACAACACATATGGATTGAAAGTAAAGGCTGAGAAAAGATATGCTATGCAAATAGTGATCAAAACAGAACTGGAGTGGTTCTAATGATAGCAAGCAAACTAGGCTTTAAAATCAAAAGTGTTACTAGAGACAAAGAAATACATTATATATTAATAAAAAAGTTAATACATCAAGATGTAACAATTATAATATACATACACTTAACAACAGAGCTCCAAAATACATGAAGAAATCTGACAGAGTTGAAAGGAGAAATAGACAATTCAATAGTAAAAGTTGAAGACTTCAACACCCTACTTCCAATCATGGATGGGGCAATTAGGTGGATGGCCAGCAAGAGAAAGTAGATTTGACCAACATTATAAACCAAGCAGACCTAACAGACATCTATACAACACTGTACCTTCTAACAGCTGAATACCCATTCTTCTCAAGTGAACATTGAACATTCTACAAAATAGACTGTATATTAGGCTTATAATTCTACAAAATAGACTGTATATAGGCTTTAATAAATTTAAAATGATCAACATCCTAAAAAATACGTTCTCTGAATATGGTAGAATGAAATTAAAATCAATAACAGAAGGAGATTTCGGAGAAATACAAATCAAAACCACAACGAGATACCACTTCACACTAGTCAGAATGGTTAAAATTAACAAGTCAGGAAATGACAGATGTTGGCAAGGATACAGAGAAAGGGTAACCCTCTTACACTGTTGGTGAGAATGCAAGCTGGTGCAGCCACTCTGGAAAACAGTATCAAGGTTCCTCAAACAGTTGAAAATAAAGCTACCCTATGACCCAGCAACTGCACTACTGGGTATTTACCCCAAAGATACAAATGTAGTGATCCAAAGGGGCACCTGCACCCCAATGTTTATAGAAGCAATGTCCACAATAGCCAAACTATGGAAAGAGCCCAGATGTCCATCAACAGACGAATGGATAAAGAAGATGTGGTATTATATACAATGGAATACTACCCAGCCATCAAAAACAAAACAAAAAAAAAAACAAAAAAAGAAATCTTGCCATTTGCAATGATGTGGATGGAACTAGAGGGTATTATGCTAATCGAAATAAGTCAACCAAAGAAGGACAATTATCATATGGTTTCACTCATATGTGGAATATATGAAACAACGCAGAGCATCATAGGGGAAGGGAGGGAAAACTGAATGGGAAGTCATCAGAGAGGGAGAAAAACCATGAGAGACTCTTAACTATAGGAAACAAACTGAGGGTTGCTGGAGAGGAGGTGGGTGAGGGGATGGGGTAATTGGGTGATGGGCATTAAGTAGGGCATACGATGTGATGAGCACAGGGTGTTACATGCAACTGAAGAATTATTAAACACTACATCTGAAACTAATAATATACTATATGTTGCCTAATTGAATTTAAATAAAAAAAGAAAAATCAATAACAGAAGGAGATTTGAAAAATTCAAAATATATGGAAATTAAACAATACAATCTTAAATAACCAATGAACTAAAAATGAAATTATAAGGGAAATTAGAAAACAGTTTTTAATAAAAAATGTGACAAAATCCAGTACCACTTAATAACTTAAACACTCAGCAGACTAAGAGTATAAGGGAACTTTTCAACCTGATAAAGAGCATCTATGAAAAACCCATAGCCAACATCATACACAATGGTTTAAAGAGTGAAATCTTTCTCTGTAAGATCAGGAATAAGACAAGGATTTCCATCCACTCTCAGCACTTCTCTTTAACATTATTTTGGAAGTTCTAACCATGGCAATTTGTCAAAAAATGGAAAAAAATGCACCATGTTGGAAAGGAAGAATTAGAACTATCACTTTTTTCGGATGACATGGATCTTATACATAGAAAACTCTAAAGAACACACACACACACACACACACACACATACAAAACTATTAGGGCTAATAATGAGTTCAACAAAGTCACAGGATACCCAATCAATATTCAGAAATCAGTTTTAGGAGGATGGGCTAAATGGGTAGTGGGCATTAAGAAGGGCACTTGTGATGAGTACTGGGTGCTATATGTAAGTGATGTATCACTAAATTCTGCTCCTAAAACTAATATTATGTCATATGTTAACTAGAATTTAAATAAAAACTTGAAACAACAACAACAACAACAAAAATCCCCAAATCAGTTGTAGTCCTATACACTAGCAATGAATAACCTGCAAATGAAATAAAGAGAACAATTCCATTTACAATAGCATCAAAAGGCATATATTATTTTGGAATAAATTTAACAAAATAAGTGTAAAACTTGTACATTGAAAATTACAAAACACGGTGAAGAAAACGAAACATTTAAATAAAAGGAAAGGCATCCTGTATTCATGGAACATTTCATGTTGTTAGGGTGATAATATTCCCCAAATTGATCTATAGATATTGTTGCTATCAGAATTCTTGCTGCTCTGTGTGCAGAAGAGGACAGGATGATTCTAAAATTCATATGGAAATGCAAGGGTCTCTAGCTAGACATAAATTTTAAAAAGAAGAACAAAGTTGGAGGACTTAAAATTCTGACTTTAAAACTTACTACAGAGCTACAGTAATTAAAAGGATGTTGCAGCGCAGAAAAGCAGATATGTGGATTAATGTAATAGAATTGAGAGTCCAAAAATAAACCCATATATCTTTGGTCAATTAATATTTCAATAATAGTGTCAAGGCTGTTCAAGAGAAAAAGAATAGCCAAAAAAATGGAAGCATGGGGATCAGTCCATTAACTGATGAATGGGTAAACAATGAGGTATGTACATACTAAATAGAATATTGTCATAAAAAGGAATGAAATATTGATTCATACTACAACATGGTTGGACCTTGAAAACTTTATGCTTAAGTAAAAGAAGCTAGACACCAAAGTAACTTGTTGTATTACTCAATTGATATGAAATGTCCACTTAGGCAAATCCATAGACACAGAAAGTAGATTATTGGTCACCAGGGGATGAAAGGTAAAGAGAATTGGGAGTGACTGTAACATACAGCGATTTCTTTTTGGGCTGATGGAAAAATATTTTATTTTATTTTATTTTATTTTATTTTATTTTATTTTATTTTATTTTTAAAGATTTTATTTATTTATTTGAGAGAGAGAGAATGAGAGAGAGAGAAAGCATATGAGAGGGGGGAGGGTCAGAGGGAGAAGCAGACTCCCTGACAAGCAGGGAGCCCGATGCGGGACTCGATCCAGGGACTCCAAGATCATGACCTGAGCCGAAGGCAGTCACTCAACCAACTGAGCCACCCAGGTGCCCTGATGGAAAAATATTTTAAAAATAGATCATGGTGATGGTTGTATAACCTTGCGAATATATTAAAAACCTCTGCACTATATACTTTAAAATGAATTTTATGTTATGTGAATTGTATCTCAATTTTAAAAATGCAATATATTATATATTATATATTATGTTACGTGTTATATGTTATATGTTACATAACCAGTGCAGGTCCAAGTTCTTCACATACATTAACTCTTTTTATCATATAACAATTCTATAAGACTGTTACTACATCTCCCCCATTTTACTTATGGGGAAATTAAAGTAGAAAAAACACAGAATGGTTAAGAAACTTGCCCAAAGGCAAATAGTTAATGAGTGGTGGAGTCAGGACATAAAAACTGGTGGTCCAATTTCATGGACCATTCTACTAATAATTGTGGAAGAAGACCACTCCAGGAAGCCACATTGCTGGTGTTTAATTTTTTTAAATTTTATTTTATTATGTTATGTTAATCACCATACATTACATCATTAGTTTTTGATGCAGTGTTCCATGATTCCATTGTTTGCCTATAACACCTAGTGCTCCATTCAATCCTATTCATTCCTAGAAAGAACTCTATGAGATATTACCATCATACATTTTAGGAGGAAAGTGAAGGTAAACATGATAACCTTGCCTATAGTCACATCCCCACTAAGATGCAGCTATACCTAGACAACAAAACCAGATTGATCAAATGACTAATATATGCAGATTGTTAGATTGTTTTTATATCCAAATCCTTTCTGTGTTCTTGTACTTCAAGCCTTATTATATTTAGGTCCCTATCAATTAACCTGATTCTAGAAAGCCCATTCCTTGGTAAATAAATTTACATTACCAAATAGGGTAGGGTGACACCTTGAAATGAGGGTAGTTTTGTGTGCTGCCGATAAGGAGGCTGACCACAAGAAATGGTTTTATATTGAACCACTTAGTTTTATCTAAGTCAGGAAGGAGGTTGGTGGCAGCATCTCCAATGAAGAAGCCAATCAATCACTCAAATGTAATATGTCAAAAGAAACTTTCTTTTAAGACAGTTCTCAGCCTAACTGGGTCTATGAATTAAATAGCGTGGTGTTTGAGCTCAGGTCTGTTCATGAAGAGTAGGTACCGGTAAGGTGTGTAGTCAAAATGAGATGCAGAGATATTTTTGATTTCTTGAGGATAAGAGAACCCCAGTAAACTCAGAAGTAAAAGAATGGATAATAGGTCATTTTAAGAAACAAAGAACATCAGAAGAGACCAAAACTTGGATTTAACCCTGTTAATAGCAGGTAACATCTTGTCCAGTTGTAGCCCTTAGACCTCAGTGGGGTGAAAGGAAAAGCATAGATTTTGAAACCAGAGAGATCACTTGTGTACTTTGCTTATCTTTATAAATGTGAGCAGGGTATCTAACTTCTTAGATTCCTAGTTTTAGCTTCTGCAACATGGCAATAGTACTAATACAGTAACTGCTCCTCAGGATTTTTTATGGGGATTAATTAACATAACTGAAAACTTCTAGTACAATATATGGCAACATGCACTAAGTGCCTGGTAAATGTGATTTCCTTTCCCTTTCTTTCATATGTCCATGAATTCGTAAGGTATGCACTTGCTTTTCATGCCTGTGTCACTCCTTTCTCAAACCTTCTGACTTTTTGTCTCCCCTTGTCCCTAACCATGTCTCCTGAGCATCCCCAGAGAAGGTCTGTTTCCAGGATAAGGTTAGGTGTGCACAGGAGGTATGGTCTCTTTCTCTGTAGTAATTTTATTTTATTTAAAAAAATTTTTTAAAGTTTTATTTATTTATTTGAGAGAGAGAGAGTGTGTGAGCAAGCAGGGGGAGGGGCAGAAGGAGAGGGAGAGAGAGAATTCCAAGCAGACTCCAAGCTGAGCGCCAAGCCAGACAAGGGGCTCGATCTCAGGATCCAGAAATCATGACCTGAGCCGAAGCCAAGAGTTGGACGCTTAACCAACTGAGCCACCGAGGCATCCCTCTCTGCAGTAATTTTAACCTTACTGCTAGGACAGGATTCCCGGATACTTTGGCATTCAGGCATGTTTTAGGATGTATTAACAATAATTTTATTATTATTCAGCTGTGGTGAGGCCACCTATCTTTGCCATTAGAAAGATAGTTTGCTGCTCACAGTTTCAAGGAGGAGGGGAACACCATGGAGGGCCATGCAGGGCCATGAGGGGGAACACCAAGATTGATCAGGAAAGGTAAAGGGACTAAGAGGAAAGTGTGGGCAGGAGACTTTATTGTGGCTTCTGCAGGAAGGACTGGGCAAGGCAGGATGCACAGGATTAGAACTGGCTAGTTTGGGTAATTTCAGGGGTCTTTGGGGCATAAGGGCTGGCCCTAGTGGTCTGGTCCTTGGCCTTGGAGTGATTAGGTAGCTGGTGGCCCCGAGTATGAGAACTCAGTAAAGGACCTGGCTGGCAGGCAGGCTCTGGATTTGGTTGGCTAGCAAATGAAAGGCATGCTCACAGGTTAGTTGTCTGCTACCTCTAGGTATTAGCTAGCCTCAGGAGGACTAATGGCTTGAAATAACTAACAATTATTATGTCACAGTCCTGTGGGTCAGGAAGCTGGGCATGGCTGCCCTAGGTGCCTGAGACCAGAGGTCCCTCACAAGGTTGCTTTCAAGGTGTCAGTGGGCACTGTGGTTTCTTCGGAGATCCTCAATTGGGAAGATCCACCTCCAAGCTTACTCACACGGTTGTGGAAGGATTCAGTTCCTTGTGTGCTGCTGGACTGAGGTCCTCAGTTCCTTCCCATGTGGGTCACTCCATAGGGCAGCTCACATAAGGTACTAGCTTCTATCAGAACCAGAGAGAGAGAGTGAGAGAGGATGCCCCTAGACAAAGCCATGGTCATTCTGTTACCCAATGTCAGCTATGACATCCTATAACTTCTGCCGTATTTTTTTAAGTAGAAGCAACTCAGTGAGTCCAGTTCACCATCAAAGGAAGGGGAGTAAATGAATGCACAAATTCTAGGAGATGGGGATCACTGGAGCCATGTAAAGACTACTTACCACAGTGTGTACTCACTCTACTTAGAAGATTTGGTACAAGGGTGCCTGGGTGGCTCAGTCAGTTGAGCATCTGCCTTGGGCTCCGGTCATCATCTGAGGGTCCTGGAATTGAGCCCCTTGTCAGGCTCCCTGCTCAGCAGGGAATCTGCTTCTTCTTCTCCTTTTGTGCTCGTGCTCTCGTTCTCTCTCTCAAATAAATAAATAAAATCTTAAAAAAAAATACTTGGTACAATTTACTGGCCAGAAAATAAGGAGCTATTTTGACAAGTGTTCTGGATCTCTGAGAAAATTCACGGGAGCAGAGCTTTAAGAGGTGGAGTCCCAGATATTCTTAGTCAGGCCCTCCATGCCCTTGGCTGCTATTTGATATAAACATGTCAGCAGGGATGGGAGAAGAGCACCGACCCCGCTGCTGTATTCTAAAAGTCAGATCCATCAGAGATTCACTGAAGTTCTATTAATCCTGCAGGAAAGCCACAGGGTCTGGCTTTTAATAGAGGGAAACGTGAGCCACAGCTGCCTCACAATGTGGAAGCATGTCTCATCCTACTTTGGCTCCCTTGCTAACATTCTACATAATCTCCAGTCACAGTGCATTTGTTTGTCTTAATTCTGTGCTTGTGTTTTGAAGCTCCTACTAATTCCTGAAAGGAGGCATAGAGTTAAAATGAGAATTGGGTGAGCTTGCTGGGGCTTCTAAAGAAGGCTTTGCCAGCTTTGGTAACTGATTCTTCTGGGTTTCTGGACTCATAATGGTCTGGCTAAGCTTTCCAGTCTCAGCCTATTATATGGAGAAGGAAGGGACATGGCTCTGAGTGCAATGTTGAGGTGACTTTTAGGAGCACCTTCTATATTCCTGATAATGTTCAGGGAGCACACAGGGCCTTATTTAACACTTTCAAACACTATGCATAAGCAGAGTTATTACCATGAATGGGTGAATGAAGAAAGTGAGCTTTGGGGAGGTTATATCACGAGCTCAAGGTTGCTCTGGCCATAGGTGGGGCAAGAGCCAAGGTTTGGTGCAGGCTTGGCTGACGGCAGGGCCCCTACCCCATGGCACATCCGTACTCCCCACTGAGGAGCATAATCACAAAAGCAACAGACAGACAAGCAAACACAAATAAAATGCTTCATACCCTTGGATTGCTTGCATTTAGAAATCAGGTTCATGTTTCTCTACCTTTCTTGATACTGGTATAAGTGCTTGTGTTGGTAAGTGTTATGGCTGGCCCTCCTAGTGGTTATCATTCAGTATGTTGAAGGAAAGAAATCAAGGGCCTTTAGCAAATCTTAACTGTTCCTACTGTCTGTGTGGCATTGGTGAAGTTACTGAAGCTCTCTGAACCTCAGCTTCTTCATCTGTAAAAAGGCGTTAAAAGTGCCCATCAGTGTGTGGTACCTGGGAGGTATAGGAGTTTGACCAATGGAAGTTGTTCCTCTCCACTGGAGTAAAGTCAAATATGTGGCTCATCTGATTCCTTCATTAAATGGAAGTTTCCAAGCTGTGCTCCTAAGTTAGCCTTATATCTTTAATGGAAATAGTTAAATTCAAGTTGGCTTAGCTATTAAAGTTGGTCTTTGTGTGAAGCATCACTAAAATTACTTCTCCCTGAAATGTGTTTCCATCAGACTATTATCCCCTGAGCATGGCTGGGCATTGATGAGGGACTCCACCATGGCAGAGGTTCCAGCAGCCCATAATGGAAAGGGAGGGCCATTGAATCAGAAGCAGATAAAATCCGCATAATCCAGTCGATTGGCCTGATTCCTTGATATTATTGAATGTCATTGTATGAAGAAAAAAAATCACTCTCCCGTTTTAAAGACATTTTAACGCAGTTAAAATTTTGACGAGCATTTGAAAAACGTAGACATGTGCAGTCCAGGAAAAAGAATGCGAAATTCGATTACATGGTACACCTTAAAGTAAGTGTTTCAGAAACAGAAAGACCCAAATAATATCTAACACACAGATTCTACTAGGGGATAACTGAATGTCCCTCAGGTTTGTGGGCAAGTTGAATAGACATTGATGGATTTGTTTTCCTTTCAGATTAAATTGAACTTCTGATGTGAAAGTAGTTTACCAGCTTCTGATCCTGAAAGCTACATTTTTTTCCCCCTAACTAAATTTCTCTTGTTTAGATGTCTTCACTTTCGAGCCACTTGAAAAGTGGTACATTAACGTCTGAGAAAGTTCAGGAGAAATTATTTATTTAGAAAATTTTGAGGGAAACACAGTGTTTAGCAAACTTTACCTTCCCTCTGGTGAAGTGGTATCTGGCAAATGGACCCTTCACTGGCCTTGAATGTTTCTTTGGAGGCTCAAATGCCCAAAGATATGCAAAATAACTTTTCAGAAATTTTCATAGCTTGACAAGATAAATATTATCAGGACTAAATGTGAACATCTGTGTAAATGAGGGCTGGCCTTTATAGATAGAGATGGTGTGCTGGAGCACTAAGTAGATGTCAGTGTTAGCTGTTAATTAGATAATGTCCTTGCTGACAACTCATTTTTTCTTAGCATTTGTAGGCATAATCTCATCTTTAGGGTTAGCTGGTTTAAGAAAAAAAAAATCTTAAGCTAATTTATTGCTCAAGAAAATACTTCAATTTCAGACACCGGCAGATAACATATCTAGACATGCCAGAGGCATCAACACAGGTATAGAATGTGTTATGCACATTCATGTGTTATATGTGTTCATGTGTTATACAGCACTCCTAAGGACTGAGCTTGTGGATTGTTCAATTGCACAAGTTCTAGCTTACATTCTGAAGTACGGCAGGAACCTCATGCATTATGCCCTATGCATACCTGGTCAGTACGATTATAGAATAAGATTTTCCAATCTTGACACTGTTGACATTTTGGGATGAATACTTGTTTGTTATGGAGGCTGTCCTGTACTTCGTAGCATGTTTAACAGCATCTCTGGCCTCTGTTCCCTATATGGCAGTTGTAATTTCCCCCTACTTCCCCATGGCAATTAAAATGCCTCCAAACGTTGCCAAATACCCCCAGGGTGGGGGGTTGGAATTAACCATATTAAAAATAGTTATTTTAGAGGAAAGCTTGCCGTGCTCTAAAATATTTTTCTTTTTTTTAAAATTTAATCTGTTCTGATCCTTCCCTTCCTCCTCCCCTCCCCTTCCTCCTCCTCCTCCTCTTCCTCCTTCTCCTCTTTCTCTTTCTCCATCATAATCACCACCACCCCTTCTACCATCATTATTATCATGCTAGTTAACAACTATGCCAAGAACACTGGTCTTTCATATACACCAAATATTTACTAAGCATAAATTGAAACAGGGTATATATCAGGGAATGATGGGTGAGAAGTCTAGAAAGCAGACAGGTAGTCAAGATCATGGAGAGTTTCAAATGCCACAGAAGGAGCCTGGAAATATATACATACATCATTATGTGTATATGTAATGGATAGGGCAAGACCATAGCCCTCAAAAGAATCATAACCTAGCCAGAGAAATTACATATTCATATGAAACAAAATAATACAAAGCAACCTAGTCCATGTACCAAATGAGTGGCAGACAGTAAAAACAAGATGGAAAACTTGCATTAGATCAAAAAGAAAGAATGTACTTCATTATTTGAGTTTGTAAAAAGATAGCTCAGGCAAGAGAAGGAGAATTAGAATAGACAAAATAATACTAGCATACATCTTTGTGAAATGTGTTTGACATGTCTGGCAGTTTCAGAGTAAGCAGAAAGTCCTTGTACCAGAGTGGAAGGATGAATTGGCTTTCTATTGTTGCTGTGACAAATCACCACACACTTAGCAGTTTGGGGCAATAGTCGGCCATGAACAGCAGGATCATACACATGGACTTCAATGGTGGGGTTCTGTTGGAAGGTTTTGTGCAAAGGACATTTTAAAATAAACTTTATTTGGAATGACTTTAAATTTACAAAAAAGTTATAAAGGCAATAGAGGGTTTTCATACACCTCTCACCTTGTTCTCCCCGTCATCATCTTTGATTACATGGTACATTTGTCAAAACCAAGAAATCAACATTGGTACATTCTTACCAACTACACTCCAGACTCTATTTGGATTTCACTAGTTTTTCCACAAATGTCCTCTTGCTATTCCAGGATCAAGCCCAAGGTACCATAATGTATCTGATTGTCATAACTCTTGAGTTCCCTCTGGTCTGTGATAGTTTCTCAATCTTTACTTGCTTTTTATGACTTTGGCAGTGTTAAGGAGTGCTGGCCAAGTATCCTGTAGAATTTCTCCCAGTCTGGGTCTGATGTTTTTTCTCATGATTAGACTAGGGTGAAGGCCCTTCTGGTCACATCTTATGATGGGGTCATTGTAGCCACATGATGTATCTGGTGATGTTACTATTTTTCCCTTTTCAGACTAGAGTATTTTTGAATGACTTATATTTGCATACTGGGTAGGAAGGATTTGAAAGGAGGGAATTTCATTAAAAAAGTCATAAAAGTCTTAGTGTGTGTTTATGTGGGTGTGAAGTACATAGTTAGCTGTAGTTAAAAAGAGGAAGAAATGAGAACAAAATCAATAGAACCTAGTGATTATTTTGAAAGGAACTGGTCAAAAGAATGATTTCAAAGTGTTAAGCATGCATAAGATGAATGACAATATCAATGACAATAAGGTCTAGATGGGAAGGTAAACTTGGATGATGACTTGAATTTAATTTGGATTTCCATTTCAGAAGGTATTATTGTTCTTACCTATGAAGCCATCAAGGAAATAGTCGAAAATGTGAAATTGAATGTCATAAAGAAGGTCAAGTTTGAAGAGAGAGATTGTTTGAAATAAAGTCCCATTAAAATGAAAAAGTTATTTTAGAGGTCTCCAAAAGTACTCATTCCTTAATCACTGTAATTTATTCAGCAGAACCAACCTTCCATGCCAGACATTTCTTTGGCTATCCGAATCACAGCCTTTCATTATGACTTCAGAATAAAAGCAAACTGAGGTCAAATACCAGATCCCTGCAAGGGAGATAACCTGGGCCCTTTGTCTGATGCAATCCCAGCACCTGACAGCTCACTGCTCTTCAAGGAAATCCAAGACAGCTGCTTTCTTTAACGTACAAAATTTAGCACTTGGGAATTTAGCACTTTGGACTGAACCCAGTGTCTTGTGGCTGCTCCTCTCTCTCCTCTCCAGCCATTCTGCAAACCTAGTACTTTGCTGGCAGCCCCGACTGACTCCTGGAGTTTTAAGACCTGTGAGGGCAGGAGCTATGTATGATATTTCTCTTTGCTTTTGTAAAGTACTCGGCATGGAACAGAAAGCATAGCACTCATTGGGAGAAGACATGAACTAGAAATTGCTCTGCCATTTATACTTGAGCAGCTAGGGAAGTTGCTTAATGCTTTGTTGTGGCAGATTCACCCTCTGAAATATTGGCAAAATAGTGGACACTTCATAGAGAGGTTGTAAACATTATGTGTGGCAATATATTAAGACTCTCTATTAGTGTAGAGTCTGGACATAGCATGCACTTGATAAGCAATAATGGACACTTAAATAACATTTAGTGAGGGTCAAGGAATGCACTAAGTGTTCTGACTTTACTCATTAATTTAATTCCTATAGCAACTCAGTGAGCTAAATAGACTATTGTTATCCCCATGTTATACATGAGAAAACTGAAGATGGGTAAAATAACTTGCCCAAAGTTATACAGCCAGTAGCAGCACAGGTGGAATTAAAATCCAGACAGCTTTGTTAAAATGTCCATACTACCCAAAACAATATAGATTCAGTGCAATCCCGATCAATATACCGATTGTTTTTTTTCACAGAACTAGAACAAATAATTCTAAAGATTATATGGAACCACAGAAGACAACAAATAGCCAAAACAATCTTGAGAAGGAGAACGAAGCTGCAGATATGAAGCTTTCTGATATCAAAGTATACTACAAAGCTATAGTAATCAAAACAGTATGGTCCTGGCACAAAAACAGACATGTAGATCAACAGAACATAATACAGATTCCAGAAGTAAACCAATGCTAATAAGGCCAAGTAATCTTCAACAAAGGAGGCAAGAATATGTAATAGGGAAAAGGCACTCTCTTCAATAAATGGTGTTGGGAAAACAGGACAGCTACATGCAAAAGGATGAAACTGGACTACTTCCTTACACCATATATCAAAATAATCTTGAAATGGATCAAAGACTTAAATGAAAGATTGAAAGCCATAAAACTCCTAGAAGAAAACATGTATAGTAAATTTTTGGATCTTGGTCTTAGCAATATTTTTTTGGATCTTTCTCCTCAGGCAAGGGCAACAAAAACATAAATAAACAATTGGGACTACATCAAATTAAAAACTTTTGCACAGTGAAGGAAACCCTTCACAAAATGAAAAGGCAACCTACTGAATGAAATAAGATACTTGCAAATGGTATAACTGATAAGGGGATGCTATCCAAAATATATAAAGAGCTCACACATCTCAATATCAAAACCAAACAAATAATTTAAAAAATGTGCAGAGGACCTGAGTATTTCTCCAAAGAAGACATACAGATGGCCAATAGACACATGAAAAGATCACTAATCATCAGAGAAATGCAAATCAAAACCACAATAAGATGCTACCTCATACCTGTTAGAATAGCTATTATCAAAAACACAAGGGCACCTGGGTGGCCCAGTGGGTTAAGCAGCTGCCTTAGGCTCAGGTGATGATCCCAGGGTCCTGTTCAAGCCCTGCCTCGGGCTGCCTGCTCAGCGGGGTGCCTGCTTCTCCCTCTCCCACTCCCCCTACTTGTGTTCCCTCTCTCACTGTCTCTCTGTCTGTCAAATAAATAAATAAAATCTTTTTTTTTTTTAAAGATTTTATTTATTCATTTGACAGAGATAGACACAGCGAGAGAGGGAACACAAGCAGGGTGAGTGGGAGAGGGAGAAGCAGGCTTCCCGCAGAGCGAGGAGCCCGATGCGGGGCTCGATCCCAGGACTCTGAGATCATGACCTGAGCCAAAGGCAGATGCCTAACGACTGAGCCACCCAGACGCCCCTAAATAAATAAAATCTTAAAAAAAAAAAAAAAACACCACAAGAAATAAGTGTTGGTGAAGATGTGGAGAAAAAGGAAACCCTTGTACACTGCTGGTCGGGATGTTAATTGTTGCAGCCAGTATGGAAAACAATATGGAGGTTCCTCAATAAATTAGAAATAGAAATACTATATGATCCAGCAATTCCACTTCTGAGTATTTATCCAAAACCAAAAACACTAATTTGAAAAAATATATGTACCCTAGGTCCACTGCATTATTAATTACAGCAATCAAGATATGGAAGCAACCTAAGGTGTCCATGGATAGATAAATGGATAAAGAAGATGTGGTGTTTGTATATATATACCACATATATACACATTCAGCCATAAAAAGGAATGAAATCTTGCCATTTGCAACAACATGGATGGACCTAATACTATGCTAAGTAAAATAGGTTAGACAGAGAAAGACAAATATTATATGATTTCACTTACATGTGGAATTTAAAAAAACAAAATAAAACAATGAACAAACAAAACAGAAATAGACTCATAAATGCAGAGAACAAACTGATGGTTGCCAGAGGGAGTGGGATGAGGGGATGGGCAAAATAGGGGAAGGGGATTAAAACATACAAACTTTCAGCTATCAGATAAATAAGACATGAAGATGCACTGCACCACATAAGGAATATAGTTAATAATATTGTAGTAACTTTGTATGGTGACAGATGGTAACTAGATTTATCATGCTGATCACTTCATAGTGTAAATAAATGTTGAATCACTATGCTGTACACTTGAAACTAATAAAATATTGTACATAAAAGTATCCATACAGCTGGCCTCTGAATCTTTGCTCTTAAATACTATGATATACCATTTTTGTGCCCATAACACATAATAATTATCATGATAGCAATTATTATTGTTAATAGAGCTTCTTTATGTTGTTATTAATGTAAGAACAAGACAAGAACATCTGTTATGCACCCTTTTACTTAACACTATTTTAGCTGTTCTAGTCAATACAAGAAAAATTAAATATGCACACAAGAGAAAAATTATCATTTTTTCAGACGTTGGCTTTCTAGCATGAACATCCAAGATAATGAATCTAAATAGAAAAATGGCTGGTTAACAAAAGAAAAGTTTGAATTCAAAAGCTTTCCTATATATAATTGCATCAGGCAGCATTCTTGAGCATTTCATGATGGTTCACACACATATTTAAAGTTGACACTGGCTGTTTTCTGGGAGTTCAGCAGATACTGTCAGGCAGAGTCCCAGAACCTCTCCAGCATGGTAGGGGAGCAATAAGAGACTACTCAGCTTTTAGTATCACTTTCTCTTAAGTCTTCACCAACAATCTCTTTGAGTCTCATGTTTCCACTGAAATTCTTGTCAAGGCCCTTCTAGTTTTTGCTCAACACCCAATCCCAAAGCCAACACTACATGTTTTAGGCTTTCATTATAATACCACCCCATTTCTGGTACCAAATTATTTTCCATTCCTGTTCCTGGGTAAGAAATCACTACTTCTTTAACATCTAGCCCAGTCAAGCCTTCTGATAAATATCTTCCTAGCTGACATCTGGAAAGACACAAGTTTGTAGGAACAGAGACACCAAATTAAGCGTGTATGATGATAAGGTTTGAAATTCCCAAGGTTCTCATCTCAGACAGTGACGTTAGTATCTTCTGAACTCACCTCTTCCCATGGACAGACCAAATCTATAGCCACACACAGAGCAATTCCCTCTGAAAGAAATCCAGAAACTACTTGACTGACTCCTGCACATCAAGCTTAGTTTGTTCTTCTTTTTCTAGTTCCTTGAGGTATATAGTTGGCTGATATGGAGTATAAACACTTGGATACCTTGCTTAATTTGGGACAATTCTGAAGAATGACCCAAGCCAAGAGTTCCCTACAGAATTGGCTGAAATCTTTGCTACAACTACATTGTATTTCAGTTTCTCTCTCTTATTAATCTTCTTTCTTTACTTCAACAGTTGTTGAACCTGAAAGCTGTTCACAATAAATTCCTTACACACAAATCTCTTCAAAGGCCATTTCCTTGGAAACTCAGCTTGTGAAATAGACCTGGAGCCCTAGCATTCAATTTAAGGACTTTCATTGTGGTTTCTGACATGCGGTATTTTGAAAGAAACAGCTGGATGGGTAAGGCAAAACTAATTTGACTGTTTCACATGGCTCTTTAATTATTGCACATCAGGGGGAAAATGGAGGAGAATGGATATGGAAGGGCCCTGGTATCCTCTGCTGTCATTTCTCTGGGTTCTCTGTGTGCCAAGTTTATCTCCAAACTATTAATTCACTTCTCTTTGCCTTCATAACTTGCAAGCAATCAGGTAAGCTAATTTAACTAAAACAAAATAATTTATTTGCCTAACTTTACAGGAAGTCAAGGGGGTGGTTTTAAAAGTTGTATCCAAGAATAACACAGCAAAAGGGTGGGTAGAGAGAAAGAGCAAGAATGAGAGAGCAAGAGAATGAGAGAGAGAAAATTATCTACATATAGTACATATAAGTTATGCATATAAGAATGGTTACTGGCACATACTCCATGTTGAACAATACTAGGAAAAAAGAGGGATTATTTTTCAGTGTTTCCATATATCAGTCCCTCGGGTGGTCATTGTTTGACTTTGCTTGAATCACATCACCTACCACCCAATTGAACAATATGGTCCAAGGGAAAGTGATACTATGATTGCTCAGTCCTGGGGGATGGTGTCCCTGGTGCTAGAATGAGGTGGGGGCAAAGGTAGGTTCAGAGAACAACGATGAATAGCTACCACAGTGAAGTTCAAGAGGAGGTTTCCAGTTGAAGCAGAGTATTGTATTGCCAAAAATAGGGGAAGACATTAGCAACCACAGTGTTTGTGAATTTGTGGTTGTAAGATTAGTAGGGGCTAAATCAGATGGAATTTGTGTCCAACTGTTGCAGAGCCATAGCCAGAGTCTCCCCAATTCTCTAAAATAAAGTATTAATTTCCCTCAGGAAAAGGGTCCCCATGAATCCTAAAGGAAATGCCAATAAAATTTAGTATATGAGTCATGCAGATTCAAACTCCAGTTGATATCATGTTGTATTACCCACACCTCCTGTTGTGAGAAGGAGGTTATTGAGATGAACCACTGGCATTGCCACAAGTCTCAGAGGTATAAATAATATTGATCTCTCTCCTGCACTACTCCTTAAAGTTTTTCCTTGCTCTTGGTCATCACCTATGTTGGGCTAAGTGCTTTTACCTGGTGAAGTGACCAAACCTACATTTCTGAGACCTTGGCCATCATGCTTTTCTTGGATCTCTGCTGGTGTGCTTTTCTATTTACCACCAAAATTGGACAGGGGGTATCAAGAGATATCAGTTGGATCACCTGAGGAATCCCCTGCCTTCATTATATAATAAACTTCTGATGATTAGGGTTATTTATCCTGGATAAATAGGATAAACAAGGATGTTGACTCCCTTCCTTGTCTTCTGATTTCTTGGCAAAAAGAGTCAGAAGTGACTAAGAGGCAGCTATCACTTGAGGTTCAACAAAACTCTAGCTATGTCTTCTGGTAGAATTGTTCCCTATCTAGCAACAAGAATCTCTAAACCACAAAGCCCAGAATTGTGGTAATGGGAGGCACAGGTTCACCAGTAGGCAACTGGGAATGATGGCAAATGTAACCCCTCTTGCTTCCACTCTTAGTTTGGAGACCCATGTGTTTTATCCAATGGCAACATAGCACTATATATGGTTATTGCTTTAGGATATATACCCTGTGTGTAGGGTATATATGTGTAGTTTGGAGACCCATGTGTTTTATCCAATGGCAACATAGCACTACATATGGTTATTGCTTTAGGATATATACCCTTTCCCATATGAGATCTTCTCCTCATTGGCACATTAGCTGCACTTTTAACAGGCCTTTCAGTTGCTCTCTCAGGCTGGCACTTTTTGAATAGGATAGTTTGTGGAAGAACCAGTGGATCCCAAGGTCATGTGCCCACTGCCATATTTTCTATGGTAAAATGTGTCTTCTCTTCTGATGCAATGTTAGGTGAGGTCCTGTGTTGTAGATAAAACAATGTATAAGCCCTTACACAGGGGTGCCTGCTGAGGTACTGTGATCGGGAAAGGCAAACTTATACTTAGAATATATGTCGAGTTTACCCAAGATAATTGTTGCCCCTTTCAAAGTAGAAGGGGTCCAGTGTAATTGACTCGCCAAGTTACTGATGGGTTTCTTGGAGAGATGATTCTATATCAGGGGCTCAGTGTTGGTTTTTGTTGGTGGCATCTTGTACATTTGGCAGGAACTGTATAGCTAAATCACTTGTTGAGTGGAGGCCTATGCTGTTGGATGCATGCACAGCCCCACCCCTCCCACCAAGGCTATATCATTCATGCTGTCATTGAGTTAGTGGTAGAGCAGTAGGTAACAGTGGCTGGCTGGTGTCAGCTGGAGAGTCGTGGTAGTTTAGTGCCTCCTCCATGGTTGATGCTCTCTGGTGAGTATTATCTGTAGCACAAACATCTTTAGTTCTGTGCCTACTTTGTGTGTCCATCCATATGACTCTACCTCAGACCTCCTTGTCCTTAATCTTCCAATCTTTCTCCTTCAATTCCATGAATAATTGACCTTGCCATTGACTACTGTCCATGAGTACTCTGAATATTTTCTAACATTGGGCCACTTTTCAACCTTTATAGATGGTAAAATGCTAAAAGTGAAATGGCTTCTGGGCATAGTACATAAGAGATAAGCCCTGGTATAGATAAAGAAACCAAGGGTATTACTATCAAACTTTTGTTAAAGCTACAGACATATTGAAAGGCTGTTGTAATATGCACTGTAATATCATGGAAAGGTTCTTTTCAAGAGATTAAGGGTGCACATTATACATATGTACCTCTCAATAAAATCATATCCCTCTAGTAAGCTTAAGAGTAATTTTAAGAGTGTTGTCCCTCATCATTGTAGCAGAAGCACAAGGAAGAGAGGTGGTTATCTGTAAAAGATCTGTGTGTGGAACTTTTGTCTAATGGACTGAGTCTAAGGAAGTTCACAGAAGACCCACACAGTATTTGAGAAAATTATTTCCATAAAAAAAAAAGAACTGTCAGTTAAGATTGAAAGGGACACAAAGGGTACAAAAGGAAAGGAGACTCTTGATTCCAAAATTGTACCAGTAGGAAGATTGATAAAAGCTACTCAGTAGCACACATGTGCTGCCTTTCCTTAAAATGGATGACTGAGGGGGTGCAAGGGACCAGAGGACAGAACCAAGGGCCAAAGAGAATGATTCCTAGGTCTTCAAACCTAATATGAGAATTCTGAACATTTCCCAGCTGGATTTCATAACTTCTGTGATTCAGTGATTCCTTTGTACTGTCCATTTTCCATACACATTAGATGTGTGTGTGGAGGGGGAGGAGATAATTCATTTCATTAGTTTTACAGATAGACAAATTGAGAGTAACTACAATGAAGGAGTCTCATCCATATATATATATATATATTTGTGTGTGTGTGTGTGTGTGTGTGTGTGTGTGTGTGTAATATATAAATGATGAGAATCTGGGATTTGGGCTGGTGCCCAAATAGAGTAAGACTCTTGGGGATGTTAGCAGGAGGTGAATATGTTTTGCATGTGAAAGTGTGCATCATTGGAGGGCAGAGGGTAAACTCTAGTAGACAGTCCATCATGGTCCTCAATCCTAGAATTCATGCCCTGGCATAATCCATTCTTGTTAAGTTTGGGATTATATTAGTTCCCCAGGGCTTCTGTAACATATGACCAAAACGTATGTAACTTAAAACAATAAAAATTTATTCTCCCACAGTTAATTGAGGTGTCAGCAGGGCCATATTCTCTCTAAAGATTCTAGGGAAGAATCTGTCCCATGTCTTTCTTTGGGTTTCTGGTGTTTCCTGAAATCTTTGGGATTCCTTGGCTTATAGATGCATCACACTAATCTCTGGCTCTGCTGTCACACAGCATTATCCCTATGAGTCTGTGTCTCTGCATTTCTTCTCTTCTTATAAAGAAATTAGTTTGTCAGGATAAGGTCTTATGCTACTGCAGTATGACCTTATCTCACCTTAACTAATTACATCTGAAAAGACCCTATTTCTAAAATGGTCATATTCTGAGATTCTGGGGAAGACATGAGTTTTGGTGGGGAGGGGGGAATATTATAAAACTCTGTAAAGGACTTCATCCTGTATTTGCCTCCAACCTATAGAATAGTACAAAAGTGATGAGATGTATATGCTGAAATGTATATGGTTATGTTGTATTAGACTGTAATGATCATTTTACCAGAACTCTCCCTTTTGCTGACTTTGAAGCAACAAGCTTCAATGGTGTAGATTTGCCTATAGAAAAGGCCAGGCCTATGTGCAAGGAACTGAAGGCAGTCTATGGCCACCAGCCACCAAGAAATAAGACCCTCAGTCCAGGAGCCTACAAGGAACTGAATGCTACCAACACCACGTAAGCTTAGAAATAGATCCTTCCGGGACTGAGCCTCCAAGGAGATGGCAGCAAGTCAACATCTTACTCACAACCTTGTGAGAACATAAACATAGGCCTTCAGTAAGCCAGGCCTTCTTCCTTCCACAGAAACTGTGCAATAATAAATCTGCCTTGTTTAAAGAAACTGAGATTGTATGTATGTATGTATGTATGTATGTATGTATGTTACACAGCAATAGATGACTATTACAGATTCTTGAGGATTTCCCTTCACTTCTGCCTTTTAGGTCGACTCCTGAGTGGGGCTGTAGTTTAGACACAGTTCATTTAGACGACCCATATATCAAGCTGCCCCATTACTGAATCAAGTTCTGTCATTTTTCTTCTCCATAGCTGGTATTAAAAATCTCTCCCAATTCCACCAATGTGGCCATAAATATTAGTAGAGGGAGAGAGGTGCTAATTGAATACTGATGGATAACATGGAGGCCTAGGACATATACTCATGAGGCTTACTCTTTGGTCCTGTGAATGCCTGACCCTGAGTATACCACTTCTATCTTTTTACATTTATTTTAAATTGAAGTAAAATTAACATACAGTGTTAAATTAGTTTCAGGTATACAGTATAATGATTCAACAATTCTATACATTTCTCAGTACTCATCAAGATAAGTGTATTCTTAATTCCCTTTATCTATTTCACCCATCCCCCAACCACCTCCCTTCTAGCAACCACCACTTTGTTCTCTATAGTTAAGGATATGTTTTTGTCTCTTTTTTTTCTGTTATTTGTTTGTTTCTTCAATTCCACATATGACTGAAATCATATGGTATTTGTCTATCTCTGACTTATTTCACTTAGCATAATACTCTCTAGTGCCATCCATGTTGTTGCAAATAGCAAGATTTCATTCTTTTTTATGGCTGAGTAATATTCCATTATGTGTATGCCACACCTTCTTTATCCATTTATCTATGAATGGACACTTAGCAACTTAGGTTGCTTCCATTTCTTGGTTATTGTAAATAATGCTGCTATAAACATAGGTGTGCATATTTCTTTTCAAATTAGTGTTTTCATTTTCTTTGGGATAAATACCCAGTAGTGCAATTACTGGATCGTAGGGTAGTTCTATTCTTAACTTTTTGAGGAACCTTCATATTGTTTTCCATAGTGGCTGCATCAGTTTGCATTCCTTCCAACAGTGCACAAGGGTTCTTTTTTCTTCCTATCCTCACCAACATTTGTTGTTTCTTGTGCTTTTGATTTTAGCCATTCTGACAGATGTGAGGTGATATCTCATTGTAGTTTTGATTAGCATTTCCCTGATGATTTTAAGGATGTTGAGCATCTTTTTATGTGTCTGTTGGCCATCTGTATGTCTTCTTTGGAAAAATGTGTGTTCAAGTTCTGTGCCCATTTTTTAACTGAATTATTTTTTTTGGTGTTGAGTTGTATAAATTCTTCATATATTTTGAATATTAACCTCTTATCATATACATCATATACAAATATCTTCTTCCATTCAGTAGGATGCCTTTTTGTTTTGTCGATCATTTCCTTCACTGTGCAAAAGCTTTTTTATTTTGGTGTAGTCCCAATAGTTTAATTTTGCTTTTGTTTCCCTTGCCTGAAGAGACAGATCTAGAAAAAGTTTTCTACAGCTGATGTCAAAGAAATTACTGCCTATGTTTACTTCTAGGAGATAAATGGTTTTAGGTCTCACATTTAGGTCTTTAATCCATTTTGAGTTTATTTTTGTGTATGGTATAAGAAAGTGGTCCAGTTTCATTCTTTTGCATGTATCTGTCCAGTTTTCCCATCACCATTTGTTGAAGAGACTGTCTAGAACTGATAAATGAATTCAGTGAAGTCACTGATACAAGATTGATATATAGAAATTTGGTTCATTTCTATACACTTATAATGAAGTAACAGACAGAGAAATTAAGAAAACAATCTTATTTACAATTGCAACAAAAATAATAAAACACCTAGGAATAAACTTAACCAAAAATTATAAAACACTGATGAAAGAAATTAAAGATGACACAAACAAATGGAAAGATATTTCATGCTCATGGATTGGAAGAACCAATATTATTAAAATGTCCATACTAACCAAAGCAATCTACAAACAAATAAGCTTAAAACTGTTGTGGAACATCAAAGGAACCCAAGTACCCAAAGAAATCTTGAGAAAGAAGAACAAAGCTGGAGGTATCACAATCCCAGATTTCAAGATATATTACAATGCTGTAGTAATCTAAACAGGGTGGTACTGGCACAAAGATAGACATATAGGTCACTAGAATAGAATAGAGAGTCCAGAAATAAATCCACCTTATATAGTCAATTAATCTATGACAAAGAAGGCAAGAACATGCAATGAGGAAAAGCCAGTCTCTTCAACAAATGATGCTGTACACTTCTATCTTAAGATTGAATCTGAGGGGTTCTCCTGACTTTATTTCTTGGTGTGTCTGACAGATGCTACCTTATGATGGGTTCTGGCACATAGTAACTTGTCCCATGGTTAGGGATTCCATCTCTAACAGAGTCCAAGAACATGTCAAGAGCAATTTTTGAAAAGTATATAGTGGCTGAAGGACACAATCTATGATGTGATTCTTGTATTGAGCCATACCAGAAACTCCACATGACATCTTTTCCCACTATAGATAAGTCATTGATTGTAGCCTTGTGCAACCCTAAGCAAAGATTCCATGTAAACCGTGCCTTAATTCCTCCACAGAAATTGTGAGATGATGAGTCTGATGAACACAAATATGATGAACAGCTGCTATAGAGTTCTTTTCTGCTCTAGGCCTAAGATGTGACTAATATCTACAAGCAGTTGAATTTAAGGAGATTATTCTAGAACATCTGGGTGGGCCTAATTGAAATCAGTTGAAAGGCTGTAAGAACAAAGTTGAGCTTTCCCTTTGGAAGAAGAAATTCCACCTGTGAACTGCAGCTTCCATTCCTTCCTGAGAGCTTCCAGCCTACCCCTCATGACAGCTTGCCCAAGAGATGGATTTCAGACTTGCTCAGCCTACATCCAACTGTGTAAGCCAATTCCTTTCAATAAATGCCAGGTATATACATACACACACACAGATATATGCATATACATATGCATGTATATATGTATTTATATATCTCTATATGTATACACACCCCACTGGAGTGACATAAGTATATATATTCGGCTGCTCTGCTTTTCCGGTGGAACCCTGACTGATAGAAGGCCCTACCAAAACTTGTCAGATTTTGGTTGTCACAGAGTCCATTTCTTTATAATAAGAACCCTGACCTTGTCATAGCAGATTGGTTAAGGTTGAAAATTCAACCTCCTCTTGAGCTCTATTACTATTATAATTAAATCTTGGGTTCTACCTTCAGCTTTTTCTCTTCTCCCATTGTAGGAGATGGGAGTCTCTTTATAAGCTACTAAGGAGACCCTGGACCTTAATCTGTGGTTGGAGATTAATCACCTCAGCCTTTCATTTTATTTCTATCTTCAAAGCATTCATTGCCCACAACAGTATCCGTCTAGTTCCACACTCCTTATAATTACTGATTTGCAAAAACTTCTCAATCGTCTGATTCATTCATGTGTCAATGCTTTCCTTTTTTCTGGTATGCCACCCTAGTCTATTGCTGGGAAACATTTTAACAATTATGCTGTTCCTATATGCCATGGACCATCTATGCTCCACCAACCATAATTTAGGGATCCTCATTACCTGTCAGGCTGCAGGTGATATAACTAATCTCCCAAATCTGGCCACTCCTGGTGCCACCTATTATAGGTTGGGTTCCTGGGGAACCAGACTCTGAGATGGGGATTTTCAAGCAGGAGGTATATTGTGGAGAGTGCTTTCAGAATCAATACTTCTGGTGGAATAAAGGAAGCAGGATCAGGAAGAGTGAATGCTGGGCAGAGTAAAAAAGTCACAGTAAAGTCTTCAGTCAATCCCATCTGAGGTTATGAAGTCAGGTTGGCCCTTCAGAGCTGTCTGAGATTGGACAAGGAAGCTGGGTATTTGTACCTCTGCATTGACCAGTCATTGGATATAGGTTAAACCCAGGAAAGGGGCAAAACTTGTGCAAGGCAGCTCTCTCCAGCTGAGAGAAAGTTCCAGAGATGGACTCAATGGAAAGCTGTTAGATTCAAAAACTTCCAGCAGTGGGGGAATGATGGTTTCAGTCTCAGACAAAGCTTCTGGAGGTACCCCATGGGATCCACGAAACAATCTACCAGGCTGCAATCTACATTCATTGATCCTGTCTTTAAAAATGTCTCAGTGTTGGTTTAGTAACCAGAGTTCATAGGAATGTAATAACCTTACAGTTGACCATGGTTTTAAAGTAGTTGTGTTGTTAGAGAAACACAATCCTGTCAATTAGGGTTATGTGTTTTCTTAATTTCTAAGGCAACCACAGGATCCCTATAATTATACCTATAGGAAGTGGGCTCTTAAAGTGATAGTATTTCTAAAATTTCAATTGTCTCCATGCCTCTGTTAACTATGACCATAGAGGAAAAGTTGCCAGAGAATTAAAGTTGGTCAGCCAGTCTAATTAACCAAGGATCTCATTCTCCTACTAGTGCAGGAGATGTTAGTCTTCTTGTCTAGGAATATATGGTGTGTGCTGCATATGAAGGACCTTTCTATGTTAGTCTCTTTTCTCTGCTTTCTAAATGAGAATATTTTGGATTGTTATCTTATTTTCCTATCATTTCTAAATTGGTATGTTTTGGATGATTAAATTGATCATTTATTGTATTCATAAACCACAGAATATTGAAGCAGGATTTCAATAGGCATAGAGGCAGAATGAATATCCCTTGTATTGAAAACCCCATGGATTTATGACATGACATGAATATGTAACATCTGGAAGCTATAACTCCTTGGGAAGTGTTGAACATGATTTTTAATTGTACACAGATACTTGTAATTTGTTAGGTGAAATTGAATGTTTAAGAAAGATGTATGTGCTTGCTGGTCACTAAAGGAAAACTCAAGGTATTGTTTTTATGTTTTAGTTTGTTTCTTCCCTGTTTCTTCCAGTTATATATCCCCTTCCTTTTAAGATACTATAATCTTGTACCATGCTCCCAATTGGTCAGTGAATCATAAAACCCCTCTGTGTCACACTAGCTATAAGACTGAAATGTAACCTAATCTGGCCAGTCATACTAATCAGTTTCTTGAATCTAGGGTTGGTGTATGACCCACACAGGAAAAATTAATATTCTGCCCTGTGATTAATGTTTTAACATTGGAAGACAGGCATTGTTTTTCAAGTAAGGTTGCTAAACTGAGAGGGTATGAAAATAGGATGGCAGGTGGCTCTCTTCCTCACCACAGGGAAGACCCCATATAGGGAAAGAATGAGAACAACACAGAGAGGTAAGAAACATAGCTCAGAGAAAGCACTGATTGTCATTTGGCCACCTGAGTTCAGGTGTACTTGAAATCATGTCTAAATTCAAGCCTCTTGGTTACAGGAAGATGTAAATTGTTCTTTTATCTCAAGATTATTTAGATGGTTTTTTACCCCTCGTGATAAAAGAGTCTGGACTAAAAAAATCATCAATGATCTGCTTACAATGGCCAATGACTTTTCATCAGCTATCATTCCCCTTCAGCTATTCTCTGTATTTCCCCAAGATGATTGGCCCCTCTTCACTGAAGCCCTCTGTCTTCTGTTTGGGCTCCTGTAACAAAATACCACAGACTAGGTAGTTTATAAACAACAGAAATTTATTGCTCATAGTCATGGATCTGGAAGTCCATGTCAGCATGTTTGGGTGAGGGCTTTCTTGTGGGTGACAGACTCTTCCTTTATCCTAATAGGACAGAAAAGTCCAGGGAGCTCTGTGGGATCTATTTTTATAAGAGCACTGCCCTCATCACTTAGTTCACCCCCAAAAGGCCCCACCTTCAAATACCATCACCTTTGGGGGTTAGGATTTCACCATATGAAGGTTAGGGGGGCATGAACACTTAGATGATAGCACCCTTCCTTTACTTGACCTCTGTTACCCACCTTCTACTGCTCAAATCCTTTCCTCCTTGACTATACAAGAAGCAGAAACAAGGGTTCTAAGCTTGGCCTTATCTCTTCCATCAATTTACTGCATATCCATAGGGACATTACCTTACTTCTCTAGGCCTTTATTTTCTTATCTCTAAAATGAGAATGTTACACTAAAATTACTCCTGAAATGTACCATTCAGTTCTAAAATCCTGTGGTTTTATAACAGGAAGAAGTCAGGTGAAGAAATTGTGCAGTTAGAAGTTGCATAAACCTTAGCATGTGCTTGATTCAAATGCAGATGCACTTAGGTGAAATAATTTTTAATTTCCCTTTTTACTGTTGAGTAAGGTCATGATGTTCTATATTATGTGCATTTTCTTTCAGGTAAAAAAAGAAGGAGACCTTTTGAAAAAAGCTATAAAGGATTTGACAATGCCCAGTGTTATTGTTGCTTGAATCCAATTACTGGGGAAGCATTCTGCACATATTTACTCATTACATTTCAACATGTCATCTCCTCTATGTGGAACCAATTGCATTAAAGCAGTCATGAAACTATAGTCATCCTCCTCCCTTCACTAAAAATGTAATCATAAAAATTTTAAATGCACATATTCATTTTCCCCCCCTTCAACCAAGCAAGTACAACTCGTCAGTATTCTCTGCAAAAGCGATTATCTGGTCTCTGTCTATGAAAATCTTAATGGAAAAATTAGATACACAACAGAATCCTGCTAAACTAAACATTTGATTCCATTACTTGGAAGGCCAGTTGGTATTCATTTTTACATATGCCATCAAAAATCTTTTTAGCCTTGCTATTTTTCCTCCTATGTTCTTCTTCCCTCCCTCCCTTCTCCCTCCCTTTTTCCTTCCGTCCTTCCTTCCTCCCTCCCTCTCTTTCTTTCTTCTTTCTTCTTTCTTTCTCTTTCTTCTTTTTTCTTTCTTTCTTTCTTTCTTTCTTTCTTCTTTTTCTTTCTTCTTTCTTTCTTTTGTGTTGGATTGGAAAAAAGAGAGGGGAAACATTTTCCAGATACTTAAGCCAATACTGTAGCAAATATTTAAGCTGCAGAACTTCAGGTTTATATACACACTGAAAGAGTTTTAATTTACTTAGGTCCAAGAATCTTTTATTACTTTGTTTGTACCAATTCAAAGTAAGTCTGACTCCAAGACCCTATTTGTCAAAGTAAATAAAACATGTAAAGTCTTTTTGTTTTGGAGAATTCTTACACCCTTGAGAATCATTTTAGAAGTCTTAGGGGCTGCTACATTCCAGAAACTTTGGTTCAGCTCTTCTGGTCTTCTGTGTACAATGGTCAGCAGGAATATATTAATTGTCCAAATCTACATGATCCATTAAAGTTGATAGCATTGTTACTTTTGTGTCAAACTTGTACAAGGAGATTATTTATTTTATTTTATTTATTTACTTGACACAGAGAGAGAGAGAGAGCACGCACAAGCAGGGGGAGCTACAGAAAGAGGGAGAAGCCGGCTCCCTGCTGAGTAAGGAGCCTGACATGGGGCTTGATCCCATGACCCTGAGATCATGATCCAAGCTGAAGGCAGATGCTTAACCAACCAGGTGCCCCAATACAAGGAAATTGTTAATGAAGCTAGGAGCCTTTTCTCCTCATGCCTACACTTTCCACCATGCCATCTTACTATCAGAAGTCCTACCAACTTTCCTGGGTCCTGAATTAGGAACAGGGACACTAACCCTTTCACCTGTGGGATTTTCCCCCACCCTAAGACTGGCTTCCTAGTTTGGTCAGAAGTGAAAGCATTATCCATCCATCCATCCATCCATCCAACCATCCATCATCTATTTATCATCCATAAACTTTGACCACACCTGAACTTTAGAACTGTGGCCTTCAGCAGGGGAAGATTGGTGTCTCCACCCTTCCCTTGGGACGTTGGTGTTTCCTAGCACAGCAGTATGCACACCTGTGTCCTCAAGTCTGAGGGAATCAGCTGTAAATATAGTTTTCTAGGTTTTGAAAACAAAGGCCAGGGAGCATTGTTAGAACTCTGGGAACTTCTGCTTTGAGCCAAGACAGATAAAGCAATCAATAATCCACTCACGAAAAGGCCTGGCCACATTTTGGGGGGAATGAGGAGTGAATATTATCAGTAGTATTTAGTATAGTGTAGTGGGCAAGAAAGACTACCCTCTTTGGGTTCAAATCCCTAATCTTCTACCAAGTGGTGTGATTTTGTGCTATGTGCTTAAACTCTTTATACACTTGCTTCCTTATTTGTTAAGGGAAGTTACATTAGTGCCTAATTTATGGAGTTGCTAGAAAAGGTTGGATGAGCTCTTAACAGAAAAGGCCTTAGAAGGGCACCAGATGGGGATGTCTGGGTGGCTCAGTTGGTTGGGCATCTGCCTTTGGCTTGGGTCATGATTCCAAGGTCCTGGGATTGAGTCTTCCATCGGGCTCCTTGCTCGGCGGGGAGCTTGCTTCTCCCTCTGCTCTCTCTCTCTGAGAAATAAAAAATTAAAAAAAGGCACCAAGTGTCCTGTGAGCATTATGTAAATGTTTCTTACTATTAGTCACACTCCAAACTTGCCTTTTCTAACCTCAATAGCCCTCCACAACTAATGCACTCTCTAACAACACGTTCTTTGGAATCAGAGATTTAAATCTTCACCCTATCAACTGTCTTACCTTGAGGAAGCCAGGTAAACTCTCAGCTTTGGTTTTGTCATCTGGAAAATGGAGCCATTTCTATCTGCTCATAGGACAATTGCAAGTATTAAAAGGAATGATGTCTGTGAATCCCTTAGCAGAAAGCTTAAAACATGCTTAACTATTGACCTCATGGGATTCTATTTCCTGCTCTGATTACATGGGGTCTAACTATATTATCATGTCTTTACCAAAGGGTATCTTACTTCTTTTTCTGGATCTCTGATTTCCCATTTTCCTGACCACAGGGCTAGACACAAGATTGGCACACAACTATGTATGGTTCTTGGTGAATTTAGTTAACTCAGCTGGGACTGCAGAAGCAGGTCAAGATTATCTTTCAATTGGCTGTCCCCTGTCATCAGGAATGCACCATCTGTTGGCCAGATTGGCGGCAGGACTCAACCCCTTAGTTATGTTCATTTTTCATGAAGTGGAGCCGTGCTGAGAGAGTGTTAGTTCTTGCCATGGATGCTCTGTCTTGAGCCAAGTAGCCAGACTGTCTGAATGAAAGCAGATGCAGTGAGCCTGGCCTGGAGGAGCCCTCAGACGGGCCCCCAGGTTGCCTGGGAGGATGCATCTGGTGTCTTTGTTGGGCCAAGTCTAACACATGGACCTGTTAGCAATATTAATGACTGTCCTCAAATGGGTCCAGCCAAATGTCATTTTTATTCAACAGTCTTCCAACTCACTCTGTGTGGCAAGGTTGAGTGGAAGGTGTAAGCAATGTGCTCTTGATGGCAACCATACCTATTCTTTGATGGACCAAGAGGAGCTCAGCTCACATCCATCAGTTTTTCTTCTTTTTTTTTTTCTTTAGTCTACCAATGAACTGTCAAAGGCTTATGGTTCTTCTACTTTGTGCCCATCCTTGGCCTGGGTACTTTGTGGAGTTCCAGAGGTAAGAACTGTTTTATGCCTCTGAGAAACTTATAGTCTAATCTGGAAAACAAAAACTACGTTTATTAACTGAACAGAGAATTAAAATGCTGAACTCTGGCATTTTGATTTAACAATCTTTCCTTCATTTAACATGTAGTTATGAAAGAGTAACCATGTCCTAAGCATGGGTAATATGGCAGCAGACTGAGCTATCAGTGAAAGATGCAGCCTGAAATAGCAGAACATTCCACAGAGGAGGAATGGATTGAGCATTGTTTAAAGGAGGGGACAGATTGGTATGCAAATGTCTTCCGTGCTTTGAGCCTTTTAAATTAACCCAGCCCATGGTTCTTTGAAAGAATTAACAAGATTGATAAACTCCTGGCCAGACTTATCAAAAAGAAAAGAGAAATAACCCAAATCAACAAAATCATGAATGAAAGAGGAGAGATCACAACCAACACCAAAGAAATACAAACAATTATAAGAACATATTATGAGCAACTCTATGCCAGCAAATTAGATAGTCTGGAAGAAATGGATGCATTCCTACAGATGTATCAACTCCCAAAACTGAACCAGGAAGGAAAAGAAAACCTGAACAGACCTATAACCACTAATGAAATTGAAGCAGTCATCAAAAGTCTCCCAACAAACAAAAGCCCAGGGCCAGAGGGCTTCCCAGGGGAATTCTACCAAACATTTCAAGAAGAATTAATACCTATTCTTCTGAAACTGTTCCAAAAAATAGAAATGGAAGGAAAACTTCCAAACTCGTTTTATGAGGCCACCATTACCTTGATCTCAAAACCAGACAAAAACCCCATCAAAAAGGAGAATTACAGACCAATATCCTTGATGAACATGGATGCAAAAGTTCTCACCAAAATACTAGCCAATAGGATCCAACAGTACATTAAAAGGATTATTCACCACGACCAAGTGGGATTTATCCCTGGGCTGCAAGGTTGGTTCAACATCCACAAATCAATCAACGTGATACAATACATTAACAAAAGAAAGAACAAGAATCATATGATCCTCTCAATAGATGCAGAAAAAGCATTTGACCAAGTACAGCATCCTTTCATGATCAAAACTCTTCAGAGTATAGGCATAGAGGGTACATACCTCAATATCATAAAAGCCATCTATGAAAAACCTACAGTGAATAGCATTCTCAATGGGGAAAAACTGAGAGCTTTCCCCCTAAGGTCAGGAACATGACAGGGATGTCCACAATCACCACGGCTATTCAACATAGTATTAGAAGTCCTAGCCACAGCAATCAGACAACAAAAAGAAATAAAAGACAACTGAATCGGCAAAGAAGAAGTCAAACTCTCACTCTTTGCAGATGATATGATACTTTGTGTGGAAAACCCAAAAGACTCCACCTCAAAACTGCTACAACTCATACAGGAATTCAGTCAAGTGGCAGGATATAAAATCAATGCACAGAAATCAGTGGCATTCCTATACACCAAAAACAAGACAGAAGAAAGAAATGAAGGAGTCGATCCCATTTACAATTGCACCCAAAACCATAAGATACCTAGGAATAAATCTAAGCAAAGAGGCAAAGAATCTGTACTCAGAAAACTCTAAAATACTCATGAAAGAAATTGAGGAAGACACAAAAAATGGAAAAAGATTCCATGCTCATGGATTGGAAGAACAAATATTGTGAAGATGTCAATGCTACCTAGAGCAATCTACACATTCAATGCAATCCCCATCAAAATACCATCCACTTTTTTCAAAGAAATGGAACAAATAATCCTAAAATTTGTATGGAACCAGAAAAGACCCCGCATAGCCAGAGGAATGTTGAAAAAGAAAAGCAAAGCTGGCGGCATCACAATTCTGGACTTCAAGCTCTATTACAAAGCTGTCATCATCAAGACAGTATGGTACTGGCACAAAAACAGGCACATAGATCAATGGAACAGAATACAGAGCCCAGAAACGGACCCTCAACTCTATGGTCAACTAATCTTTGACAAAGCAGGAAAGAATGTCCAATGGAAAAAAGGCCGTCTCTTCAACAAATGGTGTTGGGAAAATTGGACAGCCCCATGCAGAAGAATGAAACTGGACCATTTTCCCTACACCACACACAAAAATAGACTCCAAATGCTTGAAAGACCTCAACGTGAGACAGGAGTCCATCAAAATCCTAAAGGAGAACACAGGCAGCAACCTCTTTGACCTCAGCCGCAACAACTTCCTAGAAACATTGCCAAAGGCAAGGGAAGCAAGGGCAAAAATGAACTATTGGGACTTCATCAAGTTAAAAAGCTTTTGCACAGCAAAAGAAACAGTCAACAAAACCAAAAGACAACTGACAGAATGGGAGAAGGTATTTGCAAATGACATATCAGATAAAGAGCTAGTATCTAAAATCTATAAAGAACTTCTTAAACTCAACATCCAAAGAACAAATGATCCAATCAAGAAATGGGCAGAAGACATGAACAGACATTTTTCCAAAGAAGACATCCAAATGGCCGACAGACACATGAAAAAGTGCTCAACATCGCTCAGCATCAGGGAAATCCAAAGCAAAACCTCAATGAGATACTACCTCACACCAGTCAGAATGGCTAAAATTAACAAGTCAGGAAACGACAGATGTTGGCAGGGATGCGGAGAAAGGGGAACCCTCCTACACTGTTGGTGGGAATGCAAGCTGGTGCAGCCACTCTGGAAAACAGTATGGAGGTTCCTCAAAAAGTTGAAAATAGAGCTACCACAGGATCCAGCAATTGCACTACTGGGTATTTACCCCAAGGATACAAATGTAGGGATCTGAAGGGGTACGTGCACCCCAATGTTTATAGCAGCAATGCCCACAATAGCCAAACTATGGAAAGAGCCAAGATGTCCATCGACAGATGAATGGATAAAGAAGAAGTGGTATATATATACAATGGAATATTATGCAGCCATCAAAAGGAATGGGATCTTGCCATTTGCAACGACGTGGATGAAACTAGAGGGTGTTATGCTGAGCGAAATAAGTGAATCAGAGAAAGACATGTATCATATGACCTCACTGATATGAGGAATTCTTAATCTCAGGAAAGAAACTGATGGTTGCTGGAGTGGGGGTGGGGTGGGAGGGATGGGGTGTCTGGGTGATAGACACTGGGGAGGGTATGTGCTATGGTGAGTGCTGTGAATTGTGCAAGATTGTTGAATCTCAGATCTGTACCTCTGAAACAAATAATGCAATATATGTTAAGAAAAAAAAAAAAAAAGAAGAAGATAGCAGGAGGGGAAGAATGAAGGGGGGGAAATCGGAGGGGGAGATGAACCATGAGAGACTATGGACTCTGAAAAACAAACTGAGGGTTCTAGAGGGGAGGGGGGAGGGAGGATGGGTAAGCCTGGTGATTGGTATTAAAGAGGGCATGTTCTGCATGGAGCACTGGGTGTTATGCACAAACAATGAATCATGGAACACTACATCAAAAACTAATGATGTAATGTATGGTGATTAACATAACAATAAATAAATTTTAAGAAAAAGAAAAAAGTGATTAAACATAGAGTTACCATGTGATCTAGCAATTATGCTCTGAGGTATATGCCCTGAAGAATTGAAAACATATGTTCTCACCAAAAAGTGTAAATGAATGTTTATAGCAGCATTTTTCATAATAGCCAAAGAGCGCAAACAGTCCAAATGTCCATTAACTGATAAATGGATAAACCAGTGTGTTATCCATACAATGGAGTATTACTTGACAATAAAATTTATTCAGAACTAATACATGCTATTATATGGATGAACTTTGAGAAAATATACAAAGTGAAAGAAGCCAGAATAGTGTATTACATGATTCCATTTATATGAAAGGTCCATAATAGACAACCTTACAGAGATAACAAGTATATTAGTGGTTATATAGGGCTAGAGGAAGCATGTGGGATAGGAGATTGATGGCTGAGGAGTGAAAGATTTCTTTTTGGGAATAATGAATTGTTCAAAATTTATAGTGATGGGTGTACAAATTCTGTGAATACATTAAAATATACTTAAAATCATATAAAAATAAATAAATTAATTAATTAACCCAGCCCACTGGTACAAACCAGCAGAGGGATAATGCAAACAGCTTTTCTAGGGGCACATTATCTGTCTCGGTACTTTTTAGGCTGTCTACCATTTATTGTTGGAGCTGAGATTAGATTTGAGTGTTTGAATGTCTACCTCCCAAACCTAAGTTAATGTTTGGAGGTTATGGTCAGCATTAGGGTTGTTGCTATGTACTGTGCTCTTTTCTTCTTTATGGATACATGGCAGAATTGAGTTTTCTTTGTATTTTGATGTTATATGTGCCCATGTGACTGACTTTGGCCAATAAAATTTGAATGTAAGGGGACTGTGTTACTTCTAGATGGACATTTTAGAGCCAGTGCATGTGCTAAAATGGAACTGCCATTGATCTCTGCCCAGATGACTAGGATGAACAGAGCCACTGGCTGATGTGTACTGGGCATCTGTGTGAGGGAAAAATGTATATGTGTTGTATTAAGCCACATAGATTTTGGGGCTGTTATTGATGCATAAACTGGCCCATCCTGCCAGAATTGGAAGTATATCACAAACACCAATTATAATAGGGTCCAGCCTAATGAAGGGCAAAAGGATGTTTACCTACCCATGAGCACAAAGGGGTCTCAGAATCCCCCTCAAAAAAAAAAAAATTCCCCTACCATGTGGTCACAAACATCTGGTAATCCCACTTCCTATCTCCTTTAAGTTATGGCAAAATGCTGCCTGTTAGAATGTAAATGTGATCCCCTACAGCTGCTAATTAGGCAGTCACACAGACTCAGCTTGCCAGCTGTGCTTCTTTCTAGCTCAGTGGTTCTCATCATCTGCTTTTGCGCAAGCGTGATGGTCCAATGTTACATTCAGTTATAGACAGTTTTTTTCCCCCTTCAACTTTCAATGCAAAAAAGTTAATGGGAATAATTTTCTTAATTAAAAAAAGTCTTTAAAAAAATCTTCCATAAACTGTATTTAAATCCCTTTTTACTTGCTACTGCTTATTGTTAATAAAATTAGTCCCAAATTCCTATATAATTATTTCAAATATGAGTATCTAAATTCCAACATTTCTTATGGTGTCATGGAAAGAAAGAGAGGTAGTTAGGATTTCTGTGTCCTTAATCAGCTTGAGAAGCATTGAATTATTACTCATCTCTGTTCCTTGGTTCAGAGATTCACAACCCTGGCTGTGCCTTCTCCTGGAAAGCTATGTTAAAAATGGAGGGTTCCACGAGGGAAGCAAAAGCTCCCCGAGGAATTATAACATGAGCAGACTGAAACTAGCTCATGAACAGGTGTTTGAGACTTACAGATTTAAATTGCCTGCACTGCTATGCACTTGCAAAAGAGATAGGGAATGAGAAAAGGAGAGGGGAGGAAAAGCAATGGAGTTTTGTATACCGTAGTTAAACCAGTTCTAGCCTTGGGCAGGTTGAAGAAGGCAGAGTCCGACACAAGGCGGGGAGGAGTCCTTGACCTGGTATCCTGGGAGGAGGAAGACAACACTTTACTATCAGAAAAGAAGGGGAGCCTAGGTGGCTCAGTCGGTTAAGAGACCGATTCTTGATTTTGGCTCAGGTCATCCTGAGATTGAGCCCGTATTGGGCCCCATGCTCAGCACAGATTCTGCTTGAGATTCTCTCTCTGCCTCTCCCTCTGCTTTTCCCCCCGCTAAAATAAATAAATAAAATCTAAAAAGGAAAAAGAAAAGAAAGGAAGACTGAGGACGCCTGTGTCCACATCACTTAACTGTTCTAAAAAATCCTTCTTAAAAGGATGAGGGTGTAAACAAATCAATAACTTTGCTGTTGCTTCAGGAAGTCTCTGCAAACCAATTTGTCTGGGCCAATGCTTTGCTCATTAGTGTACCTACTCAACATAGTTTATTCCTCAGACTCACTTCAAGACCTCACCTCACTGTGCTGCCAGTCCTAAGTGATTATCTCATAAGCCAGACCCAATAACAATCAGTTCCTTACCTTGAAAGATCTGTCTTATACCACTTGAGCCCAGACCCCAAACCTCTATAAATATCCTCCCAACCTTCTCCTTATGGGACACTATTAAGGTTCTATCAAGATAGTATTTCCCCTTACTGCATTAAGTAAGACTCGTGAAATATGGTAGATTAGGGCCATATGTCCATCCAGTCGTATATCATCTTCTCCTGTTCAGAAATGAAAAAGCTGTTTCTGAATATTTGCCAGAACATGGTGAAATACATTCTAAACAGCAAATTTATTTTCTCTCATTTAGTTATGCTTGCTAATTAATGAGTCAAATACCAACTGCATAGGGATTCTCGGTGTGTCGATGATACTTTTGAACAAATTAAAAGAAACAAATGTTCCTGGATTGGCCAAGGAGCCCAAGTTTCAAAGTGAAACTGCATTGCCTCTTTTCTCAAGGGAAATTGAAACAGCTCTACACAGAGAAGTAGAGCTAGTACAAATGGGAATTCTACAGCCTCATATGCTGGTGCTCTCTGCTTAAATTATTATTTCCAGTTTCATCATGTCAAAGAAGTAGAGACTTGTGCTGTCGATGATGATTCTATCTTCACAAAATACGAAGATGAATTTAGTGTTTGGACTTTTCTTCACCAATGCTTTGTCTGTCACACTGTTCTGTTTGCAAATGAAGACTCTGCTTTTTGGTTTTAAAATGAAGTAGCCCTTTTCATACTTATAGCTGGCATATGGCACACTCCAGCAGACAGCAAGGTGACATTTATACTCATTTCCCACATTGTGATAATTTCTGCCTGTCAGATCCATCTCTAAGGGGTCCAGAGAATTTTGCTGTTTAAACACAAAGAAGGGAAAGAAATACCCTTTCCAACCCATCAACAAAACCTCTAACGCTCAATGAGCCTCTGCTGTGGGTGGGAACTATGCTAAGCATTTACCCATCTTAATTCATGGATCCTCACAAGAGTCTTATGAATTAGTACTATTATGAGCATGATTTTAAGGTGAGAAAGTGGAAGCAGAGAAAGTCTAGGTGTATTTCCCAATGACAGCAGCTAGGATGTGGGGAACTGGGATGGAATCTCTACTTGCTGTTTCTTTTTTTTTTTTTTTTTTTTAAAGATTTTATTTATTTATTTGAGAGAGAGAATGAGATAGAGAAAGCATGAGAGGGGGGAGGGTCAGAGGGAGAAGCAGACTCCCCGCTGAGCAGGGAGCCGGATGCGGGACTCGATCCAGGGACTCCAGGATCATGACCTGAGCCGAAGGCAGTCGCTTAACCAACTGAGCCACCCAGGCGCCCTACTTGCTGTTTCTATAACCTGTGCACTTAACCACATTCCCCATTATGGCCCAGAATTAATGCACCCCAGAATTTAGCTTACTAAACAAATCTAAAATATCTGCATTAGGATTACTTCACCATTTTTTCCTTAAGAGATAGGAAAAGGAATTCCTTCCCATTTCAGATTATGTAACTAAAGGGGTGGGTTCTTCTAAGTAAAGGGGTCGTCTTCCACAGGCAAATGGAAGCTTCTACTTCCAATGATTGACATATATTACAAGGTCCATAAGTACCTGTGAACACATGAACAAAGTTGATCTCCACTTGCCAAGAGGGCTCCCCTCCTTCTCTTGGGTCCCAAAGTCACTTGGACCAGTCACCACAGAGCTTGCTATTACCTTTGTTCTCATCAGGGCTGGGTGTCAGCTGACCAGACCTCTTCCTGGTTCCCTTTAGACCACAACTGGCTGTGTGTTGCTGTATTCTGGAACTTTTCCTCTTTCTTTCTATCCAATTTTTCCATAAGGAGATGCTTATTCCCTTCCTTATTTCCAAAATAGTGTGTTTCGTGGTTTTATATACATTTACAATCCATTTTTTCCTTCATGTAGTGTAAGATTAATCCATTCTTTTTACTTATAGTAGATTGTTGTCCATGGCACAATAAAAGTGGAAGAAAGAAAGATGAGATTGGATTAACCCTACAAGTGAGATTGTATGAAGTCTGAAAATCTTCAAGAAGAAAACTGAAAGATTATTGTTTTTTTAGTTTTATTTTATTTTTTTAAAAGATTTTATTTATTTGACAGAGAGAGACACAGTGAGAGAGGGAACACAAGCAGGGGGAGTGGGAGAGGGAGAAGCAGGTCTCCCACCGAGCAGGGAGCCTGACGTGGGGCTCGATCCCAGGACCCTGGGACCATGACCTGAGCCAAAGGCAGACGCTTAACGACTGAGCCACCCAGGCGCCCCAGATTATTGTTTTTTTAATAACTGGATATATTTTCCAAGTGGTTTAGATGCTCTGGAAAAGAGGTGGAAGCTATTTTACTTTCAATGTATACCTGTTCAGGCTCATAAATCACTGTACTACAACTTTGGTTCTCATCCTCCTCACACAACCCAACTTAATTTGCAAAATGCAAAGATGCATGCTTCATCTGTGGGTGAATGAGTGTGTTTAATTGGCAAGTTGTCACAATTTCTTGTAATTATGGTTTTTTAACTATGTGAAAAAAGACAAATGGTAAATTATAGTAACATCATTTGTCATTTGGTGTAGTGATGATCTCTGAATTATAAGTGCTGTGTGCACTAATGCATCTGTTATTTCTCTATGACAAATAGGATGATCAAAACCTTTAATAGATTGTAGTCTTTTCTCCTGACAGGTTTATTTATTCTTTTTTCTGTGTTTAGAAAATTCCTTCCCACTCATCAACCTCTCTACTAGATCCCGGATGGAGAGCAAACCAAGCTTATCTCTGGAAAGTAGACCAAAGTAAGATTACTATCCCGACTGGTGCAAGGGATGTTCTTGCAGGCAATCTGAGGAGGACAGTTGGGTAATTAAAGCCACTCTTTATTAGTCCCAATTCTTTGCTAGGTATGCATTATTTTCCTTGTCATCTTCAGGAAAATGAAGGCTTGAGGACCAGGTGAGTGGGCTTCACATGAGGTCATTGAACAAAGGCACAAACCTGGTCTGCAACCTATATACAGATGCTCTTTCATGTGGTTAACCCTGCCACTCGAGCCAACTGAAAAATGTGTGTGCATGTATGTGTGTGTGTAAGATGTGCCTTAATTTGCCTTAATCATGCATTACATAAAACTACCAAAATTAGGGGCTGTAATAAGACCAAAAGCAAAGCTCCAAATAATTGTTCTGGGAGCAGATGGTGGGAGAGAAGGGAGACTGGAGGACAATGACAAGCACTTGAATTTACTACATCCTATTTCTTCTATTTAAAAAAAAAGAGGAAAAGAAGGAAAGAGAGCAAAGTTATCAAAGTTATTATACTTGGTGAAATATATTTAGTAGGCTATGATATTCACATTATGTATTTGTTTCGTTTCTTCTGCATCTCTTTTGCTCCATTGCCATCATCACTTGGTTGGGCTGTTTCATGGAGTTCCCTCTTCTCTCTTTCTCTGGCATGAGTTGAGGACGTTCAGTGACTCACCCAAGTCATGGAGAATGAGCTTATCTTACAGGGTGAGAAGATTCTATTAAGCACGATTTACTCTCTGTGAAAATAAAATCAACCTATCTCTCCTGAGAACACATTCTTAGAAAACCCTATGAACAGCTGTCTGATTTCCAAAGGTGATAGATTAAGAAAATATTATAAAAGGTGGAAGCTACATCAACATCTTAATGTAAGTAAGGGTATGTTTATACATTGTTAACTGCTCAAGGGCGTGACAAGAGGAAAATTAAAGCTAAGTATTAAGAACCACTGTCTATTGAAGATCACTCAGTAAGGAGGGTGAAATATTCTGAAATTATAATGAAAGTCAATGATAAATTTAATTTAATAATCAAAATATAATTTCCCAGTCATGTTTTACCAGGAAATAGGTTTTGTATAGTACATCGCTCTTTTATTAAAAACTTAATATAGTAGGTGATTATTATTCATTGTACTATGTCATCCATTTTTTCCAGAGTTTTTATTTGTCACTGTAATTAATCGTATCAGTAACAGTAAGGCTATAATTTAAAATACGATATTGGCCACATTCAATGTGGTATCCTGGATTTGGTTCTGGAGTACAGAAAGGGCTGTAGTGTAAAAACTGGTGAAATCTCAGTGAAGTCTGCAGTTTCCTTGATAATAATGGACCAATGTCGGTTTCTTAGTTTTGACGAATATACCAAGCCAATGTAAGATATTAACACTATCACAAATTCGTGAAGGAGGTAGGGGGAACTTTCTGTATTTTCTTTATACCTTTTCTGTAAACTAAGATTATTCCAAAATAAAAAGTTTATGACAGAATTTTATTTTGAGGACTAGGGGCTTAGGCTAAACATGCAATCAATTAGGCTGAACTCGAAAACTTTCTTTTCCTCAATGTTTGTTTTTGAAAATCTTAAATAAAACAATAGGAATTTTTTTCTTGCCTGGTGAATATACCTGACTTATAAGTGAGAGTCCAGTGCCTTAGATCTTGTTTCATTCATTCATTCATTCATTCATCCATTCATTCATTTCTCTTTGCTTTTTGCAATAATATACTTTGGCACCAGTGTAGTCTGGCCTCAGTAGTCTTCCTTTGCAGGCCTATTCCCTCTGCCTTGTATGGGGTCCCCTTTCTGTCCCTCTCTTTATCTTTACCAATGTAGATAATTGGATCTATTTCTCTGTGGAGTCTCCCCAACAACCCCTGCTCCCCATACTTGGCTATTCCTTCTTTTCCTGATGGCACATGGTCTCTTCCTTGTCTTTGTATCACTTGTACTTTGTCCAGGGCCTGGAACACAATTGGAACTTTGCAAATGTGTGCTTACAGCTTTGACCTTCTTAAGGCAAAGCAAGTTCATGCTCAGTTGGTAAGCTGCACATATAAGTCTTACAAAATGGGGCCTGGTTATATTTCCATTCATTGATGTTTTGCTAAGTAGTTTCTGGGGTTTTACTGAATAATGTGTTATACTGATTTCCAAAGTAATTTAATGTGACCTTTGTAATGCCATTTTAGATTAAATTTTGTCTGAAGCTCATTTTCTGAGAAGCTTCCATTTCCCCAAAGGTTCCCGCCACCTGGTGATTTTAGGTTTTACAATGATAATCTACAATGTGGATAACCAGGGAAAGAATTCCTTCTTCAAAAAATGCTTTTTTTTTTTGAAACAAGGAATGAAATTGGGACACAATTTTATTTGTTCATATTTTTATTCTAAACATCATTCTTGAATTGTCCAGCTTTGAATAACTTATTTATTCACCTGACAATATTTATTGACCACTTACTTTGTTCCAGGTGCTGCCGTGGGGATAAAACAGTGACAACAGACAAACAGGGCCCCCCCGCCCCCACCCGAGTTCCCATTCTAGGATATGTGTGTATGCAGACTGGGTGGGGGCAGTCAGTAAACAAGAGAAACAAAGTGGGAGATATAGAGTGACAGACTGGGGACAAGTCTCCATTGTCTAGTGCAGTAGGGGATGGTTATTTGGGAAGTAGTATCTGAGCTTAGATTTGAAGGAAGGAAGAGATTTGGGCTCCTGAAGAACAAGCAGCCAGCATTCCAGGCAGAGGGAACACAATTGCAAAGGTCCTTGGACAACAATGAGTCTGAACAGGGCTCTAGGGTCAGAACAAAAGTCCTAGTGGCTTCAGTTTAGTGACCACTGGTCAGCTGGTACTGATGGAAGTTGAAGCAGTCAGCAGGGCTGCTTTGCTTTGTTTGCTTGAACCACATAAGCCAAAGTTCTTGCTTACTTATTCTAGTGGATTCCATGGAGGATACAGAGAAAAGCACAACACATTCTCTCTTCCCAAGGAGCTCAGAGTCTAGTTGGGTTAGCAGACCGTGCATGGTTAACTCCAATATGCACAGTATTTGAGGATGGCCCTTAGATATACACAGGGTGGTGTGCGAGTTCAGAAGAGAAAAGGAGTCCTCCCAGCCAAGGGACAGCCACACGATTTGTAGCTGCCCTGCAAGTGTGGCCTATTCAACCTCCTCCAAACTCCTGAGTGTATCGGAGACATGAGCAATCCTACAATAAACCTTTGGCAAAGTGCCATAAACCATGTTTCAAGACAAAGTTAAATAGACAACATAAAGAGATAGGATTCCTGGGCAAAACAGATCATCCCAACCATGTTCATGTTTGAGGGACCTTCTCTTTTCGGTTTAGATCCCCAGGTTTTCTAGGGCCCACTGGAAATGCCATTACAGGGAGCAACCCAGGAATATTCTCTCTCTTCTATCTCTAAGGGGTTGTTCCCTGCTGGTTGTGCCCTCATTCTCCTGACTACTTGGTGAGACACCTTTGCTCCTTCTTAGGAAAAGCTTTGCACCCCACCAAAAATTGTCTGCCATGCGTGGTAAGTACAAAAACCTGCATATCGCCAAGGTACTCTCTGATGCACCTGGGACTGAGGGACTTGGTGATTTTCTTTGATGGCTGCTATCTTGTCTTGCATCTTGCCATTTTGTTATTTCTCCTGTCTTCTTCAGATATTTATGACGGGTGGCCTTTAAACTGGGCACACGTATCCCTGTGGGCACAGGAATATTTTCCAGGGAGCATGGATAGCCAAAAAAGCATCGAGTTCTAGATTTTCAGCTTCCATCTGTACTCTTCTCTAAGGTTAATTTGCCTGAGATTCCATCTGCCAGTTCTTTCTTCACTTTCTTTTTCTAATTGCTTTTCCCACTTTCCTGGAGTTGGGGGAGGCAAGCATCTCTCAGCTATCTAGAGTTTACTAAAGTGCTGTGACCCCAGGTGGAAAAACCTGTTGGGTATCCAGCAAAGGGACAACTCAAGACTGTTTCCCTCGGGGGAGGGGGAGCTTTGTTTCAGCTAGGAAACACCCGGACAAGGCAACATCCCACAGTCAGATAGTTAACATCTCAGAATTGAACCCCGGCAGGGAGAAGTTCATGGAGCGGGTGCATATTAACAAATTTATCTAAATTTAAAAAATGAAGTTAGATGTTTTTTCCTCAGAAATTAAGCCCCTTTGGCTGGTTGGCTTGACAGTGAGGACCAGAATTTTCCAGAAATTGAATAAACTGATTGGATAAATGGATTTGATCACAATACATTTAAAGGACTATAAAACATGTAATAGACATGGGCACACATCTTTGGTAATTATTAGAATTATGATAAAAATTTTCAGATGTTGACCTAAAAATATGCGAAGCTTCCACAGGTTGCACACTAGTCACATGGGATTTATGAACAAAACAGTGCTCATTGTTCAGTCTCCTGTCTCCACTGAGTTATCCTCTTTCTCTTTGTATATTTCCTCCATCAGTCTTAATGTGTGGAGAGCAGCCATTCCTCAAAATTTGTATATGAGATAGAAATAAAATTATTTAAAAAAAAGATTTGAGTTTCTAGAACACCACAGTGCGCTTGTTCACTTGAAATTTGATACATTTACAAGGTCTTTGCGCAGAAGGATTAAAGTTGATTGCATGGCTCTTTTTCATATCCTGGCATGATCTACTTTTACAGACATTATACTTAAGGTATTCAGTGTGCATTTTCAAGGAATCAAAGCCTTAGGGAATTAAGTGGTTGCATAAACTAGTGGATTATTAATGAGCCTGCAGCTCAGTAGAAAGATAATTAAGAGTTTATTCAGAGAGAGATCCAATCCAGAGCAGGAGCTCAGAAGGTAGAGGCGTAGACTCAGCCCTTAAGCCCTGAACAAAAGGCTTCCCTAAAATTCAGTTCCTTCTACATGAAAGCAGATCCAAGTCAGTTGTCAGAAATATCCTCGCCTAAAGGGAAAGTTATTTTTAATATATGTCTTGTAATATTTATACCCAAGCGTCAAAGGGAGAGTTGTGGTATAACCTGGGGATTAGTTCAGTCATACACTTGAGATGAAATGTAGCCCCCAGGAATATACTCTTCTGCTGAGATCTATCAAAGCCTCAGTACCAGGGGCATACCTTCCCCTCCAGTGGGTGACATGACAAATGAACTCCAGAGATCAGAGACTTGCTGAGATGGGACAGACATGGTATAATTACATATTTCCCCCTTCTTCGAACTCTGGAACTAGGTATGCACAAAGGAAAGTTATCTTAATGAGTGAAAAAAAGCAGCTTAGGGAGCAAGATCAAGACAAGTGAGTATCACGTGAGCAGACAACACTTTGGCCCTGCTGGAAGCCATTGTGATACCAGGTAAGATGGAATTGCTGAGAATTTGTGAAATGTGCTCACAGAAGCAAAGATGTAAGAAAGACCTGAGGAAAAAGGGACAGAGATTCAGGGAAAGAGTGAGGGAAGAGAGATCGAGTGCCAAAACTTGGAATGCCAAAATTTTGTACTAATATGGTAGGGGATGGACACAACTATGACTATGTAGGGATTCGAATCTGAAAGACCAAAGGGATTTTGCAAAGCAGGAAGCAAACAGTTTGAAGAGAGGTAGAATATGTAGTCACCATGAGAGACGATAGCCATGGGATAATACTATGGTTCTGTGCAGAGGTCAGCAAGCTATGGGTCATGGGTCACTCTGACCCACAGTTGGTTTTTGTATGTCCCAGGAGCTATGAATAGCTTTAATATTTTTAGATGATTGGAAAAAAATAAAAATAAGAAAATGTTTCATGATGTGTAAACATTATGTGAATTTTAAATTTCATCCAAAATAAAATTTAAGTTCCTCCTAGGAATTGGACCTGTAGAAAATGCATGGGAACTTAAACAATAACCCACTTCTTTCCAGAGGTTTTGTAATATGATTCAAGTGGATTTTCTTCTTTGAGAAATGTACTGTGCTTTGTGAATTTGGATTTGGACTGGAAACTCAGCAATTATTTCAAGAACTGTAATACACTGGAAAGCACACACTTGTGTATCCTTAAATCACAGGTGGTCTAGAGCCAGATAGATGAATGCCTCTACTCACATGGAATAAAGATACTCTTTTCCACACCAAGAGAAAATAACCAAATGAGAGGCTATTTTCTAAATTTTAAGTTTCTCAAATTAACATCTAATACAAAACATTAATGAAAAAAACTTTGAAAATACTAATCAAATATCCAGGTAGCTCTTTCCAGGTCAGTTTTCATATTTTCTTGTAAAAACACTTTCTAAATTTTATGATGAAATTCAATAAATTAATATTTCATAATGTGCTATAGAAAGTCGTGTGACTTACCAGTGTTCTGTCACCTAAATAAATTTGAGAGCTACTTATTAAAAATGCTCACTTGTAAGTAAATTGGAGTCTTTTGATTGCCTTGTTACATCTGTTGATTTATCTACCATCTTTGTGCCTACTGTGTCCTTGACATAGTAACACTGTAACAGCACTCACACTTCATTCTGGGGAAAGGAAAGAAGGTGGGGGAGGGAGAGAGGGAGAGAGAGAGAGGAAGGGAGAGAGAAAGAGAGAAAGAAAGAAAGAAGAGGAAGGAAGGAAGGAAGGGAGGAAGAAAGGGAGGAAGGGAAGAAGAAAAAATATTTCATAATGTTTTCAGCAAGTTAACATTCATTTTGGATCTCAGATTCACAGCAGATTGATTTTTTGCCCCATTATGATTCATCACCATCACTGGTCTAAGCTCATACTCTCTTCTATTTAATTTACTTTTATTTTGTTTTTTTAATTAATTAATTATTTATTTATTTATTTATATATAGAAAGAATGAGCAGGGGGAGGGGCAAAGGGAGAGGAAGAGAGAGAATCCCAAGCAGACTTTGTTCTGAACACAGAGCCCTATGGGGGGCTTGATGCCATGATGCTGAGATCATGAGCTGAGCCAAAACCAAGAGCTGGACATTTAACCTACTGAGCCAGCCAGGAGCCCCATATTTTATTTTGTTTTAAAAATTTGGTTCTCTGTAATCTTTATTCCCAATTCTACTTCTCCTGTTTTATTCTTCTCCATTGGCATCTACTGTTTGTATTTAATGTATGCCCTTCCTTCCACTCCATCTTCTGTATAATAATTTTCGTGGATACATCTATGAACTATATACAGTAATTATTTTTTGGGGGGGTGTGTTCTTGCTAATCTACTTAAGGAGTATTGTAGTTCTGATTTTTTCACTTACCATGTTTCTGAGATCTATCCATCTTAATATATATTTAGACCTAGTTATTTCCTTAGATTGTATTATATCTCACCACTTGAATATGATAATTTAAAAATGTTATCCCCTCATTCCTATTTAAGTTGTTTTTTATTCATTGTCATTACACATCAGGCTGTGAGAAATCTCCACATAAATGAGAGGTTTTACAATGGTATATATCCAGGAGTGGAATTGCTTTAAGATAATGTTTATAATTTAAACAAATACTTCCAAATTTCTCACAAAATGGCCAATTTTCACTCCCATTAGCAGTGGGTGAGGGTTTCTCATATCATCAGCATTTGAAATTATTTTACTTGTAATTTTTTTTTTTTTACCAAGCTGATCACTAGTACACTGATTACTTATTATTTCTTTTAAATGAAATTTTCTCTTATTTAGTGAGGTGGAACTTTTTTTTTTTTTCATACCATTGTGTTTCACTATTATTGAATTGCCTGTTTATCTCCTTTGCTCAAAATTTTAAAAATATGGTTGGCTTCTTTTCTCTCCCTAAATAATTTATAAGATATACATATATACACATGCTGCCCCTTGAAACATATTCTTTATGACTTGTCAGTAGGAAGCATGGTAACTATTGTCTTTTTATCCCTCCTTTAACTGTGTTTACATTTCTTAATCAGAAACATTTCCTTTTTAACAGTGGTGCCAAATCATAATTGACATCAGTAAACTGCGCATAATTAAATTATGCAATTTGATGAATGTTGACCCCCTGAAGGGTGGCTATATACACCCATGAAGATATCACCATGATCAAGATGATTAATATATCCTTCACCCCCAAAAGGTTCCTCAAGCCTTTTTGTAATCTCTCCCTCCAGGATCTCTGTGTCCACCATTCCCACATCCCACTTCTAGGCAACCACTGATCTGGTTTCTGTTCCTATAGATTTTATTTTTTCAGATTTTTTAGAAGAGTATTTAAATTTCATAAATGGAATCATAGAGTATGTATTGATCATACAGTTTGTATGTATAGCATGTATGATTTTATCTTTTTTCACTTGGTTGAATTACTTTGAAATTTATTCATGTCATGGCCTTTATCAATAATTCATTCCTTTTCACCGAGGAATAGCATTCCATTGTATTGATATACCACAGTTTGTTTATGCATGCATCAGATTATGTGTCTGTGCTGTTTCCAGGTTTTGATTCTTACCAAAAAGCTGCTATAAACATTTGTATAAAATTTATATGGATGTAAGTTTTTATTTCTCTTGGGTAAATACTTAGGAATGAAATGGTTTGTTAATATAGTGGGTGAATGTTAAACCTCAGTGGAAGTGTTAAGCTGTTTTCCTAGTAGTTATACCATTTCACGTTCTCAGAAATGTGCAGTTAGTACTTTCACAGTATTTGTTTTTATATCATTATACTTTTAACATACTTCTGTATTTGTATTTAAAGTGAGTCTTTTGTAAACAACATAGAATTGGGTACTTTTTAATTATTCCAGCCTGTCAATCTTGTCCTTTCATTTGCAATATTTAATCCATTAATATTTGGTGTAATTACTTATATATTTGAAGTTAAGTCTTTCATCTTACTAATTGTCTTTTACTTGTTCTGTCTGTATTTTGTGCCTTCATTTCTTTGTTCTTTTGTTTCTACCTTTTTTAATTACTCAAATGCTTTTGTATTATTTTATATTATCACCTCAATTAGCTTTATAATTCTAGATAATCTTATAATTCCAGCTAATATAAATCATATATATGTGTATATATATATATATATATATTTTTTTTTGTATGTATGTATTCACTGTACAGATTGCAACATATCCTTGACTAAAGTCTCTCTCCAATTAGTATCATTTTACTTCCTAAACTATTAAAGAATTTCTGATAGATATATCTATTTTCCCTTCCCTGACATATTTTCCCTCATGACATATTTTGCTTCTTTTTCAAGGCTGTTTTGGCAATTATGAGTTCCTTGAAATTTCATATGAATTTTAGAATCAGCCTGGCAATTTCTACAAAGAAGACAGCTAGGATTGTGATAGGGATTGCATCTAATCTATAGATAAGAGATCTATTCATAAGAGATACTGGTTTGTAGTTTTCTTTTTTCATGGCGTCTTCGTGTGGTTTTGGCATCAGGACAATACTGGCCTCATAGAATGATTTAAGAAGTGTTTACCTTTTCTACTATTTTTTTTTTTTGCAAGCATTGATGAAGAATTTGGTGTTTATTATTCTTTAAGCATTAGGTAGAAATTACCACTGTGTAGGCTTTTCTTTTTGGGTATCCTTTTGATTACTAATTCAAATTTTTTAACTTGTCTATTCACATTGGCTATTTCTTCTTGATTTGGTTTCAGTAGTTTATCTCTTTCCAGGAATTTATCAATTTTATCTAAGTTATCTAATTCATAGGGATAAAATTGAACATAGCTTTCCTTTATAATCCCTTTTATTTTTGCAAGGTTGATAATATTCCCTCTTTCATTTCTGATTCTTATTTATGTATTTATTTATTTATTTTTTAAAGATCTTATTTACTTATTCGACAGAGAGAGATACACAGTGAGAGAGGGAACCCAAGCAGGGGGAGTGGGAGAGGGAGAAGCAGGCTTCCCGCTGAGCAGGGAGCCTGATATGGGGCTTGATCCCAGGACCCTGGGATCATGACCTGAGCCAAAGGCAGGTGCTTAACGATGGAGCCACCCAGGTGCCCCTCATTTCTGATTCTAGTGATTTGAGTTTTTGTACTTTTTTTCTTGGTCAACTTAGCTAAATGTCAATTTTGTTGATTTTTTTTTTAAGAACCATACTTTTATTATTATTATTCCTGTTTTTCTAGTCTTTATTAATTTCTGTTTATTTTTTATTTTCTTTTTCTTTTTTATTTGCTTTAGGCTCAATTTTCTCTTTTTTTCTGTCTTAAGATTTAAGGTTAGATTATTATTTGTGGTCTTTCTTATTTTTTAATATAAATATTTAGAACAATCAATTTACCTGTATGTCTGCTTTGGCTGCATCACATAAATTTTAGAATGTTGGGATTTTATTACCATTTATCTCAAAGTATTTTCTATTTTTCCATTTAATTTCTTCTTTGACTGATTGGTTGTTTGGAGTGTATCATTTAATTTATACATATATTTTAGTTTCTCAAATTTCCTTCCATTATTGATTTCTTATTTTATTCCACTGTAGTAAAAAATAACATATTTTGTTTTAACTTTATCTTTTTAAATTTATTGAGGTTTGTTTTTTGGGTTCTCATACGGTCTGTCTTGGACGATGTACCATGTGCACTTAAGTAGAATGTATATTCTGCTATTGTTGGTTGGAAGGTTTTATAGACATCTGTTAAGTCAAATTGGTTTAAAGTGTTATTCAATTCCTCTATTTTATTTCTGATCTTCTGCTTAGTTGTTCTTTTCATTACTGAAGATGTGGTTTGAAGTCTGTACTATTGTTGAATTGTCTATGTCTTACTTGTTTCTGTCAGTTTTTTAGTTTATGTGTATCAGGGCTCTGTTTTAGGTGAATGTATATTTATAATTATTATATCCTCTTGGTGAATTGGCCCTTTATCACTATGAAATGTCTCTCTTTATCTCTGGTAACATATTTTTGTTTTAAAATCTATTATGTCTGAAATTATTATAGCTACTCTAGCTTTCTTGTAGAGTAGTCCCCTGTTATCCATGGTAGATATGTTCTAAGACCTCCAGTGGATACCTGAAATCATGGATAGTACTGAATCCTATATATACTACATTTTCTCCTATACATACATACCTATGATAAAGTTTAATTTATAAATTAGGCACAGTAAGAGATTAACAACAACAATAATACAATAGAGCAATTATAATAATATATTGTAATCAAAGTTATATGCATGTGGTCTCTTTCACGTAGGCATTGTGATTCAGCATTAGGTTACTACTGATTTTCTGATGACATGTCAGAAGGAAGAGCATAGGATTCTTGACCACAGTTTACCACAGGTAACTGAAATCACAGAAAGCAAAACCATGGATAAGGGGGAAATACTGTATTTTCTGTTTCATGATATATTTTTTTTCCATCTTTTTACTTTCAGTCTATTTGTATATTTGAATCTCAAGGGTATCCCTTATAGAAAGTATATTGCTGGATCTTTTTTAAATCTGTTCTGCCAATGTGCTTTTATTGGACTATTTAATCCATTCATTTTTAACATTATTATTAACATAAATGCATTTATATTTCTGAACTTTATATTTTGTTTTTGTTTTTGTGGCACTAAAAATAATAGCTTTCATCTACCTATTATATTGTACACAAAAACAGCTGTCATCCTCAGTGATTTTTGATAAAATGTTTTCATATATACATATGTCTGTTTAGGTTGGTTACTTTTGTCTTTTTGTTAATTTTTGTGTCAAAAATGTATTGTGTAAATCATGGCCTAAAAATATATCTGATTATTTGGTAGTCAGTTTAGAGGAATTGCTTTTTCATTTTTTATGTTCAGTTATTACATATATTTTTCAAAATTAAGAAGTTTTTCAAAGCTACAGTATATCCCATTGACATTTTTATTGAAAAAGCATTAAATTTATAGATTAAGTTGAGATTGAGTTGGTGTCTTTATAACATTAAGTCTTCTCCTATACAAAGATGGCATGATCTATTTATTCAGATTTTCATTTATATTAATAGATAAAGAATTATTTATGTAAGATATACCCTCTTTCTTACTATTAGGTTCATTCCTAAATACTGTATTGTTAATTTTATTGTTGGTATTGTGTCTGGTATTCTATTACTCTTTTCCCATTTTTCTTTTTTTATTATGGGAGTTGAGAAATACTTCTGATGTTTTGTTACCTAGCAATTTGGCTGAACTTTTTTTTAATTAGCTTTAACATTTTGTCAGTTTTGTTTTTTTGTAAGTGATCATATCATCTGCACATACAATAACTTTATTTCTTTTTTTTTCCAATCTTGATAATTGTTTTCTCTAATTATAGGCATCCTTTTCATATTACTTACTTTAAATGAAATGTTTCTTCAGTTTCTGTATCAAGATGTTTGTTGTGAGGTTTCTATAAATACAATTTGTCAGATTGTAGAAATTCTCTTCTATTTCTACTTATCTGCAAATTAAGTTTGCGAATACGTATTAACCTTATCAAATGCTTTTTAACCCTCTACATTGTGATGTGGTGTTTTTCTCTTAAATCTGTTAATTTGGTGAGATAAAAAGATAGTCATGTAATTATTTCTTTGGTTTTGCATTCCTGAGATCAACCTACACAGATATAAAATTATGTTTTGCTTAATATACTAGGGGGTTGAATAAACTAATAAATTATTTAAGGTTTTCGCATCTCTGCTAAAAAAATCAGCTCACTTTTTAAAATCTCTTTGAATTTAATTATCTGACTTACGTGTCAGTGTAATCTTAACTTCACTTAAAAATTTGGAAATTTTTTCCCTTTTTCTAGTTTTGGGAACAACTCATATGTATGACTTTGTTCTTTGAAGTGTGGGAAAATCCACCTGTAAGCTATTTAGGCCTGGGGATTTAGGGAGGCGGGAGACTGCTGATAATTTCATGTTTTTATTTGTTATTTTTCTATTTAATTCTTCTATCCCTTGTGCCAATTTCAGCAGCTAGTGTGTTTCTTATGTTATATATTTTTCCATGTTAGACATATTTTTTGTTTGTGGTCAATTCTTTTCCAAATATTTAATTTTTTTTTCTATATTTGTGGTTAGTTCTCTCTGCCTCCTTCTCTTTCTTGTTCTAGTGACTTCTCCCTCTTTCTGTTGTTAAAGTTTACTTGTTCTGTTTTATTAATGTGTCATTTCAGAAATTTATTTTATTATATGTTTATAATTATTCTTATTGTTTTGTTCTCTACTTTGTAGATCTGTAATATCTTTTTTGATTCCCTTTCCTGTGTCTTTCAGTTTAAGTTTGTTATTTAATTTCTTGAGGCAAATACATAAACTCATTCATTTTTGTTATTTCTTTTTTCTAATAAGTATCATTTTTCCCACTAAGTAAACATTTGGATATTTTGAAATTTAACTGAAATTTGCACTAAGTACTTCAGAGTTGGCTCATAATTTCACCTTTAACTCACTGGTTAAATGGAAGTATGATTTTAAATTTTCTAAATTTGAGGATGTTTTTAGTTATCTATTTGATACTGATTTTTTGATTGATTGGATTGTGATAAGAGAAAATAGTTTGTGTATTGAAATGTATTAAGACTTCTTGCATGGTCTTTTTCATTATTCCACATATTTGAAAGAAATATTGAATCTTAAAGAATGGCACAAAAATTGTAAACATATCAGTTAAACTGAACTTGTTAAGCATGCTACTCAATTCTTTTATAACCTAGATAATTTTGAGAATATTGTATTTTGAGGCATGCATGTATATGTTTGCGTTTGTGTGTGTTTGTGTGAATTTCAATTACATTTGTAGATTATATATTTTTCTATTACTTGTCATATAATATGTAGTCGAAAGCTATATAATTATGTGGTATATGATTATGGTTATTGTATCCACTTGGTATAGATCTTTCCTTTAATCAATATGCTCTGTTCCTTTTTATCACACTTTCATTTTTACTTGAATGTTATTTTGTCATGTTAAAATGATCAACTTGCATTATTTAACATGTTAGCTATTCCTTTGTTTTCCCCTCTTTTTGTTTTCAACCTTCTTGTGATCTTTTTTCTTCCTACTTAAAAATACATATTACTAGTTCTATTTTATTAAAACTTGTGAATGTATGTTTTTAATAAGTGGGTAAATTTAGTTATATATACCAAAATGACAGATGAAGGTGAACTTATTTTTCCATTTTCCTTCATATTTTGCAATTACCATGCTTTTTCTTTTTCTATTTCTGTTTTGTAAGTTACACAGTTTATTTTTTGATAGTAACACCTAATTATTAAGGCCTGTATGTGTGCAGATTTTCCCAGTTATTAAGGATTATTAGTACCTAGATCATCTCTAATAGGAAAAACTATAGTTTTATTATGCTTTGTAACTAAGCTACCTTTAACCTCCCTGAGCCATCATGTTGACTTTGTCTGGAGTTTTAATCTCAAGTTGTTACAGGTGTTCCTTGTGAATATTTTTCGCTATCAAAAATATTAATCCCCCAGTGATATTTCATATGTTCTAAGACACATTTTAAAAAGCAACATTTGTTTTAATTAAGTTAGTATCCATCTGAATATAAATGTGGTAGGGTAATATCTTGTCATAGTTTAATATTTTGGGGGGCACATAAAATAATGGTACATCACCTAATGTCATCTCTGGTTCAACTAAATATGATGTTTTCTTTGCCTGCCTTTGATTCCCATTCTTGCTTTTTCATGGGATCACTTAACACATCATGTAACACTTCTCCTCAAAGTTTTATCAGACAAAATCTCTGTCTCATATTCTTTCTGGGTCTTTGTATGCCTTTGTAGGGGAGAAGCTATAAACCCTTTCAATCAAAATCTGTCATTTAAAAATACATATATTGACTTAAAAATATATTATTATAACTTTGTTCCTATTTACTCTTCTGTTTAGACAGATTGGCACTTCTGTTTTTAAATTTTTTTTTTTTTTTAGTTTATCATTCATAGTTTTCACCCTTTATGCTACTTTTGGAGAGACCTTCTTAATCTAATTTTTCAGTTTAGTAATTTGCTCTATGAATCCATCTATTCCTTAATTCAACCCATTATTATCAGTTTGAGCACTTTATTTGTAAGTATTAAAAAAAAAAGTTTCATCTTATAGGTGGAAAGGAATTGAATGGCCTATGCAACCAAAATATAAAGTCTTCAGTTACATTATGAACATGGCTTAGTTCTAGTCTGTTTCGTAAGCTTTATGCTTAGACTGACTTCCATCATGGTAGAAAAAAATGGTTTTAGGTCTTGCACCACATCTTCCAGAGTAATTGAGAAGCATCTCCTTCTCCCAAATTTGCAAAGGAATCTTGATAGTCACTTTGATTTGACCACCTTAGGTTATATACCAACACACAAATCAATTACTGTGGCCAGGGAACCAAAAAATGTTGTTTAGTTATTGAAGGCCATATTTTCTTTAAGAACCACACAGGTCCCGGGGGAGATCATGGGCCTTTGGCAAATTAGGGTAATGATGCTAAAGAGGCAACCAGTTGGTGCTGATGAATTACTTTGAAAACATTATTTTCATGTCCAATGTCTCCAATTGTTTCTTATTCATACAGCTTGTTCTTTCTTCATGTTTGCAAGTGCCTTTTATTAAATTTCTGAAATACTGTGCTTCCTTCTATTATAGATAGGTTTTTTTTTTTGCTTCCCCCCCCCCCACAATATTTGACCTACATCAATACCTTATGACTGTTTTGCTCCAAGCTTAGGTTTATTCTCTCTAAACTATCTGCTCTCTAGACTTGCTCTTCTCTTGGTAAAATGGAAGACTGGGGATTAAAACAGTTGTGTGAACTAAGTACTGTGGTATGGACTCAAACACCTTGTTTTTCATGACGTTTTTTTTGTACCAAAACATATTCTTCCATGTACCAAGGCACTTCTCTTGCACCCAACCTTAGTTTTAATGGCCTGGTCCAAAGGAAAGTTGTGTGGATACACATTAGTTGGTCTATGTGCACCTGTTCTTTTCTTTGCCTGATTCTGGCATTATCTTCCTGTCTCCAGGTGACACCATTGAACTCTTACCAGGGACATGGACATGGTGAATCTTTAGGTGAGGGGCACACACAGGTACATGTTTATAGGACTCAATATTGTGAATGTTTATCTGGCCAGCAACACCAACCAACATTCTCAAATACCATCAGCTCTTGCTCAGAGTGTTCTGTCAGGAGGCAAAAGGTGTAGCTCCAGGCTTCTACAGGTAACCTGCTTCAGCTGGTCTCAGACCCCACTCAGGCATGTTGGCCCCTAGCTCTATCCCCCTTCCAGCCACCATTCTCCCTTACAGAGAGACCCCACCATCATCAGTCTTCCAAGTATTCCTCTAAGTGTTGTTCCCACTAGTGTCCATTCTGACACCTTGTGTTTCTCTAGTGTCTCCACATTTGGTGTGAGGAACAGTGCAGGCAGCTGCAGTATAATATTGCATCTAGATCCAAATTGGAAGCCTTTTTGATTCCTTTCTGATAAAGGTGAATCTCTTCTATCATTTGCATCCTCTCTTCTGACAAGATGGATAATTGGGGTTTGATTTCTTATCACTCCATGGGAGGTGAGACTTTTAAATAGGCTTATTTACTCAGAGAAAAGGAAAAATATAATGGTGTGTAATTTCAAGCACAAAAACACTTGATACATATATAATGATATACATGTAGCTCTCATATATCACAATCTGTGTGAATACATACCACACTTGTGAGACCATCCTCTATAACATAAAATAACATCTAATGGTACAAATTGTTCTTGTTCTTTATGGTGGACATTTTAAAAATAAATGAATAAAATCAGGAGGATCTTCTTAGGAACTTTGAAAAGCATCTGACAAGGGCACAGATCATCAAAGATCTTTCATCATAAGGGTGAACTGAAATTTGTAGAAAGAAAAAGTTAATATGCTAGTCATATAATACCAGAGAATGTTACACCAATCATAAAGTGTTGCAATTTCCTATTCTCATTGTTGGTTTACTTTGAAAAATTTATTCTCCTTGTTGCTGATATTTAAAGTCAGTTCTTTAAGTAAACTATTTAAATAAATATGGTATATAAATGAATTCAATGACTTTTTGTTTCACCAAATCAAGGTCTGTTTGGTTTTCAAGTTTTACATTAGGTTGAAGATACAAGCAGCATTGTTCAGCTAATAGTATGAAAATTTGCAGGACTTTTTTATTACAATAATTTTGTCAAAGTTTTTGTGAGTTTTCTTTTTTTCTCATACACGTATGTGTACACACACTTAAGATATTAGGCAGTGTAAAATAAGCCATATAAATTACTTTGTTCTATTTCATTTCTCATTTGCAGTTTATCATATAATCTTTTACATGAAGGCTTACTCTATCAAATTAGTTTATTCACTAGCTTTCTTTCATGCATGCTTTGTGCTTTCCCACTCCATTAATTTGCTAATGAGAGTTTTGAGCTGAAAAAAAATCTTTGGTCCTATTTATCTACATCTTAATCATGTCTGAAACTTCACATTTCTTCCTTTCTCAGAAAACTTTCCATACAACTCGAATTCTAACTGACTGTGAGATTATCCTCATTTCACTCCCATAATTTTTTATGTCCATTAAAAATCTCCATGACTGATATCACAAAGTCCTGTAACATATGGTAAGAAACCTGTGGTCTGAGTAGGGATAGACAGGGAAAGCTTGAAGGAACACACTTTGATTGAATTAAGAAGACAAAAACCAAACCAATGATCAGTCAAATGGAGAAGACTGAGGGACAAGGTCTTGAGACAAAATTGTAATGAAAGAACAAGGAAGATAGAAAAATATTGGGTTGAGTAGGCAAATACAGGTAATGCACATGAATTTAGAAGTTGTGATCTAGCATCACATACATTTTATTTTATAACATTGCTACTTACACATGTAATTGTATGTTCAGTAGTTAGTGTTCTTGGAGACCATGACTTCCTTGAGGACAGGGATTATGTGTGTTTGCTCAGGAATGTCTATCAGAGCCTAGAACCATGCCTGGGTAAGATGGGGTCCATTGAGAAAGCATTAGGACCAGAGAAATAGTGTTTAGCTAAAAATAAAACAAAACTGTCTTATTTCAAAGATTATGGTGTTATTCTGGGAAGAAACTAGTAGGTGCTCAACAGACAATGGTTCACTGTGGAGAGGAGGAATTCAGCTCCCATAAAGCCAAATGATTGCTTGATACATAGAAACCAAAAGAAAAAACTCAATTCAGACTAAGTTTGAAACTTCTTAGTAAATATGAATCAGCATATCCATTGACTAAATGCTGTCTACCCTTGTATTGTCAACTCTAGTCGTCTGGCTTTTATTTATTTTTTTCCCCCAAACACTATCTGTTTTATCCCTACAGTAATTTTATGGGTTTACACTTACCATTTTTGTCAATATCACAAAACACTTTGAGATTGTAGCCGGGTACAAATGCTTACCATCCAAGAGAACCACAAACATGACTAGCTGATGACTTGAAACTTGTTCTTTTCTGTTGTTTTCAGGAGCTATGGTTTTTAGTTGTAAGGGTGCTGACACTTCAGGTCTCACCACCTTGGATGTTCCCCTCCATCCCCTGGCCCCGCTGTCATGACTCTTTGGGATGTGAGAAGAAAAAGCATAGTTTTGTATGTGCAGATGAAAAGCAAGGTCATGTTATAGAAACTCTAAAACATATGTTAATAGTAAGAGTGCAAGATCTTTTGGATTGTCATTATAAGAAATAAAGCTATGTAAAGTACACATTTTTCTTTATATTTGAAATTTTTACATCTCATTGTTCAGACTTGTAATTGTAACAGTTTTATTTCTTTACTAATTTCTTCAGTGTCTATTCATTCTTACTTGTTCAAAACTTAATTTAAAATTTAAACCTTAAAAAATTTAATTAATAACACATCCAAAAGCTTCATAGCAGGTGAAACAGGAATCAAACTGTATTTTTTTTAACTATAAGAGAGCTAGAATCTCAAGTCACAAAACAGATTGAAGAACAATGAAATAAAATCATTGATGATCAAGTACAAGTGTATATGGGTGGAAGCAGATGGGGCAAGACTATCCTATCTTCATTATATATTGTCTCTACCAGTGCTAGTAATCTCAAAAAGCTTATAGGGTCAGGTGGCAGGAGCTCTCTTATACCTTATTTGGTTCAAAAAGGCAGAAAAGAGGACCTAAATAAAGATTCAGGCACACAATAATAGTAATAGAGTTTAAACATATTTGATATTAAAAATAAACACTAAGAAAACTTAAATAATTAACTTTTGGGGGTGAGGAGAGGGAAGAAAAAGATCTATATTAATTTCATCTTATTTCCTGTTAGAAAATTAATAAATAGTGTCTGAAGAAATACAGGTTTATAAATTTATCCATTGCTGGATAGCAATCCACCCCAAACTTCAGTGTGTTAAAAAAACAAATTTTTTTTGTTGTTGTTTTTACTTACACACAATCTGTCAGCCATTTGAGCTGGGATTAACTAGACAGTTCATCTGTTGGTCTTTTTTTTAAATAAAGAATTTATTTATTTATTTATTTGACAGAGAGAGACAGCAGAACAGCAGAAGCAAGGGGAGTAGCAGGCAGAGGGAGAGGGAGAGGCAGTGCTCCCTCCTGAGCAGGGAGCCCAACATGGGGCTCTGGCTTGATTCCAGGACCCTGGGATCATGACCCTGGGATCATGCCCTGAGCCAAAGGCAGACACTTAACGGACTGAGCCACTCAGGCACCCCTCATCTATGGGTCTTAATCAGAAACTGGTGTCTACAGTTAGCTATTCCATATGGTTACATCCTCCATTAAGCTACCCCAGGCTTCCTATTGTGACAATTTTGCATAACAAAGAGGCATACACCATTATGAAGTGCTTTTCAAGTCTCTGATTGCTTCACATTTACTGATGTCCCAGGAGCTGAATAAGTCACATGGTCAGATCAGGAGTCAACAAGGGAGGAGGCCACACAAGAGTATGGAAACAGGAAGGATAATTAGCAAGAATATATGAAGTTATAGTTATAAAAATAATCACTACAACAAAAATACAAGCCTTCTTAATTTGGAAGAAATATATGTCCCTCTCAAAAAAAGAGACCAGATTTTGAAATTTATATATATATCCTACAGTATCAGAAATTGGAATATAAAACATGATAGAACAGAGGTCTCCTAAATCTGTCATAGCAATAAATTTAAATGAGCTAAATTTTCCTACTAAAAGATAAATGTTTTCAAACTGCATCCTATAATAAAACTCAATTCTATGCTATGTAAAAAAAAAAAAAAAAAAAACTTTAAAAAGAATTCAGAAACATTGTGATTTTATGTTACTGGAAAAAGCATGGTACAAAGTTGTATGTATAAATGTATTTAAACTATTTTCAATGTGCCTGTAAATACTTAAATATTAAAATATAAAGATGGACAAAAATTTGCTAGTGAAAATTAAAAATAAAAAAGATGTTAAAATCCTTTTCAAAGTAAATTGTAATCATAAAATTTTAGGCAAGATAAAATTAAACAAGACAACAAAAAACATTTCACCATATTATAGGACTCAGTTTACAAAAGAGATATAGTGTTAATTATTTATGCACCAATAGTGTAGTCTTGTCAATATTTTAAGCAAACACTATAAGTGGTACAAAGATAAATCTAGGAAAAAAAAAAAACATTGTATAAGTAAAATCTTTTGATTCATTTCTTGTGACCATAATGAAGACCCAAACATATAAATAGGTTGAAAGTGAAATGATGCAAAAAGATATTCCATGCAAATAATAACCAGAAGACAGCTGAGGTAGCTACAGTGATATCAGACAAAATCAAATTTAAATTAAAAAAAGATTACAAGAGACAAAGTAGGACACTATATATTATAAAATATTCAACACAGCAAGAAGATATAACAGTTACTAACCTAGTAATAGACCATCAAAATATATGAAGTGAAAATTGATAGAATTGGAGGGAAAAAAAAACTGTTCTTCAATAATATTTGCATACTTCAAATATTCTCACTCTCAATAAGGGGCAAAACAATGAAACAGAAGATAGTTAAGGACATGAGGACTTGACCAATACAACAAACCAACCAGATGTAAAAGCCACATACAGAACACTCTATCCAACAACAGAATACACATTATTCTCAAATGCATATGGTGAATTCTCCAGAATAGACTCTATGTTAGGCCACAAATTATGTCTTGGCAGAGTTAAAAAGATAGATTTTATGCAAAGTATGACAACAGGATGAGGTTAGAAATCAATAACAGAAGGGAAACCGCAACATTCACATGTATGTGAAAATGAAAAACCATGCTCTTAAAACAAGTGGTGGATCAAAAAAAATCTTAAGCAAAATTAAAAATACTTAGAGATGAATGAAAACAAAAACACAGCAAACCAAAACTTACGGGATGCAGCAAAAGTGGTGCTCAGGGATATATTTATAACTATTAAAACTTATATTAAAAAACAAGAAAGATCTCAAATCAACAACATAGCTTTACAACCTAAGGAACTAGAGAGAGAAAAAAACAATTTAAACCCAACAGTAGCAAAAGGAGAGCAATAATAAACATTAGAGCAAAAATAAAGTGGAGCAGGAAAATAATAAAGAAATTCGACAAAACTAAAGTTGGTTTTCCAAAAACAACAATAAAATTGACAAATCTATAGCTAGATTTGCAAAGAAAAAGAGAGAGAATTCAAATTACTAAAATTAGAAATGAGAGTGGGCACATTACTACTGATTCTATAGAAATAAAAATAATTTTAACAGAATACTATAAACAGTTGTCCACCAACAAATTGGATAATCTAGGTAAAATGGAAAAATTAATAGAAACATGAAACCTACCAAAGCCTGCATCCCAAAGTAATAGAAAATCTGAATAGATGTATAACTACTAAGAAGATTCAATCAGTAATAAATAATCTTTTGACAAAGAAATGCCTTGGACTTGATGGCTTCACTGCTGAATTCTACCAAACATTTAAAGAATTAACACCAATCCTAAAACTTTTCCAAAAAACTGAAGAAGAGAATACTTCTTAACCCATTCTATGAAACAAGTATTGACCCTGAAGCAAAGCCAAAGATACTACAGGAAGACTATAAACCAATAACTCTTATGAACATAGATGAAAAATTTCTCAACAAAATACTGGCAAACTGAATTCAAGAGTCTAGTCAAAGGATTATATTCATAATCAAGTGGATTTATTCCTAGAATGCAAGGATAATTCAACATATGAGAATTGATCAATGCAGGGGTCTCTGGGCAGCTCAGTCAGTTGAGCAGCCAACTCTTGATTTTGACTAGGGTCATGATCTTAGGGTTGTGAGATCCAACCTGCTTTAGGCTCTGTGCTCAGTGCAAAGTCTGCTTGTCCCTCTCCCTCTGCTCCTCCTTGTGCTCTCTCTCTCTCTCATTCTTTCTCAAAAGAAAGAAAGAAAGAAAGAAAAAGAAAGAAAGAAAGAAAGAAAGAAAGAAAGAAAGAAAAAATAAATTAAAAAAATCTTTAAAAAAGAAAGAAAATTGATCAAATGCAATACACCACATTAACAGAATGAAGGGAAAAATAAACATATTTCTGCATCATAATTAATGCAGAAAAAGCATTTGACAACATTCAATGCCCTTTCATGATAAAAAAATAAAAAAAACACTCACTAGACAAGTAATAGAAGGAATCTACTTCAATATTATAAAAATCACATATAAAAAACCACAGTGAATATTACACTCAATGATAAAAACTGAAAGTTCTTCTCCTAAGATCAGGAACAAGAGAAGGATGTCTGCTTTTGACACTTTTATTTAGCATAGTACTAGAAGTCCTAGTTAGAACAATTAGTCAAAAAAAAAAAACAAAACAAAACACAACAATTAAAGGTATCCAAATTGGAAAGGAAGAAGTAAAATAATCTTTGTTTATAGATGTATGATCTTACATGTAGAAAACTTTCAAGATTCTATAAAAAAAAATACTGATAGAACTAATAAACTAATCCAGCAAAGTAGCAAGATACAAAATCTACATGCAAAAACTAGTTGCATTTCTGTACACTAACAATGAACAATCTGAAAGGAAATTAAGAAAACAGTTTCATTTACAATAGCATTACAAAGCATAAAATATCTAGTAATTAAACAAGTAGGTAAATGGCTGTACAGTGAAAACTACAAACATTGCTGAAAGAAATTAAAGACATAAATAAATGGAAGATATCCTGAGTTCATGAATTTGAAGACATAATATCATTAGATAGTAATACTACCCAAAGCAACCTACAGATTTAATGCAATCCGTTTTCAAAATCCCCCCAAAAAGTTTTTGTTTTTTTTAAGTAGACTCCACACCTAGCATGGAGCCTAATGCGAGGCTCAATCCCATGACCCTGAGATCAAGGCCTGAGATGAAGTCAAGAGTCAGATGCTTAACCAACTGAGCCACTCAAGCACCCCTCAAAATGGATTTTTTGTAGAAACAGAAGAATCCATCCTAAAATTCATACCTTGTATAGTCAAAATAATACTGAAAAAGACTAATAAAGGAGGATTTACACTTTTTGATTTCAAAACTTATCCCAAAGTTTTGATAACCAACACAACATGGTACTGGCCTAAAGATAGGCCTATAGACCATTAAAATAAAAAGAGAAAATCCAGAAATAAATACTTTCATATATGGTCAAATGATTTTTTTCTTTTATGATAGAGCAGACTGTTTAATGGGAAAAGACAGTCTTTTCAACAAATGGTGCTGGGAAAACTGGATATCCACATGTAAACAAATAAAGCTGGACTTTTACTTAACACCATATACAAAAATTAGCTCAAAGTGGATCAAATACCTAAATATAAGAACTACTAGGGGGCCTGGGTGGCTCAGTAAGTTAAGCGACTGCCTTTGGTTCAGGTCACGATCCTGGAGTCCCAGGATCGAGTCCTGCATCAGGCTCCTGCTCAGTGGGGAGCCTACTTCTCCCTCTGCCTCTACCCCTCCCCCCTCTCATGCTATCTTTCTCTCTCAAATAAATAAATAAAATATTAAGAAAAAAGAACTACTAAAAGAAAAAAAAGAACAAGTACAGTGAGGATGTGGAGAAATCAGAACACCTGAACACTCTTGGTGAATGTAGAATAGTGCAGCCACTATGGAAAACAGTATGATAGGTTTTTTTTTAAAATTAAAAATAGAATTACCATATATGATCCAGAAATTCTACTTCCAGATATAGACCCAAAAGAACTGAAAGTGGGTCACAGAGATACTTGTATACCCATGTTCATAACAGCATTACCCACAATAGCCCAAAGCTGAAAGCAGCCTAAGTGTCCATCAGTGGATGAATGAATAAACAAAGTGTGGTATATACACACAGTGGAGTATTGTTTAGCTTTAAAAAGGAAGTAAATTCTGGGGAGCAATGCAAAAAAAATGAAACTGGACCACTTTCTTACATCATACACAAAAATAAATTCAAAACTGATTAAAGACCTAAATGTGAGATAGGAAATCATCAAAATCCTAAGAAAAGAACACAGGCAGTAACCTCTTTGACATTGGCTATAGTTATTTCTTTCTAGATATGTCTCCGAAGGCAAGGGAAACAAAAGCAAAAATAAACTTTTGGGACTACATCAAAATAACAATCTTCTGCACAGTGAAGAAAACAATCAACAAAACTAAAAGGCAACCTACAGATTGGGAAAAGATACTTGCAAATGATTTATCTGATAAAGGGTTAGCATACAAAATATATAGAGAACTTATAAAACTCAATATCCAAAAAACAAATAATCCAATTAAAAATGGACAGAAGACATGAACAGACAATTTTTTTCCTTTTTCTTCTTCAAATTTTTATTTAAATTCGAGTTAGTTAACGTACAGTGCAAAATTGGTTTCAGGAATAGAATTCAGTTGTTTATCATGTACATGCAACATCCAGGGCTCATCATAACAAGTGCTCTCCTTAATATCCATCACCCATCTAGCCCATCCCCCATTCACCTCCCTCCATCAACCCTCAGTTTGTTTTCTATTGTCAAGAGTCTCTTATGGTTTGCCTCCCTCTCTTTTTTTTCCTTTCCCCATGTTCAACTGTTTTGTTTCTTAAATTCCACAGATAAGTGAAATCATATGGTATTTGTCTTTCTCTGACTGACTTATTTCACTTAGCATAATACCCTCTAGCTCTACCCACATTATTGCAAATGGCAAGATTTCGTTCTTTTTGATGGATGAGTAATATTCCATTGTATATATACAACCTCCCACCTGTCAGAATGGCTAAAATCAACACATGCTTTTGATTTTGTATTTCCCTGATGACGAGTGATGTTAAGCATCTTTTCATGTTTCTTTTAGCCAATCTGGATGTCTTCTTTGGAAATATATCTATTTATGTCTTCTGCCCATTTCTTAACTGGATTATTTGTTTTTGGGTATTGAGTTTGATAAGTTCTTTAAAGATTTTGGATACTATCCCTTTATCAGATATGTCATTTGCAAATATCTTCTCCCATTCTGCAGGCTTCCTTTTAGTTTCATTGATTGTTTCTTTCACTGTGCAGAAGATTTTATCTTGATGAAGTCCCAGTAGTTGATTTTTGCTTTTGTTGCCCTTGCCTCTGGTCATGTGTCTAGTAAGAAGTTGCTATGACCAAGGTCAAAGAGGTTGCTGCCTGTGTTCTTCTTTAGGATTCTGATGGTTTCCTGTTTCACATTTAGGTCTTTCATCCACTTTGAATTTATTTTTGTGAATGGTGTAAGAAAGTGGTCTCACAAACCCAGACACATAGGTCAATGGGACAGAATAGAAAATCCAGAAATAGACCCACAACTATATGATCAACTAATCTTCAACAAAGCAGGAAAGAATATCCAGTGGGAAAAAAGATAGTCTCTTCAACAAATGGTGTTGGGAAAACTGGACAGCAACATGCAGAAGAATAAAACTGGAACAGATATTTCTCCAAAGAAGACATCCAGATGGCCAATAGACACATGAAAAGATGTTCATTATCACTTACCATCAGAAAAATGCAAATCAAAATTACAATGAGATATCACCTCACACCTGTCAGAATGGATAAAATCAACAACATATGAAACAACAGGTGTTGGCAAAGATGTGGAGAGAAAGGAACCCTCTTTCACTGTTGGTGAGAATACAAACTGGTGCAACCACTCTGGAAAACAGTATGGAAGTTCCTCAAAAAGTTAAAAATAGAACTACCCTATGATCCACTACTAGATAGTAGGGAGGGAGAGAGAGAGGGAGAGAGAGACAAACCAAGAAACAGACTCTTAGCTATAGAGAACAAACTGATGATTACCAGAGGGGAGGTGGGTGCAGGGGGGTAGGTTAAATAGGGGATTAAGGAGTACACTCGTAATGTATGGAAGCGTTGAATCACTATATTGTACACCTGAAACTTATATAACACTCTATGTTAACTGGAATTAAAATAAAAACTTAAAAAAGGAAGTATATTCTGACACCTGTTACAACTAAATGAACCTTGAGGATATTATGGTAAGTGAAATAGCCAATCACAAAAAGACAAATACTGTATAATTCCACTTATATGATGTACTTTGAGTAGTTAAATTCACATAGGCAGAGAGTAGGATGGTGGTTTCCAGGGGTGGGGACGGGGGATGGGGAATGGAAGGTGACTATTTAAGGGGTATAGAGCATCAGTTTTACAAGATGAACAGTGTTCTGGAGATGGATGGCTGGAGTTCTGAGAGAGTGATGGTTGGACAATAATATCGATGTTCTTAATAGCACTGAACTGTACACTTACAAATGGCTGAGATGGTAAATTTTGTGTATTTTACCACAATAAAAAGTTCTTTTTAAATTAATACAAATATTTGGAGTTAAGTTGAACAGGTACAGTGATTCAGTTTTGCAAGATGCAATAGTTTTGGGGATGGATGGTGGTGATGGTTTCACAGTAATGTGCATACCCTTAATACTACTGAGCCATGCACTTAACAGTGGTTAGGATGGTACATTTTATGTTATGTGTATTTTACCACAATAAAAAAAAATTGTCATGTAAAACCTTATCACATGAAGTTTTCATATGACTTTTTTTTGCATTAAACATGTGTCTGGCATAAATCTTGTAATGGTGTTAAGATACATATTTGCTTTACACTAAATTCAAGGCTAGGAACAACTTCAATAAGGAAGCAATAGACACTTCTCTCCCCTTTCACTTTGTGGAATATGCAGAGTGAGAAGATTTGAGTTGTTGTCACACATTTCGGCCTAGAAATTTTGCCCAGGCTTTAAAAACTGTTCATCACTTTATTGAAAACATGAAATTCCTAAAAACAAACAACTAGCACCAAATAAGTCTTAAGAAAATCATGGGGGAGCCATATAGAAGTAAAGTCATTTCCAAGTTCAGTGAAACTCCAGAATTTGTTCAAGCTTATTTAAAAATGCATGTTTATTAAAGAAACTGGGGGAAAGCATCCAAAGGAGTAGAAAAGTGTTCATAGTTCACAATCACAGTTACATGTGACTTTTGTATTACTTCTTTCCAGAATATTTCTATGCATTTTAAGTAGTCTTAAGTATACCATAAAATGTGGAATTATTTCTGACTTTTTCACTTTATATAATAATGGTTTCTTACGAGCATTTGTTTCTGAGACCGTGCCGTGTGTCTGGTTAGATTTGTTACTTAAGAAATTATTAAGCGCCAGTGTGTTCCAGACTATTCTATATACTGAGGAAGTTACAAGAAAAATGGAACTCATGAAATTTAGAGTCGAATTTACAATGCAGATGAGCAGACGAAGGTACAAATCCAAGGGGGTTTTCCAGAAGGCAAAATCTGTAATATTCTCAAGCAGGGTTAATCAGTCCCTCCCACTGTACTTTCTAATTCAGGCCCTCATTCCTTCATCCTCAATTCTAAAATCCCCAAAGCTTTAACTGATTTGGTGGTGAAGCCTGAGCTGACCTGAACTCTTTGGGGAGCATATATGAACTGAGCAGATGTGATGCTATTTATAGTCTCTAGTACATTTAACGTGAATGTTCACAGATTCCCTGAAGAATCATCAATGTGTTTGCTTATTGACTGCTGCCTTAGACAAAAGGCATCATATGCTTTAAGTCATATAAGCATTGCATTATCTTTTCTTAAAATTAAAAAGTTCCAGATTCCAAAACAAATCTGTTCTAAAGGTTTCAAATAGATTATGGGCCTGCACTTATTTCTTTCCTGGTTTTTATATCAGTGGATTGCAATACTTGCATGTCATCCTTGGTAGACTCTGATCTTCTGGAAAAGTTGACTTATTTCACTTTTGTACCCCCAGTACCTTGTGCATAATAGATGTGTAATTAATGATTGTTGTGGCCTGCTGTATCTGGCAAGGATATCAGGCACTGAATCGTGCACACTAGGAATAAGGAGAAAAATCCTGGGACCCATTTCTGAGGCTTTAGATTTGCAGGGGCTATCTTCTGATGGCACTTTAGGGCATGCCCATCATTTTCTTCCTTTGGAGGTTGAACTCCAGCTAAAGTTTTAGATTTTTAATGTTACATAGCAACAGTGTTGAGGATGTCAAATTCTCATACACTTTTATCACTTACCGTGTTTCTAGATGATCAGATCATCTGGTTTGACAAATACTGTTATGTTGGAATTTTGCTTTCTTGCTGTGTCTTGAATCCATGACTTTAAGTCAAGGACTCATGTTCGGATAATCTTTTATTTTCTTGTTCAGGTTCACTGCAGCTAGAGTATTCTTTCTAAATGTAAACTGTTTTTTTTTTTTTTTTGCAAATATAAATACATCTCCTTTGATTAAATCCAAAATTACCTCTAATTTCAGTTATTTTCCATTTCCCCAAGTTCCAGCAGCTTTGTTTATTTCCTTCTGCAATTGGCAACCCGTTTTCTTCAAATTCTGAGCTCTTTGGAGAGAGGCATCTGATTTTATTCATTTGTAAATTCCAGTGTTCAGAATCATATTTTATATATGTAGATACTGAGCAATTTTTGGACAAAGTTTTAAAAATTATTGCCAGTGTTCTTTTATGCACATTTAGCTACACTAACAAATCTTCAATAAACAAAACAAAACAAAACAAAACAAAACAAAACCTAAGTGATAGGAATAAGGCAGTACATGTAAAATATTTATAGCCAGAGGACCCCAGATCCCACTCAGCTCCACTTTGGTCATAGACCACATGGGGAGGAAGTGAGTTGCAAGTGACTGGCAGAAACAAGTGCAAAGCTGAGATCTGGTGCCCATTCTGCTGCATCTCAGCTGTAGTCTTGCCTCCAATTAAGCTGCAAATTATGATAGACCCTAGGTGGATCCCTTGCATAGAACAAGCACTCATAAAACATCTATTGATTGAGTATTGCCATGAGAAAACAGATCCCTAGTAAAAGGAAATGCTCAGATTGGCAGAAAAGACATGTGAAATAAGGCTAACCCTTGCCATCACCATATATCCTTTTAAATCATGCTTTGAAAACCAGCGTGGTTTCATTTCAATCCCTTAAAGAGGCGTTACTTTCTACTCTTCGCTTTTAAGGGCCTGAAGGGGAACTGGGAAAAGCCATTTGGCAGGGACAGGACTGGAAGTTAAAGCAAGACATCAGAATTCTCAGAAGAAAAGGAGTGAGGAGTCATTCTTATATTTGTTCCTTGTATGGAATTTCCTCTGGCCGATTTTAAGAATTTTTTTATCACTGGTTTTCAGCAAATTGCTTATGATATTAATTTTTTTTCATGTTTCCTTTGCTTGGGGTTTGTTGAGCTATTGGATCTATCTGCTTATAGTTTTCATTAAATTGGGGAAATGTTTAGCCGTTGTTTCTCCCAATATTTTTTTTTCTGCCTCCTTCCCTCTCATCTCCTTTAGGGACTCCAAATATATTAGGTTGCTTGAAGTTGTCCCATGGTTCACTGATGCTGTCTTTTTTCCCCCTCCAGTCTTTTTTGGTCTGTGTTTCCTTTTGAGTTGTTTCTCTTGACACATCTTCATGTTTATAAGTTTTTTCTTTAGCAATGTCAGTGTCTAATCTGCTGTTGACCCATCCAGTGCATTTTTCATCTTCGACACCACAGTTTTCATATCTAGAAATTCAAATTTGATCTTTTTAAATATCTTCCTGCCTTTTCCGAACATATTTAACATTTTCTCTGGTTTCTTGAGCATATGCAATGTAGTTATAATAACTTTTATTGTCCTTGTGTACTAAGTCCATTATCTTAATCATTTCTAGGTTAGTTCTGAGTGATTGATTTTATTCTCAATTGTGCATCATACATCATTCTTTCCTGATTCTGTACATGCCTGATTTTTTTTTATTATGTTATGTTAATCACCATACACTACATCATTAGTTTTTGATGTAGTGTTCCATGATTCATTGTTTGCATATAACACCCAGTGCTCCATGCAGAATGTGCCCTCTTTAATATCCATCACCAGGCTAACCCATCCTCCCACACCACTCCCCTCTAGAACCCTCAGTTTGTTTTTCAGAGTCCATCGTCTCTCATGGTTTGTCTCCCCCTCCGATTATTTTTTATTATGTTATGTTAATCACCATACATTACATCATTAGTTTTTTTAATTTTTTAATTTTTTTTATTATGTTATGATAATCACCTCACATTACATCATTAGTTTTTTTATAGTGTTCCATGATTCATTGTTTGCGTATAACACCCAGTGCTCCATGCAGAACGTGCCCTCTTTAATACCCATCACCAGGCTAACACATCCCCCGCCCCCCCTCCCCTCTAGAACCCTCAGTTTGTTTCTCAGAGTCCATAGTATCTCATGGTTCGTCTCCTCCTCCGATTCCCCTCCTTCATTCTTCTCTTCCTGCTATCTTCTTTTTTTTTTTTTTTAACATATAATGTATTATTTGTTTCAGAGGTACAGGTCTGTGATTCAACAGCCTTACACAATTCACAGCACTCACCATAGCACATACCCTCCCCAGTGTCTATCACCCAGCCACCCCATCCCTCCCAACCCCCACCACTCCAGCAACCCTCAGTTTGTTTCCTGAGATTAGGAATTCCTCATATCTGTGAGGTCATATGATACATGTCTTTCTCTGATTGACTTATTTCGCTCAGCATAACACCCTCCAGTTCCATCCATGTCATTGCAAAGGGCAAGATTTCATTCCTTTTGATGGCTGCATGATATTCCATTGTATATATATACCACTTCTTCTTTATCCATTCATCTGTCGATGGACATCTTGGCTCTTTCCATAGTTTGGCTATTGTGGACATTGCTGCTATAAACATCGGGGTGCATGTACCCCTTTGGATCTCTACATTTGTATCTTTGGGGTAAATACCCAGTAGTGCAATTGCTGGATCATATGGTACATCTATTTTCAACTTTTTGAAGAACCTCCATACTGTTTGCATTCCCACCAACAGCGTAGGAAGGTTCCCCTTTCTCCATATCCCCGCCAACATCTGTCATTTCCTGACTTGTTAATTTTAGCCATTCTGACTGGTGTGAGGTGGTATCTCATTGAGGTTTTGATTTGGATTTCCCTGATGCCGAGTGATGTTGAGCACTTTTTCATGTGTCTGTTGGCCATTTGGATGTCTTTGGAAAAATGTCTGTTCATGTCTTCTGCCCATTTCTTGATTAGATCATTTGTTCTTTGGGTATTGAGTTTAATAAGTTCTTTATAGATTTTGGATACTAGCCCTTTATCAGATATGTCATTGCAAATACCTTCTCCCATTCTGTCGGTTGTCTTTTGGTTTTGTTGACTGTTTCTTTTGCTGTGCAAAAGCTTTTTATCTTGATGAAGTCCCAATAGTTCATTTTTGCCCTTGCTTCCCTTGCCTTTGGCGATGTTTCTAGGAAGAAGTTGTTGCGGCTGAGGTCGAAGAGGTTGCTGCCTGTGTTCTCCTTTAGGATTTTGATGGACTCCTGTCTCACATTTAGGTCTTCAACTATTTGGAGTCTATTTTGGTGTGTGGTGTGAGGAAATGGTCTGGTTACATTCTTCTGCATGTGGCTGTCCAAATTTCCCAACACCATTTGTTGAAGAGACTGTCTTTTTGCCATTGGACATAATTTCCTGCTTTGTTGAAGGTGAGTTGACCATAGAATTGAGGGTCCATTTCTGGACTCTCTATTCTGTTCCATTGATCTATGTGTCTACTTGTGTGCCAGTAACACACTGTCCTGATGATGACACCTTTGTAATAGCTTGAAGTCTGGAATTTTGATGCCACCAGCTTTGCTTTTCTTTTTCAACATTCCTCTGGCTATTCGGGGTCTTTTCTGGTTCCATAGAAATTTTAGGATTATTTGCTCCATTTCTTTGAAAAAAGTGGATGGTATTTTGATGGGGATTGCATTGAATGTATAGATTGCTCTAGGTAGCATTGACATCTTCACAGTATTTGTTCTTCCAATCCATGAGAATGGAACGTTTTTCCATTTCTTTGTGTCTTCCTCAATTTCTTTCATGAGTATTTTAGAGTTTTCTGAGTACAGATTCTTTGCCTCTTTGGTTAGATTTATTCCTAGGTATCTTATGGTTTTGGGTGCAATTGTAAATGGGATCGACTCCTTCATTTCTCTTTCTTCTGTCTTGTTGTTGGTGTATAGGAATGCCACTGATTTCTGTGCATTGATTTTATATCCGGCCACTTTCCTGAATTCCTGTATGAGTTCTAGCAGTTTTGGGGTGGAGTCTTTTGGGTTTTCCACATAAAGTATCATATCATCAGCAAAGAGTGAGAGTTTGACTTCTTCTTTGCCGATTCAGATGTCTTTTATTTCCTTTTGTTGTCTGATTGCTGTGGCTAGGACTTCTAATACTATGTTGAATAGCAGTGGTGGGAGTGGACATCCCTGCCGTGTTCCTGACCTTAGGGGGAAAGCTCTCAGTTTTTCCCCATTGAGAATGATATTCGCTGTAGGTTTTTCATAGATGGCTTTTATGATATTGAGGTATGTACCCTCTATGCCTATACTCTGAAGAGTTTTGATCAAGAAAGGATGCAGTACTTTGTCAAATGCTTTTTCTGCATCTATTGAGAGGATCGTATGATTCTTGTTCTTTCTTTTATTAATGTATTGTAGCACATTGATTGATTTGTGGATGTTGAACCAACCTTGCAGCCCAGGGATAAATCCCACTTGGTCGTGGTGAATAATCCTTTTAATGTACTGTTGGATCCTATTGGCTAGTATTTTGGTGAGAATTTTTGCATCCATGTTCATCAAGGGTATTGGTAATTCTCCTTTCTGATGGGGTCTTTGGTTTGGGGATCAAGGTAATGGTGGCCTCATAAAACAGTTTGGAAGTTTTCCTTCCATTTCTATTTTTTGGAACAGTTTCAGAAGAATAGGTATGAATTCTTCTTTAAATGTTTGGTAGAATTCCCCTGGGAAGCCCTCTGGCCCTGGGCTCTTGTTTGTTGAGAGATTTTTGATGACTGCTTCAATTTCCTTAGTGGTTATCAGTCTGTTCTGGTTTTCTATTTCTTCCTGGTTCAGTTTTGGGAGTTGATACATCTGTAGGAATGCATCCATTCCTTCCAGTTTATCTAATTTGCTGGCATAGAGTTGCTCATAATATGTTCTTATAATGTTTGTATTTCTTTGGTGTTGGTTGTGATCTCTCCTCTTTCATTCATGATTTCATTTATTTGGGTCCTTTCTCTTTCTTCTTTTTTTGATAAGTCTGGCCAGGGGTTTATCAATTTTGTTAATTCTTTCAAAGAACCAGCTCCTAGTTTTGTTGATCTGTTCTACTGTTCTTTTGGTTTCTATTTCATTGATATCTGCTCTGATCTTTATTATTTCTCTTCTTCTGCTGGGTTTCAGCTGCTGGTCTCAGCTTTGTTGTTCTTTCTTCAGCTCCTTTAGTGTATTTCAGACCTTTCTTGTTTCTTGAGAAAGGCTTGCATTGCTCTATACTTTCCTCTTAGGACTGCCTTTGCTGCATCCCAAAGATTTTGAAATGTTGTGTTTCCATTTTCATTGGTTTCCATGAATTTTTAAAATTCTTCTTAATTTCCTGGTTGACCCATTCATTCCTCAGTAGGATGCTCTTTAGCCTCCATGTATTTGAGGTATTTCTGACTTTCCTCTTGTGATTGAGTTCTACTTTCAAGGCATTGTGGTCTGAAAATATGCAGGGAATGATCCCAATCTTTTGGTACCAGTTTAGACCTGATTTGTGACCTAGGATGTGATCTATTCTGGAGAATGTTCCATGGGCACTAGAGAAGAATGTGTATTCTGTTGCTTTGGGATGGAATGTTTTGAATATGTCTGTGAAGTCCATTTGGTCCAGTGTGTCATTTAAAGTCTTTATTTCCTGGTTGATCTTTTGCTTAGATGATCTGTCCATTTCAGTGAGGGGGGTGTTAAAGTCTCCCATTATTATTGTATTGTTGTTGATGTGTTTCTTCGCTTTTGTTATTAATTGCCTTATATAATTGGCTGCTCCCATGTTAGGGGCATAGATATTTACAATTGTTAGATCTTCTTGTTGGATAGACCCTTTAAGTATGATATAGTGTCCTTCCTCATCTCTTATTATAGTCTTTGGTTTAAAATCTAATTTGTCTGATATAAGGATTGCCACCCCAGCTTTCTTTTGGTGTCCATAGCATGGTAAATGGTTTTCCACCCCCTCACTTTCAATCTGGGGGTGTCTTTGGGTCTAAAATGAGTCTCTTGCAGACAGCATATCGATGGGTCTTGTTTTTTAATCCAATCTGATACCCTGTGTCTTTTGATTGGGGCATTTAACCCATTTACATTCAGGGTAACTATTGAAAGATATGATTTTAGTGCCATTGTATTGCCTGTAAGGTGACTGTTACTGTATATTGTCTGTGTTTCTTTCTGGTCTATGTTACTTTTAGGCTCTCTCTTTGCTTAGAGGACCCCTTTCAATATTTCTTGTAGGGCTGGTTTCGTGTTTGCAAATTCCTTTAGTTTTTGTTTGTCCTGGAAGATTTTTATCTCTCCTTCTATTTTCAGTGACAGCCTAGCTGGATATAGTATTCTTGCCTGCATATTTTTCTCATTTAGTGCTCTGAATATATCATGCCAGTTCTTTCTGGCCTGCCAGGTCTCTGTGGATAGGTCTGTGGCCAATCTAATGTTTCTACCATTGTAGGTTACAGATCTCTTCTCCCGAGCTGCTTTCAGGATTTTCTCTTTGTCTCTGAGACTTGTAAGTTTTACTATTAGATGTTGGGGTGTTGACCTATTTTTATTGATTTTGAGGGGGGTTCTCTGTGTCTCCTGGATTTTGATGCCTGTTTCCTTCCCCAAATTAGGGAAGTTCTCTGCTATAATTTGCTCCAATCTACCTTCTGCCCCCCCCCTCTCTCTTCTTCTTCTGGGATCCCAATTATTCTAATGTTGTTTCATCTTATGGTATCACTTATCTCTTGAATTCTGCCTCATGATCCAGTAGTTGTTTATCTCTCTTTTTCTTAGCTTCTTTATTTTCCATCATTTGGTCTACTATCTCACTGATTCTCTCTTCTGCGTCATTTATCCTAGCAGTTAGAGCCTCCATTTCTGATTGCACCTCATTAATAGCCTTTTTGAGTTGGACTTGGTTAGATTTTAGTTCTTTTACTTCTCCAGAAAGGGTTTCTCTAGTATCTTCCATGCTTTTTTCAAGCCCAGCTAGTACCTTTAAAATCATCATTCTGAACTCTAGTTCTGACATCTTAATAATGTCCATATTGATTAGGTCCCTGGCAGTCGGTACTGTCTCTTGTTCTTTTTTTTGAGGTTTTTTTTTTCCATCTTGTCATTTTGTCCAGAGGAGAATAGATGAATTAGAGAACAAAATGCTAACAGGGTAACAACGTCCCCAGAAAAAGATACACTAAACAAATCAGAGGAGTCCTGAAACCAGGGGAAAAGAAAGGGAAAGAAAGAAAAAAGAAAAAAAAAGAAAAGAAAAAGAAAAAGATAAAAACAAACAAACAAACAAACAAAAACCCATAATATGATCGAATATGATCAGGCTGGTGCATAGATCAGTGCCACACACTAGATTTTGGGTGTATTTTGGTCTGTTAGAAGAAAGTGCCTCCCAAAATTTTAAAGGAAGAAAAATTTATATATGTACAAAAATAAGGGTTAATATGATGAAGGGGTGGAATATGAGTGTAAAGATGAAAATTATAAAAGATTTTATAAAAGGAATTGATAAGATAAGAAGTTGGTTGAAAAAAGAAAGAAGAGGATTAAAAAAAAAAGGGAGAGAATGTGATCAGGCAGGATACTAGAACAAAGCCATACAGTAGAGATTTAGGGTATATTTTGGTCTGTTAGAAGAAAATGTATCCCAAAATTTTAAAGAGAGAACAACTTATATATTTATATACCAAAAATAAGGTTAACTACTATGAAGGGATAGAATATGACTCAAAATGAAAAATAAAAGGATTAAAAAAAAAAGATTGATAAGATGTTGGTTGAAAAAGGGAAAAAGAAAAATTCAAAAAAAAAAATGAAAAAGAAAGTTTTAAAAAAATTAACTTTGAAAGAATCATGGTAAAAAAGCCATGAATTCTATGTGCAGTAATCCCCTAGCGCTGGAGTTCTGCTGTTCTCATTGATCGGTAAACTTAGTCTTGGCTGGCTGTTCTTGCTGATCTTCTGGGGGAGGGGCCTGTTGCCGTGATTCTCAAATGTCTTTGCTGGAGGTGGAATTGCCCCGCCCTTGCCTGTCCGGGCTAAGTCATCTGCTCGGGTTTGCTCTCGGGAGCTTTTGTTCCTTTCAAGCTTTCCGTACAACTTTGGAGGATGAGAGTGAAATGGTGGCCTCCCAATCTCTGCCCAAAGGAGCCAAGAATTCGGGGCCCCACTCCTCAGTGAGTCCCCAGAAAAAGCAGTCAATCACTCCCGTCTCCCTGGTCTCCGGCTGCACTCTGTGCTCACCTGGCCTGTGACCAAGCATTTCTATCTCTGGCACACAACCCCGTGTGGAGTCTCCAAACCCAGCAGATTCCTGCGGTGCGCTCCCATGCTACTCCTCCTGGGGGATGAAGGGGAGTCTCCCTGGATCTGCCACTTGTTGGGTCCCTGCTGGAGGAGGAGTGGCCCGACTGTGCCGTGGATCACAGTTTATGGCAACCCTGAGTTGAGAGCCCACTCCTCGGCTCCGTCTCTGCAGCCGGCTTCCCCTATCCAATACCTGGGAGCTCTGCCACACTCAGGCACCCCCGGTCTTTCTGTGACCCCAAGGGTCCTGAGACCACACTGTCCCAGCGAGGGTTCCACCCCCCACTTAGCCACTGGAGCGACGTCCCTCAGCAGAGCTGACTTGTAAAAGTTCTGATTTTGTGCTCCGGGGCTCTATCACTTGCCAGAAGCGGCCGACGGAGGCCCCCTCCCCCGCCGTCTATCCTCCTGAATATTGCCTCGGATTCACTTCTCCACATGTCCTACCTTCCAGAAAGTGTTCGCTTTTCTGTTCAGAGAGTTGTTGCTATTCTTTTCTTCGATCTTCTGTTGAGTTCGTAGGTGTTCAGAATGGTTTGATCCCTATCTAGCTGAATTCCTGAGACCAGACGAAATTTAGGTCTCCTACTCATCGCCATCTTGCTCCTCCCATGCCTGGTGATTTTTAATTGAATGCCAGACTTTGTAAATTTTACCTTGTACTCTGGCTGCCTTGGATTCTCCAGCTTCCCAGCTTCATCTCATTTCCAGGATAATTCCAGGCTTCACCTAAGTTTCCTGTCTCTGTATTGTAACCTTGAAATTCCCTCCAGGCAGTAAATTGGTACATGTGTTGGCCCATCTCATTTGTTTTCCAGCTCTTGGAGATCACAATCCTTTGTTGCTTGATCTCTACTCTCTCCAAAACCATTGTTTCACATATTGTGTCCAGTATCTTCATTGTTTCTGACAGAAAGGTAAATATGGTCCTTATTACTCCATCTTTTCCAGAATTTGATATCTAAAGGGAATATTCAGAAGAAATCAATATATTGATTTGGCATTGAGAATGCAAAATAAAGCAGTGGAATTCCGATATACTATTAGAAAGATATTTTGGAACAAGTTTTCAGTTAGTCCTAAAGTTATCCATAGAAAGGCATGTTTTATTTAGTGAAGCCAGAGAAAGCTCCTCTCATGTAACTGAACATAACCACAGCTCTGTACTAGAAGAACAACCTTCCAGAAAGTAGTCACCCGGAGAGATTGAACTGCAGAGCCATCCAAGGCAGGGAGACCAGCCCCAAGATACTGGCTACAGCCCAGAGGGGAGGTTATAAAAAACCAGTGGAGGTGAGAATGCAGGAATGTAGAAGAGAGATCGAGAGAGAGAGAGCCAGGCCATCAACAGGTTGGCCAGAGTGGGGAAGAGATGCAAAGTAAAGAGGAGTCTGAGGTCTGATTCCAGCTGCACAGGAGGATGGCGTGCATTCAAGGAAATCTAAACCTGCAGGATGAAGAATAGGTTTTGAGAAAAGATGAGCTATTAACAGAGCACTTAAATTTAATTATTTAGGCTTTTAAGACCAAAAACAATCAAATGACCTATCCAAAGACACACTTTCCATGAGTGGGACAAGAATATAACCTCCTTTCCATTAGCCTGCAGTATTTTTCACTTGACACCTTCTTTCTCCTTAGTATTCGTTCTGATTAGCAATTTTTTAAAACTTCCTCCCTGTGTCTAACTTGATTCTTTTTAAGTAAAGCAAATCTATGTTTCCATCTTTTGTCTTGTGTTTCACTCAGCATAGGGATAAGTCCTTTATTTAAAGATAATTATGCAATTGGCACTTTGTATTATTTTCTTTGGGATAAACAGTCCTATTTATTTGTGTATTTTCCTGTGCATAAGATCTGGTTGAAACTAGTTTGAATAAACTATGCCTTTGCCATTAGTGAGGGCCATTACTGCACTCGGAAATTTCATTTCAGAAACTAAATGCTTACAAATTGATTTGCTCTAGTTTCAATGAATTATTACTGATCAGTCTGAGTACAAAATACCAATTACTTGTACCTTATGTGATCCAACACTGCTAGGTAGTAACCCAATGCAGCCCAGAGGTGGGCACAGGAACTCTCTGCCTTCTCAATTTCTCAGCTGCCCCTTCTCTCCCACATCCTGTCTCTCAGAACCATGTCTATTAGAGCCTGTGCTCAAATTTATTTTAGGTTTCAGCACAAATGGATGAGAGTTCCATTACACTTGAAATGGAATGTACATTATTTTTAAATTACTTTCATACACTCTCATTTAGAACCCACAACAAGAAAAGATATTGTTCTCATATTGATAACAATGAAAAAACTGAGTCTAGGAAAATTCCAGCAACTCACCAGAGGTCATACAACTAGGTAGTGAAAAAAGAATGATCCATTTAGCTAGATTTTATTTCAAGGCCTTCCACCACTCCCTTTATGTCATTGAAGGCTGATTCCAGAGTCATTTCATTTTGGGTTTATTTGATTGATAATTTTCAACTCCACTTAAATTTTTCCAAATTTTCCACAATTGTCGATATTAAATTTTGAATGTAGTAATGAACTTGGAGACTCGTATGTCTATTTTGCTTTCGTATTTCCTTTCAAGCATTTGGAGGGGGTGCATATGTGACTGTGTAGTGTGTGAATGTGAGCCTGTGGGCATATGTGATTTTGTGTGTGAATACATGTGTGAGCATTTGTGACTGCATGATGTGTGAGTGTGGGGGTTGTATGTGTGTGTATGTAAATATAAGTGATTGTGGTAGAGCAAATGTGAGTGCATGAATGTGTGTGTCACATGTGAATGTTTGAATGTGTCTGTGCACACGTGAGTGTGTGAATACATGAGTGTGTTTTGGCAAAAAGGGGGTAGAGGTGTTATTCTCCTTGTGATTTCTTGCCAGTCCTCAGGTTGTGGGACCAACAAAATTTCTCAAATAGTGCAGAGGGCAATCCACTGACCTGGAGTCCTGTCCATTGGTTTGTACCCATTTTCTTACTAAGTGACTGAGTTGAATGATCAAATGACACTATGACCTGCCATTGCCCAGTATCTCCAGATTCCTCCCTTATGTCCCTTGGACTTAACACTCTGGGGTCGCCAAACATTGTGAGAAACTTCTTGTACCAGCCACACATTTCTTTTTTGCTTTGTGTTTGCCTTGAGCATTTTCCCCTCTCCCTCTATTTACTTAGTAATTCTTATTTACCTCATAATTCTTATTCCTCCTTTTTTCCTTTTGGGGATTAACTTTTGCTTCACAGGCAGTCATGTTGGGCTGTAAGTCAAAGTGCTTTATCTTTCCCCAGGAAAGAAGTGGAATGTCTTGAGTGGAGGGGGTTAAAGAAAGAAAAACTACTGGAGTTCGTTCACCCTAGTAGAGGTTTTCTGGTGAGAGAGCCAGGTTTCCTGGAGTGTTCCATGCCTGTAGCTCTAGTCTTTCCATCAGTTCTCCAAACCAGTGAGAGTTAGTGCTCACCAGTATACCACACACTCCCCTGCATTTCCCCTCCTTCTTTGCAGTTATTTTGGTGCCATGTGACTTTTTCTGGCCAATAGACTCTGAGTGGAAGTGACCTGGTTAGCTTCTGGGCCAAGCAGTTGAAAATCAATGTGCGTCCTCTTCTCTATTTAAAGACAGTCTGTGGCAAAACTACAGAATGGAAGTAGCTTAAAGTCCTGGATCACTGTTTGGTGGATACCCCACTTGTATTAGAGTGACATAAGCATAAATCAAACCTTTGCAGGATTCAACCACTGTGATTTAGGAAGGTTGTTGTCACCGTATCTAGTGCTAAGTACTCCAACCAGTACAACTGCTTTCTATTTTTTCAGTCAAATCATTTTCTGCTTTATTTACCCAGAAATCCTTTCTTTTACTTATACCTAGAGAACCTACATTGGTACATCATTCCCTGAGCACCAAAAGTAAAGCAGAGTTATGATTATTTGTTTATCACTTAGCTTCCCTTACTAGATTGTGAGCAATTTTAATGCAGAGACTGTGTTTTTGTTTTTGTTTTTGTATTGCAAGGTGACTAGCATAGTACTTGGTACAGAAAGAATCTCCCTTCAGGCTCGCTAAAATAAGAAATGATTTTCTCCTTAGTATATTTCACTTGATTTTCATTTAGCTTGATAAAAATAATGTTTTGATCCTCTGGAATGAAACCAAGCTGGCATTACATTCCAGCTCAGCCACTGGTTGACTTTTATTAGGTTAATTAGTTTTTCTGATCTTCTAGTTCCTTATTTATAAAATGGGGACAAAAATATGATGAACTCAATTGGTGAGATTGAATAAGAAAATGTATACAAATGCTTAGCATGGTCCCTGATACACAGTAAGAACTGAGTAAACAGCAGCTATTTTTACTATTAGTATGTTAATGACCAGAATTCTTTTGATTAATCCACTTATGTTTTCCCTAACCATTGATATAGCCTAGGTGGCAAGAGAATCCAATGGACTTTCTCCTGGATCTTCTCGTCTGGACCTAATCATTATCTTTTTTTCTTAAGACAAAGCCATTTCTCTCAGCCTCTCTCCTGGTCTTCTATCTTGTTGCTATACTTTTCCAGGAGGGCTTCTCTCTTGATGTAAAAGTAGTTAGCAATTCCTCAGGACCTTATTTTCATAACAAGTAGGAATTCTTATTATTCAAATGAAATCTTTCTTATGAAGAGCTTAGAGATATATATTTGGTAAATGAGAAAAAAACATCTTTTCAATATTTGAGGGTGAAGTATAGTCTATTTTTCCACAGATCAGCTTCCCGGCAGCTAACCTATTGGCAGCACTCACTGTTGAGTGGTTCACATTCAGCAACGAGACCAGAAGTAATGATTCAAATTCAATAGAGGTCAGAAATGATCAGAAGTTATGATTCCTTGGCAGCTGCTTGATGTTCAATATTAAGCTGCTTTAGCAAACCTCTCCCTTATTCTTGTGGCCAGATGCCATAAAGCATGAAAAAAAAAAACAAATAAAAAAACATTTCCCCCTTTTCACACCTGCCACCTGCTACCCACCCTAAGTGGAAGTCACAAAGGAAGGGATTTAAATGAGCTGAGAGACCTGACGGAGCTCTCCTGGGTCAGAGGTGCGTTGCATTTGCACACCTAGGGGAACTTGCTTTGCTAATGTACCTGCTCCATAAATTACTCTGGAGGAAATCACTTCATTATTCATGACTTAAACATTCCTGTTGCAAAATGGTGATCTATGTCGTGTACCATTGCATTACCAATTCAATTATTCTTTTGTCATGCAAACTCCCTGAGCTGTGACAAGGGGTGGGGCAGGCTCTTCACAGCTGGCAATCTGTAATGCTGTCCAGGAGCGGCTTTCTTCAGGCTGCAGTGCGCTGGAGAATTTACGAAATGGCTCTCAGGGAAGATGTCTGCCAATGATGGGAAATTGATGATCACTATCTAGACATTTAGCAGCCCTTCATCAGTTATAATATGGCCATCTTCAACTTGCCTTCCTTAACTGATAGCATTTCATGCTTTCTGGAATGAATTTGGAGGTACAAGAGAGAACAAAGCCTGCCCCACCGAATCTATCACAATAACATTCATTTTCTTGTTGCTTTCCATTTTCTTAGTGTTCTGAAACCAATTTTGCAAGGAAGAAATGCCTCAATATTTTTGAAGAGGTCTTTTTTATGTTGGTAATATAAAGGATGGACTTTGAGGTTGATATGATGGCCAAACAAAAATACATGGCAAGATTGAATTTTAGTCACTCACACAGTTGTTTTAGGCTCATGGTACCAAGCATCCATTTTGTATAATGGTATAGGCAATTGTGTTCCTTCCCTTCTGGATGGATTAAAATGGTCAGATGTGGTTGGTGTGACTGGACATAGACAATGGGGCATTTTAAATTTCAGGCACTATAATGCTTTTACATAACTGTATATTAGAGAATTATCGAGATTTACCAAGGCCTTCATATTAGCAGAGAAACAGAGCACTGGATTAGGAGCTTCATGGCCAGTATTTAAGGGTGGAAAACCCGATGCAGGTTCTTTTACTTTCTTGTTTTTTGTTTCTCTCTCTCTCTCTCTCTTTCTTCCTTTCTCCTTTCCTTTCTTTTTTTCTCACTCAGTGCTCCCTATTACTGAACTGGTACCTTGGCAAAAGAAGGTTGAGGAGTAGTGAGTCACTCAGATCTACAATAAACCTATTTCAGCCTGAGTTTGGGGGGGATGTTAACATTTAGTCATTATGTTTGTGGGAAGTGGCATGTAACCCTCAAAATTCTCATGTGTTATTATTTCTATTTGGCTATTAAGGAAATAGATTTTCAGAGAAATCAATGACTTGCTCAAGATTAACAAGGTCATTCTGTCTCCAAAAAGCCTTTTCTTTACTATATATATCCATAAAACCCCTAATACTATAGATGTCGTGGCTTTCAAATAAGTATAGGGCAAGATCTTTTTAATTTAGTACTGCTGGTCAGTTCTAGTGCAAAGATGGATCGAGCTTGTTCAAATTTGGGACCATCTTTAACAACAATAACACAAAAATCATAAACTCAAAATTAGGCTCAAGGCCTTAAAAGGAGCTCATCAAGCAAAGGACCCTGAAAATTAAGCTTATTAGCTGCATAGTAAGTCCACCTCTGAATAAGGGTCAAGAAAAGAGATGAAATATTCCCAAGTGTGTTTCATGTCATCCAGGGCTCCTTGAAGTAAAGTAGTGTGATTGCAGGTAGTTCCAAATGTGCCTTCTCACTGAGGCAGCTACTCCTCTATCAACATGGCTTTTTCGTGGATGAACCTTGGCTGTTAACGTGTCATTAAAGAAGTAGAAGGATGGTGACTGCCTTTGGAAAGAGCCAGTAATTCTTGCCGAAGGGACCGGTATTGCCAATAGAAAATTGGAATCCTTTTGGAAGAGTTAGTCATCTGCTTACAAACATCCAGCATTTTAGGATCATGTTTCAAAGTAGCTCCAGTGCCCAGCATTTCATGTCCTTTAGAACAAAGCTACTACCGCCAATGACAACAACAAAAACTAATTTCAAATTATTCAAAAACTTCTGTTCTGAGTTAATATAAGCCCTTTAGAAGAGTGGATTTCCAACTTTTTGGTAAACACAGAATGAATACGTTTTGGATCATGGTTCAGCTATATATATCTGCATATATATAATACAGAAAATAATACATGCATACTGTATGCACTGAAATCTAATAACTTCTAATCTATTTAATTTTATTCTAATACGTTAAAAATTCTAGTTCTGAAAAACTCTTGGTTTAGAATACATAAATACATATTTGGAAAGCTTTAATAGTCTTTAAAAAAAAGATTCTTTTTTTTTCCCCTTCTGATGATGGCTTATTGCAGAAGCATTTCACATAATTTCCCTTCGCAGGAACATTTTCTTCTAGTTATCAAGACCAATAAAGTATAGAATGGAGAATGTGTGAAGGTACTTGATAGTTTTTCTGTCTGGTCACCTTTCTCTCCCATCCCTCAATTTCAAACTCTCCTCTTGGGTCTCAGCGGCTTATTGTTTTCCCAGGGAGGGCATATTCTAAACTTTATCTCTGTAGAATGTAAGTCTTAATCTTTTTTATTATTTTTTTATTTGAGGATAGTTGACACACGATGTTACATTAGTTTCAGGTGTGCAACATAGTGATTCGACATCTCATACCTTATGCTGCGCTCACCACAAATGTAGCTGTCATCTGTCACCACACAACATATTATAATATCATGGACTATATTCACTATGCTGTACCTTTTAGCCCTGTGACTTATTCATTTTATAACTGGAAGCCCATATGTCCACTCCCCTTCCCGTTTTGCCTACCCCATCAACTGCCCCCTTTGGGAACCATGTTTGTTCCGTTTATTGTGGGTCTGATTCTCCTTTTTCTTTGTTTATTCATTTATTTTGGTTTTTAGGTTCCACATGTAAATGAAACATATGGTTTTTGTTTTTCTCTGTTTGACAAATTTCACTTAGCATAATGCCCTCCAGTCTTTTTCTTTAACTAAGAGTTCACAAACTAGGAAGAGGAGAAGCTGGGAGAGAGGTCTGCCCACAGCACAAAAATACCACTATTTGTGCTGCTACTGAATTTGTTTGTGTCTGAGAAAGACCAGGTTCGTTGTGCTGATTTTGTGTGGGAGACAAAGGTGCAAGCATTGTGCCTGCGCACTAGTGTACCTCCATCCAGATCAACCAGTAGTAGCTGCCAAACGTATACAACTACAATGGGTGAGGCATTACCCATTCACCTACTTGAATTACCTGTAAATACCTATGAAATCTGAAAGGTAGAAATCATTATTTCCCTCTGAGGGAAGCATATCTAATGCCTGTAGATATTAAATGCAATATCCAATGGTCTCTCTCCAAGTAAGTCATTAGAGTGGAAGCCATAGGCCTGACTTTGATCAGAGTGAAAATTATTGACTCTATACAGGTAATATTCTCCAATGTCCTTCTCCAACTACAATTAAGAAGTAAGAATCTGTCTCATGTGTGAACTAATACGATGTTTTTGGTCAAACTGAGTGAATAACTGTAAATTAAAAAGCTTATTAAGTTGAACCCCAAAACAATATATCCTTTTTATTTATTCCTTCAGATATGCTCCTTGAGTTTGAGGCATTGGCCAAAGGTCCACAGTGTATGACCTCCTGTAAGCCTCCTCCACTTTCACTTTTATTTTTTAATCCTCTTTTGGCTAGCTTGTCAGTCACTTGAGAGTAGTTCTTGGTAGCTTTCTGTTTGTTATTAGATTTGGTAGAATGCTATTACAGTCATTTAAAAATGAGCAATATTTAGATCTTTTAAAATTCCCAAACCTGAAATATAAAAAGTATATTTTTTGAATAAACAAGCATCTTATCACTTTGTATTTACATTTGCAAGAGTGAAATCTTTTTCTTTTTAACAATTTTATTTATTTATTTGACAGAGAGACAGAGAGAGTCAGAGAACACAAGCAGAGGGAATGGCAGAGGGAGAGGGAGAAGCAGGATCTGCACTGAGCAGGGAGCCCTGATGGGGGGCTCCATCCCAGGACCCTGGGATCATGACCTGAGCTGAAGGCAGATGCTTAACCATCTGAGCCACCCAGGCACCCCCTGCAAGAGTGAAATCTTATCTCTCCATTTCTTATATCTCCATGCAACACATCATGACCATAGAGAGAAAATCAGCACAGGTGGGCTGTAACCCGGTAAATGGGTTGGTGAGACAGCCCAAGCAGCTGTGTCCAATCACCACTTATTTTGTCAAGTGACAGTCACTGCCCTATAGAGTTCCATGTACATGAAATATTTTTCAAGATTATGACTAAAAAATACTTTGGAAGTGGCCAAAATATGAATAAAAATGAGATTTCTTAAGGTGTTATTTAAAACTTGCTATTGTGTTAAAATAAAATTTCAATTCTTTTTAATTTGGAGGAGAAACATATCTCTTTATACTCAAGAACCATTTAAATGAGCAGGTTAATTGGATTTTGAAAAATATCATTTTCTTCAATAAAAAATAATTCATTTAACTTAATTTTAAGCACCTGGAACATTTGTAATAATAACCTGAATGTTTGGCCTAGGAGATTAAAGAGGAATAAAAGGAAGATAAAGAAACAGAGCTGATGTAGGGAGAAAAGTAAACAAAGAAAGAAACTTGAAGATTAAAAAGTCTTAGGAATATTTGAATTAGTGAAATGATAAAGCCATTGAAGAAAGACAAATGATGGATAAGTTATTACATTTTAACCTTTCAAGTCAGAACGGCCAAAGTATGACAGTAAATACACATAAGTTGTGGAGCAAAATATGGGAAAAGTTCTGCTTCAGATATTAATTAAACAATAATTGAATGAATGCTTATAAACACCAAGTGTTCTGCTAGTCATTGAAGATATTAAAAAGGAATCCCTGGTCGAGGATTTCAGAAAGTTTATAATTGAACAAGAAGGCAGATATGTAAATAAGCTATTAAAATGCAATGTGTTAAATCCTTCAAAAGATGTATGTAAAATTCAATAGGAATATCATCCTAGTTATTAGTTTCATCAACTTTACAACTAAGCCGTGATGATGAACTGCCGAGTGACAATTCCTATTGGTTTTCTCATGTTCCTGCAGAGTCCAGCCTTTCTGAGCAAAAGGCACATTCAAATAGCAAATATCTTTGGAAACTACAGAAGCTGTATCCCTCCAGAGAGATACAGAGACTCTCTTTGCCTGGAAAATCCCAGGGTAGTATACATAAAGCCCTCTCCTTCCCCTCTCCAGAGACGTTTGCTTATATTCCAGGATAAGAACCCCAGGGATGCATTTCCCTACCCCCCTGGAGGAAAATTACTGCTATTTCAGGATAATTAGTAATTTCTCTCTGGAGGGTAGAATGGGCACGTGTAAGGGTAACCTTCACAGCTCAGTCTGTTAATGGTATGGTTCCTTTCCTGAGGTGTACGCATGTGCAGCTAAAATCCTGCCGTTGTTAAGTCACCATGAAGGGATCAGGGCATGGGGAACCTACGCAAGCCACTGCTCTGGCTACTGTTTTTCATATGAGTAATAAACCATGCATTTCTGTATTACTCTGACCCAGGAGTCTTGAGGTCTTATACACACGCACACACATGCACTCATGGGTATGTATCAGTCTGTGTAAACACATATATGTATGTATGTTTATATTTATATCATCACCAGCCATATACTTCAGTTTTACTCTCTGATAAGAGAAGTTTATTGTCAGGCATTAAATTGTGTCCTCCAAAATATCGTACGCTGAAGTCCCAACCCCCAGTACCTCAGAATGTGACTTTATTTGGAAAGGGAGTTGTTGCAGAAATAATTAATTAAGGTGAGGTCATTAGGATGAACACTAATCCATTACGGCTGAGGTCCATATAAAAAGGGAAAATGGGGACACAGAGGCACACAAAAGGAGAATGCCATGTGAAACGAAGACAGAAATTATAGTGATGCTTCTACACACCAACAGATGCCAAATATTGCCAGCAAACTCCTGGAAGCTAGCAGACTGACATGGAACAGACTCTTTCTCACAACCTTTAGGAAGAACAACCCTGCTGATACCTTGATCTCGGACTTCCAGCCTCCAGAACAGTGAGACAATACAATTTTCTTGTTTAAACCACTTTGGTGTGGTACTACATTGTGGCAGCCCTAGTGAACTAATTCATGTATCAGTACCTGTTTCCCATAGCTGTTTTGAGCATTTGCAGCCCATGTTTCCAAAGGGGACAATGTGATTCACGAAACAATAGAAGTCCCTCCTCCTACTACAAATGGCAGACACATCTCATTCCACCTGCCCCTGTCCTCAACTCTTAATCTCTGGAAGTCTTACCCTATCTGCCTGCTGGCTCTCTCCCTACCCAGCTGAATATGTGGCAGATGTATGTTTGAAAGAAGTCTCAGGGACACCTACCTGTTCTTCATGTAAGGCAGGTCATAGAGTACTTGGACTACTATGTACTTAATGTATATCTACTTTCCTGTCTGTCTGTCTCTCTTTTTTCCTACTAAGGAACCCAGAATTATTTCACATTGTTGGCAAGAGAGTACATTATGGTAGAATTTGGGGGCAGTGTGGAAAATGCCCTGGATCAGGAGTGAGTCAGCTATGAGTTTGACCTCCAGTCTGGCAACTCCATTACCACATGGGTCAAATCACTTAGTGGATCTAAGTGTCCCCATCCCTGTGCAAAGCTGATTTAACAGTAACAATTCTGTCCATTTCTAACCTTTGTCATGAGACTCAAAAGAGACAATACATGTGAAAAAAGTTTATGCTATACAAATATGATGATTTTTATAAACCAAATTCTCATTTTCGATATTTTTAAATTAAAAAGAAATGTTTGGATTCTTTATCTTTGTCTTACAGCATTTGCAATTGTCAACCTCTTCCTCTTTCTTGAAATTTCTCTCTTCTCTGGATTTCTGTGGCACAATATACTCTGGTTTCTTTCTGCTTTTGATTACTCCTCCTTCACAGGTTCATCCTTCTCTATGTGGACATTGATATTAAATGTTGAAGTTCTAAAGGCTTGACTATAGGCTGTTATACCTGTGAATTTTCTCTGGATTAGCCCACCCATACGCACAAATTATCAGATAACTTACAAAGGGCTATCCCCACTCCAGATCCCTTCTCTGAACTGTAGACATATATATCTAACTACCCTCTTGAAATGTCTCCTTAGATTATTCAAGGCACCTAAAACTCAAAATATTCAAAAGTAAATTTATGATATTCCTAATTATACCACATATTCTTCCAGGGTGCCTGGGTCTACTAAGGCGACCATAACCCCTCTGTCACCACCCAGAAATCTAAGTATTCTGTTCTTCACTCTTCACCTTCAGTCCATCATATTCCTGTAGATTTTCAATTCTGTATCACTTTAGATGCTTTAACTACACCTACCAGAAAAACATGTCCATTTAAAATTATTTAAAAGGAAAGAATTTTTTTAAATGTCAACTAATAAGGAGCCCCAGCATGAGAGAGCTCCAGGGTTGCTTGAGTCAGAGGTGATTTGTCAAGAACCAATATTTTTCTTCACTTTTCTCTCTGCTATCATTAGCATGTCTGCCCTGTCCTTAGACTATTTCTATTACAGTTGCAAGATTGCTGAAGCACATCTCAGTTTCACATATAAATTCAACAATGCCCAGTGGAAAAAAAAAAGGCCATCTCTTCTTAACTATCTCTTTTTAAGAATGCAGAAACAGTTCCCCAGAAGCCTCACAGCACCTTCCCCCATTACATATCATTTGCCTGAATTATATGATGTGCTCAGGCCTAAATCAATTACTGCCAAGGGAACTGGAACCAGCTAACCCTGAAGCACAGAGGAGGTAAGGCACCTGCACCAAATCCAGCCTTTGATGGCAAAGGCGATGGTGCAAACTAGATACAAGGAAAGAGCAAATGTGTCTGCATCATTTCCCGAATGTCTTTCAAAACTGCTCATTCTTTTCATCTCAATGACAATCGCTTGACCTAGCCAAAGAGTTGGGATTCTCTTGCTCTGTGCCCTCCCCAACAGGGGGCAGTGGTCTTGGGCTTGGAAAGATAACCACAGCCACAAAATTTAATAGGCACAAAATTTATGTAGCATTAAAAAAATATATATATATAAGACAGGAAAGGTACAGCATGTTTAGCAAAAACATAGAGATCATAACTTCCAGGAAGTTTCCAATTGCTCAACATTGCTCTACGCTGGGTGTGAGTGTTTCATGACAGAAGATGCTGAGAGGGTGTGGACACTATCATCTCCGGGAAGCCACTAGCTGTGGCATCTTTAACATTTCATACCTTGCAAAGTGCATAGCTCTGTCAGGAATAAGTGACTAGGGCCCATAACCTGGTACAGCTGCATCTCATCAAGTGTAGGTTACTCACTGAGCCATCTTAGATACAGATGCTTGCTTATTACTTAGCAAGCTCAGCAGGGTACCATATACTTCTATACATTCCTTGAGTTTGAATTGCAAGGAAGATATAATCATGCATCAAATTTTCAGTTATCCATGAAACTAGAGCAGGATTTCTCAAACTCAGCACTACTGACATTTAAGCCTGGTAATTTTTTGTTTGGGGGCAAGGGAGGGAGACCATACTGTGCCTTGTAGAATGTTTAGCAGGATCTCTGGTCTCCACCTACTAGACACCAGTAGCAAACACCCCATTGTAACAACTCCAACTGTTTCCTAACTTGCAAAATGTTCTTTTGCAGTCTAAATTGCACCCCGCTGAGAACTGCTGGGTTTGAGGATGGCTATAGATCACCTGCCAGCTTGTTCCTTCCAGTATGATGTGTTCCCTACCCATTTGAAGGAAGGCATGGCCCAGGGGACTTAATTTTTTCCTAATGAAATGTGAGTAGGAGTTACATGGTCACTTCCTTGAGGAGGTGTACAATTCTCCAGTCTCTCTCTTTTGCCAAGAATTTATGGAAGCACTTGTAGTTGCCTTGAGGTCAAAGCAGCCTGAAATACTGTGCCTGGGGAACATCCGCCCTGGGCAATCACCTGGCCCACGGCAGACACTGAATAAACTACAGATAAACCTTTGTTTGATTTTTTTTATGTCCCTGAAATTTGGGGGTTGTTTCTTATTTCCACATAAACCAATCTTAACTGGTACAATTCCCTGCTCCAAAGTATCATCATTTTAAGTTCAGACAGCTACAATAGTAGCCAAATTGGTCTTCTGTACACATACTTGCTCTCCTCCAGTCCAATAGTCAGACTGCCAGATGGGTACTTTTAAAGATGCAAATCCGATCATGCCATCCCTCAGATTATAGCCATTTACTAACTTTGATGACTTACCATTATATTTAAGAGAAAGTCCAAATTCCTACTACAATGTACAAAGCTCTGTATAATGTGGTCTTCTATTTTGTCTCCAGCCTCATTTTAGACATTGGTCTCTCTATCTCTTTATTCCAGGCATATCGATTTCTGGTTCCAGGAAAAACTCAGACCCCACTTCCCTCACCTATTTCCTGAGCTTGATATATGCTGTTTTCTTCCTCCTTCTATATCTAGTTAATCCTAATCCTCTCTTCAGAGCTGAAATCCATTGTCACTTCTTCAGAGACAGACTCCTTGATCTTCCCAACTAAGCTAAATCTTCCAATTAAATGGTTTCTCTCATAATACTATGCACCCCCCTCTATAGCAAATTTTCTATGGTAATTTTTACCTTAATATTTCTGTTTGATGTCTGTTGTTGTTCACTAGATCATAAGCCCTATAAAGTCAGGAGCAATTTTTGCTCATCATGTTTCCCCTTGTGCCTGTTACAAGGCCCAGTAGTGACACATAGTGGATTCTTATCTATATTTGATCATTAAATGCTTTTAAATAACTAATAGTCCCACTGGTAGGAAAGAAATGTTCAAACCTTGATGTTTCATTTAACCTTCCATATAGTTTCTAATTACCCAAATGAGATTGTTTTTAAAGCTGTAAATCTGTCATATTGCTTGAATGTCTGAATGGATTTGTGGGCCCAAAGACATTTAATGGAGCACTCACCTGAAATAATCAACTGGAACCATGAATTCCATTTATTTATAAGAACAAATAAAAGATGACCTTATTCTTATTCTATATTCTATTATATTGGAGTAAATAATATAACAATTCTGGGCTAGTTGAATTATTAATAACCATTACATATAGCTGGAGAGCGCGGGTTCAAAATATATGGCCATGTCCTTTGTCTTTGCTCATTTATTTTGCTTAAGAACAACACTTCCTATCAGTATAATTCCTTTAAATTGTAAAGTCACTTTAATTTCAGCTGATCCTCATAATATCCTTGGTTGAGTTAGGACAGAAAATACATTGCCATCGTGCAAAGAAGTAACTATGTCTGGAGAATTTAAACAGTTAAAAAGACTACGTGAATAGCAGAGTGAAGACATAAACCCTAGGTCTCCTGGCTTCCCCTATAAGATTCCTCATGTACCTGCATATATTTGTGGTAGGAGAAATTTGGGGTTGACAAAACAAGGGTAGGAGTGGCAAGCTGGAAAGGAAGTCATGAAAACCCTAAACTTTATGTTATCTTTCCATTTACTAAAACAAAGCTAGAAAAACAGTACATTTCGTAAAATGATGTCACATTTCAACGAAAATGATGTTTACCCATGACTAATTTCCATTTATTAAGCATTCATTAGGTGTTTGCTTAGTTAGTATTATTATTATTATCATAATTGTTTACCAAAACTTAATTCCAAGACACATTTCAAGATTGCCTCTGCTGCTGTTTCAATTATTTCCTTATATGATAATTTTACATAAAATATTTCAGAGAAAAAGGCAAAATAATAAAAAGAAAAGGCTTCTAGTAGTTAGCTCCATGCAAGCAAATTGGTCAAATTTTATTTGTTGCTTTATAGAAGACAGAAACCCAGAGGTTGCCCCTCTCTTGGGGGGAATCAGTCAGTTGAGACAGTAGCCTCCTACATGCAATTTTAGGATAGTTTGTGATTTGCACAGATGACTTGAGATCCAGTGTGGGGAAAAGCTAAGTGGAAGTAAATCGACATGGTAGAATTCTAGTACAGAACCCTTAATGCTGAGGCTGGATGACGGTACTACACTAATTTTCCTGTGGACAGCATGATCTAATACAATAGCTTTGAGCCACAGTGACTCGAATTTGCCATCCAGTGTTGCCATTTATGGCTATATTCAGGCAAATCCCTTGCGGCACCTGAGTCTCAGGCTGCTTATCTGTAAATGGGAGGACAATAAGGCCAAGTACGACTGAAAGGACACGGTGCATGTGAGGAGCTGAGCACCTTGCCTGCCACATGTTAACTGTTACATATATTGCTCTTACTACTACCCTGTGCTGCTGCAGTAGTCTTGGCAATTACACCTGGTAAATCAGGTATCAATGAAGACATCCTCTATCCTCTGAAACATCGGTCACTCCTGTGCTGAGCAATGCTTGTGCTGATGGAATGCACAGGCAGTCACTTCACTCCCAGTGTAGGAGACCCCTGGCAGCCACGGCAGGTACCACATGGAGCCCAGGTCTGAGGACAGGTCCTATGGGTGAGTTGAAGGGCAGAGAGGATTGTGCAGACATGTTGTCCAGACTTCCCTTTTGTGGTTGTTTTAGGCTTGGGCTGTACAGACATTTATTTTTCTCCATCGTCCAACCATTTATGTATTATCACCTACCCATTTCTGCCCAAACAATTCTGTCTCTCTCAACATGGTCTCAGCAGACTTCCAACAATGTGAGCAACATGAAAGCCAGCCAAGTACACTTGCAAGTTCTGAATATATGTAGCATGAGTATAGAAGGTATTTCCATCAATTGCTACCTAGCATTTTCAGGATAGATTTTATGCCTGAAGAGCTCGAATCTCTGAGGAAACATTATCAGTGAATAGGAGAAATACCATTCCATTGTAGACCAGATGGACCAATGGAATTACGGAAATACCCTACCCATTGACTGAGGTCATACCCAAAGACCTCATATCCTGAGAAATCAATCAAGGAATGGGAAGGAGAGTGGAAGTAATTTTAATTGCACTCTTTCCTTGCACCTGGCCTTTTGTCAGAACTTCACATACTTTATCCCCCTTAGTAAGAACCATAACATCATCTAAGTCTTAATGCCTTTTATTTATTTATTTATTTTTTTGTTCTTTTTTTATTGTTATGTTAATCCCCATACATTACATCATTAGTTTTAGATATAGTGTTCATGATTCATTGTTTGTGCATAACACCCAGTGCTCCATGCAGAACGTGCCCTCCTCAATATTAATGCCTTTTTTTAATAGTAACAGGATTCTACAGATATTAGTTTCATTCAGATATAGTTTTGTGAATATTAAGACTTTTATGCTAATTCGTCATTTAATCATTTAAGAAAAGATGAAGTTTTATTCCAATCCCAACTTTACTTAGTTGGATCTATGTGTGTGTGTTTAACATCAATTTTTAAATAGTTGAAAAAAAAAAAAACATACGCATTAGGGTATGGTTGTAGTTTAGCAAATTAAAGCATTTTTATTTGTGATTTAGTTTCATATTTCTGTTTGATTTCAAGACACTTTAAAATGAGAATCTTTTTGTGTTCATACAAATCCTACCTATCATCTAGTCCAGACTTCCACCCACAGAAATTCCTTCCACAGTGTTCGTGACAGGTAGCACCCAGGAGCTGATCGATCACTTTTAGTGCCTGGGAACACATCGCTAGTAGAGATAGCCCAGAGCATTTTTCATTAGTGTACTGGTTGGTCTTAGTCCTGTCTTCTTGACCTGAACAGAAGCAATGACTATCTCTCTCAATACCTGCTGGAGCTGAGTGAGAATTCCTTCATTTCAGTGACTGTATTGGCTGAAAAATTGGCAATGTTCAAATGTGCCTCAACACATCACCTGTGTAATCAGAGAAAGATACTCCAGAGAGTGCCTGGGGCGTGTGTGCGGGGTGGGGAGGTGCATTTAAGGATGGACAAAGCAACAAAGAAGCAAAGCAATGCAACAAAGAAGTAGCGTATAAACTGAATCTTCAAGTTTCCAACTTTTTGTTATTGCTTTCATTGATTTCAGAATGACCCCCTTATTCCCTTTTGTTTTGTTCCATTTTTCCAAAGTCCTCTTTTCATTATTGTTATGAATTTGAATTTCCAGTGGGAAACAGTCATTTGTACGCAACGAAGCTGGGTGCCTGGGGAAGGAGGGAGGTAAGCCTGGAATACAATCAGCAAGGCTGCCCAACAAGGGAGAATGAGACACAGAAATTCCTTAACTTCCTGTTAGTGTTAAGAAAGAACAAAATCTAATGATATATTTTATGGTGACTAACATAACATAATAAAAAAAATAAAACAAAACAAAACAAATAATTAAAAAAAAAAAGAACAAAATCTGAAAGAAAGGTCAAACCTCCAAACTGGCTGCAGAAACTGATCCTTAGAGAAATTCCTCCCAATGCAGCAAGAATTAAAACTCAAACTGAGAACACTTGTGAAAACAGCAGTAATCCTCAGAAGGAAGTGAGACCGGAGCCACAAATCAAAGAGCAATACTAGAAAATGCTACCATAATAAGGAAGAAACAGCAAGATAGCAGAAGGGAGCTGGGGGACTGTGTTTTCCTTTTTGTTGAACACACAAGCTGGGAGTGTGTGCTTTGAGAACTTCCCAAGAGATGAAACAAGAAATCACAGGCTGCTGAGCCACTGGTTGGGAAAGATGAGCGTGCTGAGATGAACAGCAGAGGCACTGCCCAGCCGGGTCTCAGCTTTAGCCCCTCCACGGCGTGAACCTAAAAGCACCCCCCTTCCCCTGCAGTAGCAGGACAACCAGTGCAGTTGCCCGCCCTCCCTGATCCTTAACATGCTGCCCTGGGTGCCTGTAGGGGGCACCGCTGGGGGTAGAGAAGTAGCCCCAGCATGCCAGGAGCCCAGCGCTGCCAGGATGAATACTTTGATGAGCACAAATCAGGAGGTTTTTGTTTGTTTGTTTGTTTTTTAATGAAGTGTAATTAGCATACAATGTTATATTAGTTTCAGGTGTACAACATGTTGATTCAACAATTCTATACCTTACTCAGTGCTCACCAAGATGCATGTAGTCACCATCTCACCAAACATTACTACAATGTTATTGACTATATTCCCTATGCTGTACTTTTCCATAGTGTTATGGCTCTGTAACCAGGGTGCAGGGATACCAGAGCACCTGGCTCCGGGGGTCTGGAACAGACCAGATTCAGCCACTTGCCACTGACAAGAGCCAAAGGCAGAGGGATGAGTTGTGGTGAAAGAAGAAAGGAATTGATTTCAGAGAGGCTGACACCAGGAAGAAGGCGAGCTAGTGTGTCTCAAAGACTGTCTCCAAAGTGGTCAAAATAGTTCCAGGTTTATATAAGGAAACTGTAGGGCAAAGGTCTGTGAGTACCTGCAGATGGGCAGTACAGGTCAGGTAGATAACTGTCCTGGGGTCAGTCACGTGGGGTCTTGCTGGCTGGGGCAATCCTTATTGCTTAAGGGGTAGAGTTGGTTCCCATCAGGGAATGTTTTGCTTGCAGGGTCTTTTCCTAAATTCAGAGATGAGCTGGAAAGAAGAACTTAATTAATTAGAAACTACAGACGGAGGTCAAAATGGAGGGAGCTGAAGTTCTCTTTCACTTCTTTACATTCCAGCTACACCTGTCATTGTTCTCCACTTATTGGGTGATGTTGGAGTGGCATGGGCATTTTTAGGATCCACCTAAGGGGAAATTGAGTCAGAAACACATTTAGTTTGGCATATTTATAGTTGTTCAACTGCCATTTTAGTATATAGCATAGAAACACCTTCTAGGAGCAGTCCAACAGCTCACTTGCTGAATCAAAAGTCATCATGGCAAAAAGGCACAGGATCCACAGTGTGTTACAAAATGAATGTGTCATTCAGTGCCAGAGAAGAAGTATGTATGTAGCTAAGGGAAACAAGGCTTTATGAGTGAGGAGCTGGAAGCTAGTCTAGGGAAATTCTTGCAAATTTCATAGTTCATATAGCAAATAAGCTTGATATATTTTCTCTAAACTTGAAAGCAATCCTATAAACTTATTTAGCATTACCAAGAGCAATGGGTACAGCAAAGATAAACTCTTCTAAACTATCAAAAAATAAGAAAAAGTAACCTGGATCAAGTTGCTAGAAGAAATATTGAATTACCTTTCTATTCTCTTTATAGGTAATTATGTTACAAAAGAGATGTCATACAAAGAGGCAATCAAAGAATTTGCAGCTGAAAAGATAGAGAAAAGGTATTATAGAAATATGTCAGCATGTTCTTTTTCTAGATTTTATCATTTTTATTCATTTTTTTGGTAATTTGTATTTTTTATCATTGATATTCAAAGCTAATTTTGCATTTGTAAATTTTTCTTCATTTTCTTAGAGAGCACACCCCAAATTACTTAGCTTCTGGCCCTACAAAACCTATATCCGCCTTACTAGTCATCTTTTACCTGAAGGCGTGTCTCTGTTGTCTCCTGGGTGGCCAGGGGTAAATCTGATTATTCCTAATATTCCCAGCACCTAATGACATAAGACCTAGCAGTTGTTCAATACATTTTTGTTGATTGAAAATCTAATTGATGGGTGTTGGAAAGGAAATGAAGAATGGTGATGCTTTGCTTCAGATAGGAACAATGGGGCTACACCAGGACCTGGCACAATGTCCAGGCTGAGGGGGGCACAGGGTGCTGAGTAAAGATGAGAGGATGAGGAAGGACATGCAGAAAAAGTAACTAGCTTATAGAAAAGACTACTAGGGACTTATTTGGGAACAAATGGTAGAAAGATGTGAGGCCTAAAATCTATAGCTTTACTTCCTCTGGAGGAGGGAGATAAATTTCTTGCTAGAATTAAACATGATGGTCATAAAGCATTTAGCTTAATATCAATCTTAGAGTAGGTGGTCAATAAAAATTAGTCTCCTCTTCCCCACTAATTTTCCTTCAAGAACATGTTTGGGCCCAGAAACTAGAAAGGAATAGAAACCAACAACCCATACATAGGATAGTTTGGGGTTTAAACCTTATTTCAGGCTCAGTGAACAAAAGTGAGAATATGTACCTTCTCCCCATATGAGGGGATGGAGGTGAGTATTAGAACTGATTATTTTGGACTGGAGTAGTTGGAGAGGGAGAAAGGGGCCTGAAGGAAAGGAAAGAGGAGAAACCAGGATCCAGAACCTCACTGGCTTTCAAAGGATGGTGGTTTCTGCTGCCTTTTCACTCCCATCCAGAGCTGGCCCTTCATACCTGTCCAGGAACAAGATGGGGTGCTTGGCTCAGTCACTCCTGAGGCCCATTGTCAAAAGGAGCACTTCAAGGAATAGTCTTTAATTGCAGTGCACCTTAATGGATTTTGCATTTAGTCGGGCACATCCTCTCACCCATAATTCCCTCCCCTCCACAGTGGCAGCTCACCCACTTACCAACATTATGGCAATTTTCCCTTCACTGGAAATCTCCCCTAAGTGTCTACTTAGGAAGCTCTTTGTTTGATGTCGTTGACATGTTAATAGGAGTAGCTCTGGGTTCTCTGCAGTAGTGAATACTGAAAGCTAAGAAAATCTGAGAGAAGCTGGCAGGGGCATTCCATATCCTAAGCCCCATTGTTGAATGCTAAGTAGAAAACGAAAGGATTCAGAGCAGTAATTAAGAAGGGTCCAACACAAAGTTTGAAACAAGTTAGAATTTGAAGAGGCCAGTTGTTCTAAGTAAGCAGTTAGAGCCGTGGAGAAGGAGCTGGCTCATACTTGAGTCCTTTAGAGCCTTCAGACAGAGTCTATACTGAAGAGTTTGCTCATTCCCACTTTTTCACTAAGGCTGAAGCCCATTTGTTAATTTGACTAATGATGAATGATCATTTATTTGTGAACAAGGGACTTTGGGGAAAAAGTAGGCACAGCCCTTGATACTAAGGAGTTAACAGTCAAATAAGAACAATTTTGGACACAAATTAATAGATGATGGATGTAATCAGGGCCACAGCTGGAACAGATGAAGGGCTATTTGGGCTGGAATGGTCCAGAAAAGGTGTCCTAGTGAGCTGTGATTCCAAGCTCTGTGAGGATTAGGTATGAGAGAGAGAAAGAGAGAGGAATTGAATCAAATGGATGGATTCATGGATTCATATGCCAAAACATTCATGTTTTGCCATAATAAATTGGCTCATTTTCCCTTTATGTCTCTCTAGCTTAGAAATGAAAACCGATGTTTGTTTTCTACATCCTGCTCCAAGGAAGGAGAGGGCACTAGGTGGAACTTCTTCCCAGAACGTGTGTGGGTTGAGAAGGTGTGGACCCTCATAGTTGCCACCTATTTGCAAGCAGGGAAATCTAGCACAATGTTTGTGTTAAGGTCACACTTCATACCTCTCAACGTGGAACCAGATTAAAGGTGTTCTGAAATATCTTTCATAAAGAAAAAGGTTACACGGAGAGTCTCCTCAGAAGACCAAACGTCTTCCATGCTCTGAGCCTCCTAAAGCCCTGTTGCAGGTGAAATAATTCCCTACCATTTTTTTTTAAAGGAGTCTATTTAGTTTCAAAGAGCAAGGCCATATACAAAGAAAATGGAGAGAGATAAACTTATTGAAATGCATGATTTCTAGGTTACCCTCACCTGGGGATAAATAGGATCAGAAAATGGTAACAAGATAGAATTTGGTCTCTACCTTCATTTGTGCTACAGCATCTCAAGTTCCTTTGGCTGCAGACATCCCCAGGGGGTTTCAATGTGTGTTTGTAAGTACTATTCTCCCAACTATGTATTCCTCATATTTTCCCTTTTTTGTTGTGGCTGTCATCTTGATGTCTTCTGCTATATCCTTCCCCCAGCCTATGCATTGATACTCAAATGCCTGCCACCCTCTGCCATCAATTCATGACTAAATTTTCTGGTCTTATACCATATGTCCACATGCTGCAAAATCCCCTGTTTGTGGGAAAAAGTTGTCATCTCCACGTGGGGTACCATCTTGTTTTACATGCAACAAAATCATTGTGTTTCAGAGCTTAAAAAGTTTTACAAGAGACCTTCTCAGTTTTCACATAGCTTTATGGTGTTCCTCTCACTATAGTCTCCTGGTGGAGATCTGTAGAAGCTGGGACAAAGACCAATCTGGTTAACAGACAACTTATTGTACATTAGGTTTCCCTACCGACCCTGACCCACAGTCAGGTCTGCATTTCTGAACTCTCACTTTCCACTGCTGAGTTCTTTTCCAGGAGGAGTTTTGTTTTCTCTTGCAAATAGGTCTCTAATGGTTTGCCCCACTGCCTTTTAGGCATGCTAGAAATTCCTAAACTTGTAGCAAGTACACAGCTTAGAATAGGCCTTTGGACTCAATATACTAGGATGATCTTGCTCTTTGTAACTTGCCCTCAAATAAGTGCCCTTTGCTGGCAGGCAGAAGGAAATACCATTGATTTACTTAATCCATAGGTTAGAAATAGAAAAAAAAATCGGTCAATAATTCTGAAATATGGAATGAATAATGAGAAACACCAAGCTCTTGTTGGTCCATTTGCTAGGAGCTCTAGAGCTCTTGTAGGAATTCTGCCATGAAATTTGGGAGCAAAGAAAGGGAAAAACTATTATAGCTGTGTAACGTATTTAGTAATTTAATTATTAAGGCACACCAATAATGTAGTGTTATTATTCCCATTAATTTATTTATCAGGACATTCCCTCTTATGAAAGGGGAACATGAAAGGGCTGGCAAATCCAGGAGAACTAAAGGGGAAATTCCAGGAGTAAATATGGGAATCTTTTTGGTGTCTTTGTAATCATGCTTAATGTGATTTTGGTTCATGCTCAATTTCCCTATTTGTTGAGCTGTGAGCAATCATCATGGACAGAAATGTTACCCTGAATCTTGTCTATGTGTCATCAGAAGACTAGAAGAGAAAGGCAAATCGTGTTGACATCACTGATCAGAGGAACATGGACTTGAGCATCAGATAGATCTGGTTTCAGCTCATGGGTTTGTCCTCTTGACTATTTAACTTTGATCAAGTGGCTTAACCTTTTTGTATGTTAGTTTCATCAAGAGTACAGTGTGGTAGGGGTGCCTGGGTGGCTCAGTTGGTTATGGATCTGACTCTTGATCTCAGCTCAGGTCTTGATCTCAGGGTGTGGGCCCAAGCCCTGCATTGGGGCTCCATGCCTACTTAAAAAAAAAAAAAGAAAGAAAAGAAAGAAAAAAAGAGAGAGAGAGAAGACAGAGTACAATGGGGTATTAACATCTATTTCATAATATTGGTCTCAAAATACTCAATACAGCTATAAAGGGGAGCCATTGATAAGATTTGGGTTTGTCTTGTAAAATCTTAGTCAACAGAGTGTGAAAAAAATCACCATTTTAACTGTAAGCAATTTCATTTTCATCAAAGTAGAGGTTTCAACTCTTCCTTCCTTCCTTCCTTCTTTCCTCCCTCC